>NW_027094171.1:0-364361 GCF_029207755.1 Chamaea fasciata
TTGTATTGATAGTGGTCTTGCCAGACCCCGAGGCATGCATCCCACTCTGGATGGCCAGTGGTCTGGATGGGCCCCAGACCATGGATCCCCTATGAATGGACACTGTCTAGATGGACGCCAGAGCCATGGATTCCAGCTGGACACTGGTGTGGATGGACACCAGAGCCATGGATGCCACTGTGGATGGACACTGGTTTGGATGGACATAAGAGCCACGGATCCCAAACTGGATGGACGCTGCTGTGAATAGACCCCAGAGCCATGGATCCCACAGTGGATTGACAGTGGTCAGGATGGACACCAGGGCAATGGATGCCACTGTGGATGGACGCAGGTAGAGATGCACACCAGAGTAATGGTGTCCGCTCTGGATGGACACTGGTATGGATAGACATCAGAGCCTTGGATCCCAGCTTGACTGTGTTCTGGATGGAGAGCAGAGTCTTGGATTGGACTCTGGATGGATACCTGCTCCAGATGGACAGCAGAGTCTTGGATTGGACTCTGGATGGATACTGCTCCAGATGGAACGCAGAGCCATGGATCCCACTCTTGGTGGATACTGGTCTGGATGGACTCCAGAGCCATGGATCCGTCTCTGGATGGACACAGTTCTGGATGGACACAAGAGCCATAGATCCAAATTGGAACCTGTTCTGGATGGATGCAAGGGCCATGGATTCCACTCTGGATGGATACTGCTCTCCAGTTAGCAACCAGAGTCATAGATCCCGAATCCAGATGGAGACTGGTCCAGATGGACACTGGTCCGGATGGTGACCAGAGCCATTCCTCCCACCTTGTATTGATAGTGGTCTTGCCAGACCCCGAGGCATGCATCCCACTCTGGATGGCCAGTGGTCTGGATGGGCCCCAGACCATGGATCCCCTATGAATGGACACTGGTCTAGATGGACGCCAGAGCCATGGATTCCAAGCTGGACACTGGTGTGGATGGACACCAGAGCCATGGATGCCACTGTGGATGGACACTGGTTTGGATGGACATAAGAGCCACGGATCCCAATCTGGATGGACGCTGCTGTGAATAGACCCCAGAGCCATGGATCCCACAGTGGATTGACAGTGGTCAGGATGGACACCAGAGCAATGGATGCCACTGTGGATGGACGCAGGTAGAGATGCACACCAGAGTAATGGTGTCCGCTCTGGATGGACACTGGTATGGATAGACAGCAGAACCCTGGCTTCCACTCTGGATGGACGCTTGCCTGAATAGACAAAAGAGCTATGGATCCCAGCTTGACACTGGTCTGGATGGACATCCAGAGCCATGAATCCCACTCTGAATGCACACTACTCGTGATGGACACAAGAGCCATGCATCCCTCTGTGGATGGAGCCTGGTTTGAATGGACAGCACAGCCACGCATCCAGATGGACACCAGAGCCGTGGATCCCAACTGGACAGTGGTCTCGATGGACACCAGTGCCATGGATCCCACTGTGGATGGACACTGGTATGGATAGACATCAGAGCCTTGGATCCCAGCTTGACTGTGTTCTGGATGGAGAGCAGAGTCTTGGATTGGACTCTGGATGGATACTGCTCCAGATGGACAGCAGAGTCTTGGATTGGACTCTGGATGGATACTGCTCCAGATGGAACGCAGAGCCATGGATCCCACTCTTGGTGGATACTGGTCTGGATGGACTCCAGAGCCATGGATCCGTCTCTGGATGGACACAGTTCTGGATGGACACAAGAGCCATAGATCCAAATTGGAACCTGTTCTGGATGGATGCAAGGGCCATGGATTCCACTCTGGATGGATACTGCTCCAGTTAGCAACCAGAGTCATAGATCCGAATCCAGATGGAGACTGGTCCAGATGGACACTGGTCCGGATGGTGACCAGAGCCATTCCTCCCACCTTGTATTGATAGTGGTCTTGCCAGACCCCGAGGCATGCATCCCACTCTGGATGGCCAGTGGTCTGGATGGGCCCCAGACCATGGATCCCCTATGAATGGACACTGGTCTAGATGGACGCCAGAGCCATGGATTCCAGCTGGACACTGGTGTGGATGGACACCAGAGCCATGGATGCCACTGTGGATGGACACTGGTTTGGATGGACATAAGAGCCACGGATCCCAATCTGGATGGACGCTGCTGTGAATAGACCCCAGAGCCATGGATCCCACAGTGGATTGACAGTGGTCAGGATGGACACCAGAGCAATGGATGCCACTGTGGATGGACGCAGGTAGAGATGCACACCAGAGTAATGGTGTCCGCTCTGGATGGACACTGGTATGGATAGACAGCAGAACCCTGGCTTCCACTCTGGATGGACGCTTACCTGAATAGACAAAAGAGCTATGGATCCCAGCTTGACACTGGTCTGGATGGACACCAGAGCCATGAATCCCACTCTGAATGCACACTACTCGTGATGGACACAAGAGCCATGCATCCCTCTGTGGATGGAGCCTGGTTTGAATGGACAGCACAGCCACGCATCCAGATGGACACCAGAGCCGTGGATCCCAACTGGACAGTGGTCTCGATGGACACCAGTGCCATGGATCCCACTGTGGATGGACACTGGTATGGATAGACATCAGAGCCTTGGATCCCAGCTTGACTGTGTTCTGGATGGAGAGCAGAGTCTTGGATTGGACTCTGGATGGATACTGCTCCAGATGGACAGCAGAGTCTTGGATTGGACTCTGGATGGATACTGCTCCAGATGGAACGCAGAGCCATGGATCCCACTGTTGGTGGATACTGGTCTGGATGGACTCCAGAGCCATGGATCCGTCTCTGGATGGACACAGTTCTGGATGCACACAAGAGCCATAGATCCAAATTGGAACCTGTTCTGGATGGATGCAAGGGCCATGGATTCCACTCTGGATGGATACTGCTCCAGTTAGCAACCAGAGTCATAGATCCGAATCCAGATGGAGACTGGTCCAGATGGACACTGGTCCGGATGGTGACCAGAGCCATTCCTCCCACCTTGTATTGATAGTGGTCTTGCCAGACCCCGAGGCATGCATCCCACTCTGGATGGCCAGTGGTCTGGATGGGCCCCAGACCATGGATCCCCTATGAATGGACACTGGTCTAGATGGACGCCAGAGCCATGGATTCCAGCTGGACACTGGTGTGGATGGACACCAGAGCCATGGATGCCACTGTGGATGGACACTGGTTTGGATGGACATAAGAGCCACGGATCCCAATCTGGATGGACGCTGCTGTGAATAGACCCCAGAGCCATGGATCCCACAGTGGATTGACAGTGGTCAGGATGGACACCAGAGCAATGGATGCCACTGTGGATGGACGCAGGTAGAGATGCACACCAGAGTAATGGTGTCCGCTCTGGATGGACACTGGTCTGGATAGACAGCAGAACCCTGGCTTCCACTCTGGATGGACGCTTGCCTGAATAGACAAAAGAGCTATGGATCCCAGCTTGACACTGGTCTGGATGGACACCAGAGCCATGAATCCCACTCTGAATGCACACTACTCGTGATGGACACAAGAGCCATGCATCCCTCTGTGGATGGAGCCTGGTTTGAATGGACAGCACAGCCACGCATCCAGATGGACACCAGAGCCGTGGATCCCAACTGGACAGTGGTCTCGATGGACACCAGTGCCATGGATCCAACTGTGGATGGACACTGGTATGGATAGACATCAGAGCCTTGGATCCCAGCTTGACTGTGTTCTGGATGGAGAGCAGAGTCTTGGATTGGACTCTGGATGGATACTGCTCCAGATGGACAGCAGAGTCTTGGATTGGACTCTGGATGGATACTGCTCCAGATGGAACGCAGAGCCATGGATCCCACTGTTGGTGGATACTGGTCTGGATGGACTCCAGAGCCATGGATCCGTCTCTGGATGGACACAGTTCTGGATGGACACAAGAGCCATAGATCCAAATTGGAACCTGTTCTGGATGGATGCAAGGGCCATGGATTCCACTCTGGATGGATACTGCTCCAGTTAGCAACCAGAGTCATAGATCCGAATCCAGATGGAGACTGGTCCAGATGGACACTGGTCCGGATGGTGACCAGAGCCATTCCTCCCACCTTGTATTGATAGTGGTCTTGCCAGACCCCGAGGCATGCATCCCACTCTGGATGGCCAGTGGTCTGGATGGGCCCCAGACCATGGATCCCCTATGAATGGACACTGGTCTAGATGGACGCCAGAGCCATGGATTCCAGCTGGACACTGGTGTGGATGGACACCAGAGCCATGGATGCCACTGTGGATGGACACTGGTTTGGATGGACATAAGAGCCACAGATCCCAATCTGGATGGACGCTGCTGTGAATAGACACCAGAGCCATGGATCCCACAGTGGATTGACAGTGGTCAGGATGGACACCAGGGCAATGGATGCCACTGTGGATGGACGCAGGTAGAGATGCACACCCGAGTAATGGTGTCCGCTCTGGATGGACACTGGTATGGATAGACATCAGAGCCTTGGATCCCAGCTTGACTGTGTTCTGGATGGAGAGCAGAGTCTTGGATTGGACTCTGGATGGATACTGCTCCAGATGGACAGCAGAGTCTTGGATTGGACTCTGGATGGATACTGCTCCAGATGGAACGCAGAGCCATGGATCCCACTGTTGGTGGATACTGGTCTGGATGGACTCCAGAGCCATGGATCCGTCTCTGGATGGACACAGTTCTGGATGGACACAAGAGCCATAGATCCAAATTGGAACCTGTTCTGGATGGATGCAAGGGCCATGGATTCCACTCTGGATGGATACTGCTCCAGTTAGCAACCAGAGTCATAGATCCGAATCCAGATGGAGACTGGTCCAGATGGACACTGGTCCGGATGGTGACCAGAGCCATTCCTCCCACCTTGTATTGATAGTGGTCTTGCCAGACCCCGAGGCATGCATCCCACTCTGAATGGCCAGTGGTCTGGATGGGCCCCAGACCATGGATCCCCTATGAATGGACACTGGTCTAGATGGACGCCAGAGCCATGGATTCCAGCTGGACACTGGTGTGGATGGACACCAGAGCCATGGATGCCACTGTGGATGGACACTGGTTTGGATGGACATAAGAGCCACGGATCCCAATCTGGATGGACGCTGCTGTGAATAGACCCCAGAGCCATGGATCCCACAGTGGATTGACAGTGGTCAGGATGGACACCAGAGCAATGGATGCCACTGTGGATGGACGCAGGTAGAGATGCACACCAGAGTAATGGTGTCCGCTCTGGATGGACACTGGTATGGATAGACATCAGAGCCTTGGATCCCAGCTTGACTGTGTTCTGGATGGAGAGCAGAGTCTTGGATTGGACTCTGGATGGATACTGCTCCAGATGGACAGCAGAGTCTTGGATTGGACTCTGGATGGATACTGCTCCAGATGGAACGCAGAGCCATGGATCCCACTGTTGGTGGATACTGGTCTGGATGGACTCCAGAGCCATGGATCCGTCTCTGGATGGACACAGTTCTGGATGGACACAAGAGCCATAGATCCAAATTGGAACCTGTTCTGGATGGATGCAAGGGCCATGGATTCCACTCTGGATGGATACTGCTCCAGTTAGCAACCAGAGTCATAGATCCGAATCCAGATGGAGACTGGTCCAGATGGACACTGGTCCGGATGGTGACCAGAGCCATTCCTCCCACCTTGTATTGATAGTGGTCTTGCCAGACCCCGAGGCATGCATCCCACTCTGGATGGCCAGTGGTCTGGATGGGCCCCAGACCATGGATCCCCTATGAATGGACACTGGTCTAGATGGACGCCAGAGCCATGGATTCCAGCTGGACACTGGTGTGGATGGACACCAGAGCCATGGATGCCACTGTGGATGGACACTGGTTTGGATGGACATAAGAGCCACGGATCCCAATCTGGATGGACGCTGCTGTGAATAGACCCCAGAGCCATGGATCCCACAGTGGATTGACAGTGGTCAGGATGGACACCAGAGCAATGGATGCCACTGTGGATGGACGCAGGTAGAGATGCACACCAGAGTAATGGTGTCCGCTCTGGATGGACACTGGTCTGGATAGACAGCAGAACCCTGGCTTCCACTCTGGATGGACGCTTGCCTGAATAGACAAAAGAGCTATGGATCCCAGCTTGACACTGGTCTGGATGGACACCAGAGCCATGAATCCCACTCTGAATGCACACTACTCGTGATGGACACAAGAGCCATGCATCCCTCTGTGGATGGAGCCTGGTTTGAATGGACAGCACAGCCACGCATCCAGATGGACACCAGAGCCGTGGATCCCAACTGGACAGTGGTCTCGATGGACACCAGTGCCATGGATCCCACTGTGGATGGACACTGGTATGGATAGACATCAGAGCCTTGGATCCCAGCTTGACTGTGTTCTGGATGGAGAGCAGAGTCTTGGATTGGACTCTGGATGGATACTGCTCCAGATGGACAGCAGAGTCTTGGATTGGACTCTGGATGGATACTGCTCCAGATGGAACGCAGAGCCATGGATCCCACTGTTGGTGGATACTGGTCTGGATGGACTCCAGAGCCATGGATCCGTCTCTGGATGGACACAGTTCTGGATGGACACAAGAGCCATAGATCCAAATTGGAACCTGTTCTGGATGGATGCAAGGGCCATGGATTCCACTCTGGATGGATACTGCTCCAGTTAGCAACCAGAGTCATAGATCCGAATCCAGATGGAGACTGGTCCAGATGGACACTGGTCCGGATGGTGACCAGAGCCATTCCTCCCACCTTGTATTGATAGTGGTCTTGCCAGACCCCGAGGCATGCATCCCACTCTGGATGGCCAGTGGTCTGGATGGGCCCCAGACCATGGATCCCCTATGAATGGACACTGGTCTAGATGGACGCCAGAGCCATGGATTCCAGCTGGACACTGGTGTGGATGGACACCAGAGCCATGGATGCCACTGTGGATGGACACTGGTTTGGATGGACATAAGAGCCACGGATCCCAATCTGGATGGACGCTGCTGTGAATAGACCCCAGAGCCATGGATCCCACAGTGGATTGACAGTGGTCAGGATGGACACCAGAGCAATGGATGCCACTGTGGATGGACGCAGGTAGAGATGCACACCAGAGTAATGGTGTCCACTCTGGATGGACACTGGTCTGGATAGACACCAGAACCCTGGCTTCCACTCTGGATGGACGCTTGCCTGAATAGACAAAAGAGCTATGGATCCCAGCTTGACACTGGTCTGGATGGACACCAGAGCCATGAATCCCACTCTGAATGCACACTACTCGTGATGGACACAAGAGCCATGCATCCCTCTGTGGATGGAGCCTGGTTTGAATGGACAGCACAGCCACGCATCCAGATGGACACCAGAGCCGTGGATCCCAACTGGACAGTGGTCTCGATGGACACCAGTGCCATGGATCCCACTGTGGATGGACACTGGTATGGATAGACATCAGAGCCTTGGATCCCAGCTTGACTGTGTTCTGGATGGAGAGCAGAGTCTTGGATTGGACTCTGGATGGATACTGCTCCAGATGGACAGCAGAGTCTTGGATTGGACTCTGGATGGATACTGCTCCAGATGGAACGCAGAGCCATGGATCCCACTGTTGGTGGATACTGGTCTGGATGGACTCCAGAGCCATGGATCCGTCTCTGGATGGACACAGTTCTGGATGGACACAAGAGCCATAGATCCAAATTGGAACCTGTTCTGGATGGATGCAAGGGCCATGGATTCCACTCTGGATGGATACTGCTCCAGTTAGCAACCAGAGTCATAGATCCGAATCCAGATGGAGACTGGTCCAGATGGACACTGGTCCGGATGGTGACCAGAGCCATTCCTCCCACCTTGTATTGATAGTGGTCTTGCCAGACCCCGAGGCATGCATCCCACTCTGGATGGCCAGTGGTCTGGATGGGCCCCAGACCATGGATCCCCTATGAATGGACACTGGTCTAGATGGACGCCAGAGCCATGGATTCCAGCTGGACACTGGTGTGGATGGACACCAGAGCCATGGATGCCACTGTGGATGGACACTGGTTTGGATGGACATAAGAGCCACGGATCCCAATCTGGATGGACGCTGCTGTGAATAGACCCCAGAGCCATGGATCCCACAGTGGATTGACAGTGGTCAGGATGGACACCAGAGCAATGGATGCCACTGTGGATGGACGCAGGTAGAGATGCACACCAGAGTAATGGTGTCCGCTCTGGATGGACACTGGTATGGATAGACAGCAGAACCCTGGCTTCCACTCTGGATGGACGCTTGCCTGAATAGACAAAAGAGCTATGGATCCCAGCTTGACACTGGTCTGGATGGACACCAGAGCCATGAATCCCACTCTGAATGCACACTACTCGTGATGGACACAAGAGCCATGCATCCCTCTGTGGATGGAGCCTGGTTTGAATGGACAGCACAGCCACGCATCCAGATGGACACCAGAGCCGTGGATCCCAACTGGACAGTGGTCTCGATGGACACCAGTGCCATGGATCCAACTGTGGATGGACACTGGTATGGATAGACATCAGAGCCTTGGATCCCAGCTTGACTGTGTTCTGGATGGAGAGCAGAGTCTTGGATTGGACTCTGGATGGATACTGCTCCAGATGGACAGCAGAGTCTTGGATTGGACTCTGGATGGATACTGCTCCAGATGGAACGCAGAGCCATGGATCCCACTGTTGGTGGATACTGGTCTGGATGGACTCCAGAGCCATGGATCCGTCTCTGGATGGACACAGTTCTGGATGGACACAAGAGCCATAGATCCAAATTGGAACCTGTTCTGGATGGATGCAAGGGCCATGGATTCCACTCTGGATGGATACTGCTCCAGTTAGCAACCAGAGTCATAGATCCGAATCCAGATGGAGACTGGTCCAGATGGACACTGGTCCGGATGGTGACCAGAGCCATTCCTCCCACCTTGTATTGATAGTGGTCTTGCCAGACCCCGAGGCATGCATCCCACTCTGGATGGCCAGTGGTCTGGATGGGCCCCAGACCATGGATCCCCTATGAATGGACACTGGTCTAGATGGACGCCAGAGCCATGGATTCCAGCTGGACACTGGTGTGGATGGACACCTGAGCCATGGATGCCACTGTGGATGGACACTGGTTTGGATGGACATAAGAGCCACGGATCCCAATCTGGATGGACGCTGCTGTGAATAGACCCCAGAGCCATGGATCCCACAGTGGATTGACAGTGGTCAGGATGGACACCAGGGCAATGGATGCCACTGTGGATGGACGCAGGTAGAGATGCACACCAGAGTAATGGTGTCCGCTCTGGATGGACACTGGTATGGATAGACATCAGAGCCTTGGATCCCAGCTTGACTGTGTTCTGGATGGAGAGCAGAGTCTTGGATTGGACTCTGGATGGATACTGCTCCAGATGGACAGCAGAGTCTTGGATTGGACTCTGGATGGATACTGCTCCAGATGGAACGCAGAGCCATGGATCCCACTGTTGGTGGATACTGGTCTGGATGGACTCCAGAGCCATGGATCCGTCTCTGGATGGACACAGTTCTGGATGGACACAAGAGCCATAGATCCAAATTGGAACCTGTTCTGGATGGATGCAAGGGCCATGGATTCCACTCTGGATGGATACTGCTCCAGTTAGCAACCAGAGTCATAGATCCGAATCCAGATGGAGACTGGTCCAGATGGACACTGGTCCGGATGGTGACCAGAGCCATTCCTCCCACCTTGTATTGATAGTGGTCTTGCCAGACCCCGAGGCATGCATCCCACTCTGGATGGCCAGTGGTCTGGATGGGCCCCAGACCATGGATCCCCTATGAATGGACACTGGTCTAGATGGACGCCAGAGCCATGGATTCCAGCTGGACACTGGTGTGGATGGACACCAGAGCCATGGATGCCACTGTGGATGGACACTGGTTTGGATGGACATAAGAGCCACGGATCCCAATCTGGATGGACGCTGCTGTGAATAGACCCCAGAGCCATGGATCCCACAGTGGATTGACAGTGGTCAGGATGGACACCAGAGCAATGGATGCCACTGTGGATGGACGCAGGTAGAGATGCACACCAGAGTAATGGTGTCCGCTCTGGATGGACACTGGTATGGATAGACAGCAGAACCCTGGCTTCCACTCTGGATGGACGCTTGCCTGAATAGACAAAAGAGCTATGGATCCCAGCTTGACACTGGTCTGGATGGACACCAGAGCCATGAATCCCACTCTGAATGCACACTACTCGTGATGGACACAAGAGCCATGCATCCCTCTGTGGATGGAGCCTGGTTTGAATGGACAGCACAGCCACGCATCCAGATGGACACCAGAGCCGTGGATCCCAACTGGACAGTGGTCTCGATGGACACCAGTGCCATGGATCCCACTGTGGATGGACACTGGTATGGATAGACATCAGAGCCTTGGATCCCAGCTTGACTGTGTTCTGGATGGAGAGCAGAGTCTTGGATTGGACTCTGGATGGATACTGCTCCAGATGGACAGCAGAGTCTTGGATTGGACTCTGGATGGATACTGCTCCAGATGGAACGCAGAGCCATGGATCCCACTGTTGGTGGATACTGGTCTGGATGGACTCCAGAGCCATGGATCCGTCTCTGGATGGACACAGTTCTGGATGGACACAAGAGCCATAGATCCAAATTGGAACCTGTTCTGGATGGATGCAAGGGCCATGGATTCCACTCTGGATGGATACTGCTCCAGTTAGCAACCAGAGTCATAGATCCGAATCCAGATGGAGACTGGTCCAGATGGACACTGGTCCGGATGGTGACCAGAGCCATTCCTCCCACCTTGTATTGATAGTGGTCTTGCCAGACCCCGAGGCATGCATCCCACTCTGGATGGCCAGTGGTCTGGATGGGCCCCAGACCATGGATCCCCTATGAATGGACACTGGTCTAGATGGACGCCAGAGCCATGGATTCCAGCTGGACACTGGTGTGGATGGACACCAGAGCCATGGATGCCACTGTGGATGGACACTGGTTTGGATGGACATAAGAGCCACGGATCCCAATCTGGATGGACGCTGCTGTGAATAGACCCCAGAGCCATGGATCCCACAGTGGATTGACAGTGGTCAGGATGGACACCAGGGCAATGGATGCCACTGTGGATGGACGCAGGTAGAGATGCACACCAGAGTAATGGTGTCCGCTCTGGATGGACACTGGTATGGATAGACATCAGAGCCTTGGATCCCAGCTTGACTGTGTTCTGGATGGAGAGCAGAGTCTTGGATTGGACTCTGGATGGATACTGCTCCAGATGGACAGCAGAGTCTTGGATTGGACTCTGGATGGATACTGCTCCAGATGGAACGCAGAGCCATGGATCCCACTCTTGGTGGATACTGGTCTGGATGGACTCCAGAGCCATGGATCCGTCTCTGGATGGACACAGTTCTGGATGGACACAAGAGCCATAGATCCAAATTGGAACCTGTTCTGGATGGATGCAAGGGCCATGGATTCCACTCTGGATGGATACTGCTCCAGTTAGCAACCAGAGTCATAGATCCGAATCCAGATGGAGACTGGTCCAGATGGACACTGGTCCGGATGGTGACCAGAGCCATTCCTCCCACCTTGTATTGATAGTGGTCTTGCCAGACCCCGAGGCATGCATCCCACTCTGGATGGCCAGTGGTCTGGATGGGCCCCAGACCATGGATCCCCTATGAATGGACACTGGTCTAGATGGACGCCAGAGCCATGGATTCCAGCTGGACACTGGTGTGGATGGACACCAGAGCCATGGATGCCACTGTGGATGGACACTGGTTTGGATGGACATAAGAGCCACGGATCCCAATCTGGATGGACGCTGCTGTGAATAGACCCCAGAGCCATGGATCCCACAGTGGATTGACAGTGGTCAGGATGGACACCAGAGCAATGGATGCCACTGTGGATGGACGCAGGTAGAGATGCACACCAGAGTAATGGTGTCCGCTCTGGATGGACACTGGTATGGATAGACAGCAGAACCCTGGCTTCCACTCTGGATGGACGCTTGCCTGAATAGACAAAAGAGCTATGGATCCCAGCTTGACACTGGTCTGGATGGACACCAGAGCCATGAATCCCACTCTGAATGCACACTACTCGTGATGGACACAAGAGCCATGCATCCCTCTGTGGATGGAGCCTGGTTTGAATGGACAGCACAGCCACGCATCCAGATGGACACCAGAGCCGTGGATCCCAACTGGACAGTGGTCTCGATGGACACCAGTGCCATGGATCCCACTGTGGATGGACACTGGTATGGATAGACATCAGAGCCTTGGATCCCAGCTTGACTGTGTTCTGGATGGAGAGCAGAGTCTTGGATTGGACTCTGGATGGATACTGCTCCAGATGGACAGCAGAGTCTTGGATTGGACTCTGGATGGATACTGCTCCAGATGGAACGCAGAGCCATGGATCCCACTCTTGGTGGATACTGGTCTGGATGGACTCCAGAGCCATGGATCCGTCTCTGGATGGACACAGTTCTGGATGGACACAAGAGCCATAGATCCAAATTGGAACCTGTTCTGGATGGATGCAAGGGCCATGGATTCCACTCTGGATGGATACTGCTCCAGTTAGCAACCAGAGTCATAGATCCGAATCCAGATGGAGACTGGTCCAGATGGACACTGGTCCGGATGGTGACCAGAGCCATTCCTCCCACCTTGTATTGATAGTGGTCTTGCCAGACCCCGAGGCATGCATCCCACTCTGGATGGCCAGTGGTCTGGATGGGCCCCAGACCATGGATCCCCTATGAATGGACACTGGTCTAGATGGACGCCAGAGCCATGGATTCCAGCTGGACACTGGTGTGGATGGACACCAGAGCCATGGATGCCACTGTGGATGGACACTGGTTTGGATGGACATAAGAGCCACGGATCCCAATCTGGATGGACGCTGCTGTGAATAGACCCCAGAGCCATGGATCCCACAGTGGATTGACAGTGGTCAGGATGGACACCAGAGCAATGGATGCCACTGTGGATGGACGCAGGTAGAGATGCACACCAGAGTAATGGTGTCCGCTCTGGATGGACACTGGTATGGATAGACAGCAGAACCCTGGCTTCCACTCTGGATGGACGCTTACCTGAATAGACAAAAGAGCTATGGATCCCAGCTTGACACTGGTCTGGATGGACACCAGAGCCATGAATCCCACTCTGAATGCACACTACTCGTGATGGACACAAGAGCCATGCATCCCTCTGTGGATGGAGCCTGGTTTGAATGGACAGCACAGCCACGCATCCAGATGGACACCAGAGCCGTGGATCCCAACTGGACAGTGGTCTCGATGGACACCAGTGCCATGGATCCCACTGTGGATGGACACTGGTATGGATAGACATCAGAGCCTTGGATCCCAGCTTGACTGTGTTCTGGATGGAGAGCAGAGTCTTGGATTGGACTCTGGATGGATACTGCTCCAGATGGACAGCAGAGTCTTGGATTGGACTCTGGATGGATACTGCTCCAGATGGAACGCAGAGCCATGGATCCCACTGTTGGTGGATACTGGTCTGGATGGACTCCAGAGCCATGGATCCGTCTCTGGATGGACACAGTTCTGGATGCACACAAGAGCCATAGATCCAAATTGGAACCTGTTCTGGATGGATGCAAGGGCCATGGATTCCACTCTGGATGGATACTGCTCCAGTTAGCAACCAGAGTCATAGATCCGAATCCAGATGGAGACTGGTCCAGATGGACACTGGTCCGGATGGTGACCAGAGCCATTCCTCCCACCTTGTATTGATAGTGGTCTTGCCAGACCCCGAGGCATGCATCCCACTCTGGATGGCCAGTGGTCTGGATGGGCCCCAGACCATGGATCCCCTATGAATGGACACTGGTCTAGATGGACGCCAGAGCCATGGATTCCAGCTGGACACTGGTGTGGATGGACACCAGAGCCATGGATGCCACTGTGGATGGACACTGGTTTGGATGGACATAAGAGCCACGGATCCCAATCTGGATGGACGCTGCTGTGAATAGACCCCAGAGCCATGGATCCCACAGTGGATTGACAGTGGTCAGGATGGACACCAGAGCAATGGATGCCACTGTGGATGGACGCAGGTAGAGATGCACACCAGAGTAATGGTGTCCGCTCTGGATGGACACTGGTCTGGATAGACAGCAGAACCCTGGCTTCCACTCTGGATGGACGCTTGCCTGAATAGACAAAAGAGCTATGGATCCCAGCTTGACACTGGTCTGGATGGACACCAGAGCCATGAATCCCACTCTGAATGCACACTACTCGTGATGGACACAAGAGCCATGCATCCCTCTGTGGATGGAGCCTGGTTTGAATGGACAGCACAGCCACGCATCCAGATGGACACCAGAGCCGTGGATCCCAACTGGACAGTGGTCTCGATGGACACCAGTGCCATGGATCCAACTGTGGATGGACACTGGTATGGATAGACATCAGAGCCTTGGATCCCAGCTTGACTGTGTTCTGGATGGAGAGCAGAGTCTTGGATTGGACTCTGGATGGATACTGCTCCAGATGGACAGCAGAGTCTTGGATTGGACTCTGGATGGATACTGCTCCAGATGGAACGCAGAGCCATGGATCCCACTGTTGGTGGATACTGGTCTGGATGGACTCCAGAGCCATGGATCCGTCTCTGGATGGACACAGTTCTGGATGGACACAAGAGCCATAGATCCAAATTGGAACCTGTTCTGGATGGATGCAAGGGCCATGGATTCCACTCTGGATGGATACTGCTCCAGTTAGCAACCAGAGTCATAGATCCGAATCCAGATGGAGACTGGTCCAGATGGACACTGGTCCGGATGGTGACCAGAGCCATTCCTCCCACCTTGTATTGATAGTGGTCTTGCCAGACCCCGAGGCATGCATCCCACTCTGGATGGCCAGTGGTCTGGATGGGCCCCAGACCATGGATCCCCTATGAATGGACACTGGTCTAGATGGACGCCAGAGCCATGGATTCCAGCTGGACACTGGTGTGGATGGACACCAGAGCCATGGATGCCACTGTGGATGGACACTGGTTTGGATGGACATAAGAGCCACAGATCCCAATCTGGATGGACGCTGCTGTGAATAGACACCAGAGCCATGGATCCCACAGTGGATTGACAGTGGTCAGGATGGACACCAGGGCAATGGATGCCACTGTGGATGGACGCAGGTAGAGATGCACACCCGAGTAATGGTGTCCGCTCTGGATGGACACTGGTATGGATAGACATCAGAGCCTTGGATCCCAGCTTGACTGTGTTCTGGATGGAGAGCAGAGTCTTGGATTGGACTCTGGATGGATACTGCTCCAGATGGACAGCAGAGTCTTGGATTGGACTCTGGATGGATACTGCTCCAGATGGAACGCAGAGCCATGGATCCCACTGTTGGTGGATACTGGTCTGGATGGACTCCAGAGCCATGGATCCGTCTCTGGATGGACACAGTTCTGGATGGACACAAGAGCCATAGATCCAAATTGGAACCTGTTCTGGATGGATGCAAGGGCCATGGATTCCACTCTGGATGGATACTGCTCCAGTTAGCAACCAGAGTCATAGATCCGAATCCAGATGGAGACTGGTCCAGATGGACACTGGTCCGGATGGTGACCAGAGCCATTCCTCCCACCTTGTATTGATAGTGGTCTTGCCAGACCCCGAGGCATGCATCCCACTCTGAATGGCCAGTGGTCTGGATGGGCCCCAGACCATGGATCCCCTATGAATGGACACTGGTCTAGATGGACGCCAGAGCCATGGATTCCAGCTGGACACTGGTGTGGATGGACACCAGAGCCATGGATGCCACTGTGGATGGACACTGGTTTGGATGGACATAAGAGCCACGGATCCCAATCTGGATGGACGCTGCTGTGAATAGACCCCAGAGCCATGGATCCCACAGTGGATTGACAGTGGTCAGGATGGACACCAGAGCAATGGATGCCACTGTGGATGGACGCAGGTAGAGATGCACACCAGAGTAATGGTGTCCGCTCTGGATGGACACTGGTATGGATAGACATCAGAGCCTTGGATCCCAGCTTGACTGTGTTCTGGATGGAGAGCAGAGTCTTGGATTGGACTCTGGATGGATACTGCTCCAGATGGACAGCAGAGTCTTGGATTGGACTCTGGATGGATACTGCTCCAGATGGAACGCAGAGCCATGGATCCCACTGTTGGTGGATACTGGTCTGGATGGACTCCAGAGCCATGGATCCGTCTCTGGATGGACACAGTTCTGGATGGACACAAGAGCCATAGATCCAAATTGGAACCTGTTCTGGATGGATGCAAGGGCCATGGATTCCACTCTGGATGGATACTGCTCCAGTTAGCAACCAGAGTCATAGATCCGAATCCAGATGGAGACTGGTCCAGATGGACACTGGTCCGGATGGTGACCAGAGCCATTCCTCCCACCTTGTATTGATAGTGGTCTTGCCAGACCCCGAGGCATGCATCCCACTCTGGATGGCCAGTGGTCTGGATGGGCCCCAGACCATGGATCCCCTATGAATGGACACTGGTCTAGATGGACGCCAGAGCCGTGGATTCCAGCTGGACACTGGTGTGGATGGACACCAGAGCCATGGATGCCACTGTGGATGGACACTGGTTTGGATGGACATAAGAGCCACGGATCCCAATCTGGATGGACGCTGCTGTGAATAGACCCCAGAGCCATGGATCCCACAGTGGATTGACAGTGGTCAGGATGGACACCAGAGCAATGGATGCCACTGTGGATGGACGCGGGTAGAGATGCACACCAGAGTAATGGTGTCCGCTCTGGATGGACACTGGTATGGATAGACATCAGAGCCTTGGACCCCAGCTTGACTGTGTTCTGGATGGAGAGCAGAGTCTTGGATTGGACTCTGGATGGATACTGCTCCAGATGGACAGCAGAGTCTTGGATTGGACTCTGGATGGATACTGCTCCAGATGGAACGCAGAGCCATGGATCCCACTGTTGGTGGATACTGGTCTGGATGGACTCCAGAGCCATGGATCCGTCTCTGGATGGACACAGTTCTGGATGGACACAAGAGCCATAGATCCAAATTGGAACCTGTTCTGGATGGATGCAAGGGCCATGGATTCCACTCTGGATGGATACTGCTCCAGTTAGCAACCAGAGTCATAGCTCCGAATCCAGATGGAGACTGGTCCAGATGGAAACTGGTCCGGATGGTGACCAGAGCCATTCCTCCCACCTTGTATTGATAGTGGTCTTGCCAGACCCCGAGGCATGCATCCCACTCTGGATGGCCAGTGGTCTGGATGGGCCCCAGACCATGGATCCCCTATGAATGGACACTGGTCTAGATGGACGCCAGAGCCATGGATTCCAGCTGGACACTGGTGTGGATGGACACCAGAGCCATGGATGCCACTGTGGATGGACACTGGTTTGGATGGACATAAGAGCCACGGATCCCAATCTGGATGGACGCTGCTGTGAATAGACCCCAGAGCCATGGATCCCACAGTGGATTGACAGTGGTCAGGATGGACACCAGAGCAATGGATGCCACTGTGGATGGACGCAGGTAGAGATGCACACCAGAGTAATGGTGTCCGCTCTGGATGGACACTGGTATGGATAGACAGCAGAACCCTGGCTTCCACTCTGGATGGACGCTTGCCTGAATAGACAAAAGAGCTATGGATCCCAGCTTGACACTGGTCTGGATGGACACCAGAGCCATGGATCCCACTCTGACTGCACACTACTCGTGATGGACACAAGAGCCATGCATCCCTCTGTGGATGGAGCCTGGTTTGAATGGACAGCACAGCCACGCATCCAGATGGACACCAGAGCCGTGGATCCCAACTGGACAGTGGTCTCGATGGACACCAGTGCCATGGATCCCACTGTGGATGGACACTGGTATGGATAGACATCAGAGCCTTGGATCCCAGCTTGACTGTGTTCTGGATGGAGAGCAGAGTCTTGGATTGGACTCTGGATGGATACTGCTCCTGATGGAACGCAGAGCCATGGATCCCACTGTTGGTGGATACTGGTCTGGATGGACTCCAGAGCCATGGATCCGTCTCTGGATGGACACAGTTCTGGATGGACACAAGAGCCATAGATCCAAATTGGAACCTGTTCTGGATGGATGCAAGGGCCATGGATTCCACTCTGGATGGATACTGCTCCAGTTAGCAACCAGAGTCATAGATCCGAATCCAGATGGAGACTGGTCCAGATGGACACTGGTCCGGATAGTGACCAGAGCCATTCCTCCCACCTTGTATTGATAGTGGTCTTGCCAGACCCCGAGGCATGCATCCCACTCTGGATGGCCAGTGGTCTGGATGGGCCCCAGACCATGGATCCCCTATGAATGGACACTGGTCTAGATGGACGCCAGAGCCATGGATTCCAGCTGGACACTGGTGTGGATGGACACCAGAGCCATGGATGCCACTGTGGATGGACACTGGTTTGGATGGACATAAGAGCCACGGATCCCAATCTGGATGGACGCTGCTGTGAATAGACCCCAGAGCCATGGATCCCACAGTGGATTGACAGTGGTCAGGATGGACACCAGAGCAATGGATGCCACTGTGGATGGACGCAGGTAGAGATGCACACCCGAGTAATGGTGTCCGCTCTGGATGGACACTGGTATGGATAGACATCAGAGCCTTGGATCCCAGCTTGACTGTGTTCTGGATGGAGAGCAGAGTCTTGGATTGGACTCTGGATGGATACTGCTCCAGATGGACAGCAGAGTCTTGGATTGGACTCTGGATGGATACTGCTCCAGATGGAACGCAGAGCCATGGATCCCACTGTTGGTGGATACTGGTCTGGATGGACTCCAGAGCCATGGATCCGTCTCTGGATGGACACAGTTCTGGATGGACACAAGAGCCATAGATCCAAATTGGAACCTGTTCTGGATGGATGCAAGGGCCATGGATTCCACTCTGGATGGATACTGTTCCAGTTAGCAACCAGAGTCATAGATCCGAATCCAGATGGAGACTGGTCCAGATGGACACTGGTCCGGATGGTGACCAGAGCCATTCCTCCCACCTTGTATTGATAGTGGTCTTGCCAGACCCCGAGGCATGCATCCCACTCTGAATGGCCAGTGGTCTGGATGGGCCCCAGACCATGGATCCCCTATGAATGGACACTGGTCTAGATGGACGCCAGAGCCATGGATTCCAGCTGGACACTGGTGTGGATGGACACCAGAGCCATGGATGCCACTGTGGATGGACACTGGTTTGGATGGACATAAGAGCCACGGATCCCAATCTGGATGGACGCTGCTGTGAATAGACCCCAGAGCCATGGATCCCACAGTGGATTGACAGTGGTCAGGATGGACACCAGAGCAATGGATGCCACTGTGGATGGACGCAGGTAGAGATGCACACCAGAGTAATGGTGTCCGCTCTGGATGGACACTGGTCTGGATAGACAGCAGAACCCTGGCTTCCACTCTGGATGGACGCTTGCCTGAATAGACAAAAGAGCTATGGATCCCAGCTTGACACTGGTCTGGATGGACACCAGAGCCATGAATCCCACTCTGAATGCACACTACTCGTGATGGACACAAGAGCCATGCATCCCTCTGTGGATGGAGCCTGGTTTGAATGGACAGCACAGCCACGCATCCAGATGGACACCAGAGCCGTGGATCCCAACTGGACAGTGGTCTCGATGGACACCAGTGCCATGGATCCCACTGTGGATGGACACTGGTATGGATAGACATCAGAGCCTTGGATCCCAGCTTGACTGTGTTCTGGATGGAGAGCAGAGTCTTGGATTGGACTCTGGATGGATACTGCTCCAGATGGACAGCAGAGTCTTGGATTGGACTCTGGATGGATACTGCTCCAGATGGAACGCAGAGCCATGGATCCCACTGTTGGTGGATACTGGTCTGGATGGACTCCAGAGCCATGGATCCGTCTCTGGATGGACACAGTTCTGGATGGACACAAGAGCCATAGATCCAAATTGGAACCTGTTCTGGATGGATGCAAGGGCCATGGATTCCACTCTGGATGGATACTGCTCCAGTTAGCAACCAGAGTCATAGATCCGAATCCAGATGGAGACTGGTCCAGATGGACACTGGTCCGGATGGTGACCAGAGCCATTCCTCCCACCTTGTATTGATAGTGGTCTTGCCAGACCCCGAGGCATGCATCCCACTCTGGATGGCCAGTGGTCTGGATGGGCCCCAGACCATGGATCCCCTATGAATGGACACTGGTCTAGATGGACGCCAGAGCCATGGATTCCAGCTGGACACTGGTGTGGATGGACACCAGAGCCATGGATGCCACTGTGGATGGACACTGGTTTGGATGGACATAAGAGCCACGGATCCCAATCTGGATGGACGCTGCTGTGAATAGACCCCAGAGCCATGGATCCCACAGTGGATTGACAGTGGTCAGGATGGACACCAGAGCAATGGATGCCACTGTGGATGGACGCAGGTAGAGATGCACACCAGAGTAATGGTGTCCGCTCTGGATGGACACTGGTCTGGATAGACAGCAGAACCCTGGCTTCCACTCTGGATGGACGCTTGCCTGAATAGACAAAAGAGCTATGGATCCCAGCTTGACACTGGTCTGGATGGACACCAGAGCCATGAATCCCACTCTGAATGCACACTACTCGTGATGGACACAAGAGCCATGCATCCCTCTGTGGATGGAGCCTGGTTTGAATGGACAGCACAGCCACGCATCCAGATGGACACCAGAGCCATGGATCCCAACTGGACAGTGGTCTCGATGGACACCAGTGCCATGGATCCCACTGTGGATGGACACTGGTATGGATAGACATCAGAGCCTTGGATCCCAGCTTGACTGTGTTCTGGATGGAGAGCAGAGTCTTGGATTGGACTCTGGATGGATACTGCTCCAGATGGACAGCAGAGTCTTGGATTGGACTCTGGATGGATACTGCTCCAGATGGAACGCAGAGCCATGGATCCCACTGTTGGTGGATACTGGTCTGGATGGACTCCAGAGCCATGGATCCGTCTCTGGATGGACACAGTTCTGGATGGACACAAGAGCCATAGATCCAAATTGGAACCTTTTCTGGATGGATGCAAGGGCCATGGATTCCACTCTGGATGGATACTGCTCCAGTTAGCAACCAGAGTCATAGATCCGAATCCAGATGGAGACTGGTCCAGATGGACACTGGTCCGGATGGTGACCAGAGCCATTCCTCCCACCTTGTATTGATAGTGGTCTTGCCAGACCCCGAGGCATGCATCCCACTCTGGATGGCCAGTGGTCTGGATGGGCCCCAGACCATGGATCCCCTATGAATGGACACTGGTCTAGATGGACGCCAGAGCCATGGATTCCAGCTGGACACTGGTGTGGATGGACACCAGAGCCATGGATGCCACTATGGATGGACACTGGTTTGGATGGACATAAGAGCCACGGATCCCAATCTGGATGGACGCTGCTGTGAATAGACACCAGAGCCATGGATCCCACAGTGGATTGACAGTGGTCAGGATGGACACCAGGGCAATGGATGCCACTGTGGAAGGACGCAGGTAGAGATGCACACCAGAGTAATGGTGTCCGCTCTGGATGGACACTGGTATGGATAGACATCAGAGCCTTGGATCCCAGCTTGACTGTGTTCTGGATGGAGAGCAGAGTCTTGGATTGGACTCTGGATGGATACTGCTCCAGATGGACAGCAGAGTCTTGGATTGGACTCTGGATGGATACTGCTCCAGATGGAACGCAGAGCCATGGATCCCACTGTTGGTGGATACTGGTCTGGATGGACTCCAGAGCCATGGATCCGTCTCTGGATGGACACAGTTCTGGATGGACACAAGAGCCATAGATCCAAATTGGAACCTGTTCTGGATGGATGCAAGGGCCATGGATTCCACTCTGGATGGATACTGCTCCAGTTAGCAACCAGAGTCATAGATCCGAATCCAGATGGAGACTGGTCCAGATGGACACTGGTCCGGATGGTGACCAGAGCCATTCCTCCCACCTTGTATTGATAGTGGTCTTGCCAGACCCCGAGGCATGCATCCCACTCTGGATGGCCAGTGGTCTGGATGGGCCCCAGACCATGGATCCCCTATGAATGGACACTGGTCTAGATGGACGCCAGAGCCATGGATTCCAGCTGGACACTGGTGTGGATGGACACCAGAGCCATGGATGCCACTGTGGATGGACACTGGTTTGGATGGACATAAGAGCCACGGATCCCAATCTGGATGGACGCTGCTGTGAATAGACACCAGAGCCATGGATCCCACAGTGGATTGACAGTGGTCAGGATGGACACCAGGGCAATGGATGCCACTGTGGATGGACGCAGGTAGAGATGCACACCCGAGTAATGGTGTCCGCTCTGGATGGACACTGGTACGGATAGACATCAGAGCCTTGGATCCCAGCTTGACTGTGTTCTGGATGGAGAGCAGAGTCTTGGATTGGACTCTGGATGGATACTGCTCCAGATGGACAGCAGAGTCTTGGATTGGACTCTGGATGGATACTGCTCCAGATGGAACGCAGAGCCATGGATCCCACTCTTGGTGGATACTGGTCTGGATGGACTCCAGAGCCATGGATCCGTCTCTGGATGGACACAGTTCTGGATGGACACAAGAGCCATAGATCCAAATTGGAACCTGTTCTGGATGGATGCAAGGGCCATGGATTCCACTCTGGATGGATACTGCTCCAGTTAGCAACCAGAGTCATAGATCCGAATCCAGATGGAGACTGGTCCAGATGGACACTGGTCCGGATGGTGACCAGAGCCATTCCTCCCACCTTGTATTGATAGTGGTCTTGCCAGACCCCGAGGCATGCATCCCACTCTGGATGGCCAGTGGTCTGGATGGGCCCCAGACCATGGATCCCCTATGAATGGACACTGGTCTAGATGGACGCCAGAGCCATGGATTCCAGCTGGACACTGGTGTGGATGGACACCAGAGCCATGGATGCCACTGTGGATGGACACTGGTTTGGATGGACATAAGAGCCACGGATCCCAATCTGGATGGACGCTGCTGTGAATAGACCCCAGAGCCATGGATCCCACAGTGGATTGACAGTGGTCAGGATGGACACCAGAGCAATGGATGCCACTGTGGATGGACGCAGGTAGAGATGCACACCAGAGTAATGGTGTCCGCTCTGGATGGACACTGGTATGGATAGACAGCAGAACCCTGGCTTCCACTCTGGATGGACACTTGCCTGAATAGACAAAAGAGCTATGGATCCCAGCTTGACACTGGTCTGGATGGACACCAGAGCCATGAATCCCACTCTGAATGCACACTACTCGTGATGGACACAAGAGCCATGCATCCCTCTGTGGATGGAGCCTGGTTTGAATGGACAGCACAGCCACGCATCCAGATGGACACCAGAGCCGTGGATCCCAACTGGACAGTGGTCTCGATGGACACCAGTGCCATGGATCCCACTGTGGATGGACACTGGTATGGATAGACATCAGAGCCTTGGATCCCAGCTTGACTGTGTTCTGGATGGAGAGCAGAGTCTTGGATTGGACTCTGGATGGATACTGCTCCAGATGGACAGCAGAGTCTTGGATTGGACTCTGGATGGATACTGCTCCAGATGGAACGCAGAGCCATGGATCCCACTGTTGGTGGATACTGGTCTGGATGGACTCCAGAGCCATGGATCCGTCTCTGGATGGACACAGTTCTGGATGGACACAAGAGCCATAGATCCAAATTGGAACCTGTTCTGGATGGATGCAAGGGCCATGGATTCCACTCTGGATGGATACTGCTCCAGTTAGCAACCAGAGTCATAGATCCGAATCCAGATGGAGACTGGTCCAGATGGACACTGGTCCGGATGGTGACCAGAGCCATTCCTCCCACCTTGTATTGATAGTGGTCTTGCCAGACCCCGAGGCATGCATCCCACTCTGGATGGCCAGTGGTCTGGATGGGCCCCAGACCATGGATCCCCTATGAATGGACACTGGTCTAGATGGACGCCAGAGCCATGGATTCCAGCTGGACACTGGTGTGGATGGACACCAGAGCCATGGATGCCACTGTGGATGGACACTGGTTTGGATGGACATAAGAGCCACGGATCCCAATCTGGATGGACGCTGCTGTGAATAGACCCCAGAGCCATGGATCCCACAGTGGATTGACAGTGGTCAGGATGGACACCAGAGCAATGGATGCCACTGTGGATGGACGCAGGTAGAGATGCACACCAGAGTAATGGTGTCCGCTCTGGATGGACACTGGTCTGGATAGACAGCAGAACCCTGGCTTCCACTCTGGATGGACGCTTGCCTGAATAGACAAAAGAGCTATGGATCCCAGCTTGACACTGGTCTGGATGGACACCAGAGCCATGAATCCCACTCTGAATGCACACTACTCGTGATGGACACAAGAGCCATGCATCCCTCTGTGGATGGAGCCTGGTTTGAATGGACAGCACAGCCACGCATCCAGATGGACACCAGAGCCATGGATCCCAACTGGACAGTGGTCTCGATGGACACCAGTGCCATGGATCCCACTGTGGATGGACACTGGTATGGATAGACATCAGAGCCTTGGATCCCAGCTTGACTGTGTTCTGGATGGAGAGCAGAGTCTTGGATTGGACTCTGGATGGATACTGCTCCAGATGGACAGCAGAGTCTTGGATTGGACTCTGGATGGATACTGCTCCAGATGGAACGCAGAGCCATGGATCCCACTCTTGGTGGATACTGGTCTGGATGGACTCCAGAGCCATGGATCCGTCTCTGGATGGACACAGTTCTGGATGGACACAAGAGCCATAGATCCAAATTGGAACCTTTTCTGGATGGATGCAAGGGCCATGGATTCCACTCTGGATGGATACTGCTCCAGTTAGCAACCAGAGTCATAGATCCGAATCCAGATGGAGACTGGTCCAGATGGACACTGGTCCGGATGGTGACCAGAGCCATTCCTCCCACCTTGTATTGATAGTGGTCTTGCCAGACCCCGAGGCATGCATCCCACTCTGGATGGCCAGTGGTCTGGATGGGCCCCAGACCATGGATCCCCTATGAATGGACACTGGTCTAGATGGACGCCAGAGCCATGGATTCCAGCTGGACACTGGTGTGGATGGACACCAGAGCCATGGATGCCACTATGGATGGACACTGGTTTGGATGGACATAAGAGCCACGGATCCCAATCTGGATGGACGCTGCTGTGAATAGACACCAGAGCCATGGATCCCACAGTGGATTGACAGTGGTCAGGATGGACACCAGGGCAATGGATGCCACTGTGGATGGACGCAGGTAGAGATGCACACCAGAGTAATGGTGTCCGCTCTGGATGGACACTGGTATGGATAGACATCAGAGCCTTGGATCCCAGCTTGACTGTGTTCTGGATGGAGAGCAGAGTCTTGGATTGGACTCTGGATGGATACTGCTCCAGATGGACAGCAGAGTCTTGGATTGGACTCTGGATGGATACTGCTCCAGATGGAACGCAGAGCCATGGATCCCACTGTTGGTGGATACTGGTCTGGATGGACTCCAGAGCCATGGATCCGTCTCTGGATGGACACAGTTCTGGATGGACACAAGAGCCATAGATCCAAATTGGAACCTGTTCTGGATGGATGCAAGGGCCATGGATTCCACTCTGGATGGATACTGCTCCAGTTAGCAACCAGAGTCATAGATCCGAATCCAGATGGAGACTGGTCCAGATGGACACTGGTCCGGATGGTGACCAGAGCCATTCCTCCCACCTTGTATTGATAGTGGTCTTGCCAGACCCCGAGGCATGCATCCCACTCTGGATGGCCAGTGGTCTGGATGGGCCCCAGACCATGGATCCCCTATGAATGGACACTGGTCTAGATGGACGCCAGAGCCATGGATTCCAGCTGGACACTGGTGTGGATGGACACCAGAGCCATGGATGCCACTGTGGATGGACACTGGTTTGGATGGACATAAGAGCCACGGATCCCAATCTGGATGGACGCTGCTGTGAATAGACCCCAGAGCCATGGATCCCACAGTGGATTGACAGTGGTCAGGATGGACACCAGAGCAATGGATGCCACTGTGGATGGACGCAGGTAGAGATGCACACCAGAGTAATGGTGTCCGCTCTGGATGGACACTGGTATGGATAGACAGCAGAACCCTGGCTTCCACTCTGGATGGACACTTGCCTGAATAGACAAAAGAGCTATGGATCCCAGCTTGACACTGGTCTGGATGGACACCAGAGCCATGAATCCCACTCTGAATGCACACTACTCGTGATGGACACAAGAGCCATGCATCCCTCTGTGGATGGAGCCTGGTTTGAATGGACAGCACAGCCACGCATCCAGATGGACACCAGAGCCGTGGATCCCAACTGGACAGTGGTCTCGATGGACACCAGTGCCATGGATCCCACTGTGGATGGACACTGGTATGGATAGACATCAGAGCCTTGGATCCCAGCTTGACTGTGTTCTGGATGGAGAGCAGAGTCTTGGATTGGACTCTGGATGGATACTGCTCCAGATGGACAGCAGAGTCTTGGATTGGACTCTGGATGGATACTGCTCCAGATGGAACGCAGAGCCATGGATCCCACTGTTGGTGGATACTGGTCTGGATGGACTCCAGAGCCATGGATCCGTCTCTGGATGGACACAGTTCTGGATGGACACAAGAGCCATAGATCCAAATTGGAACCTGTTCTGGATGGATGCAAGGGCCATGGATTCCACTCTGGATGGATACTGCTCCAGTTAGCAACCAGAGTCATAGATCCGAATCCAGATGGAGACTGGTCCAGATGGACACTGGTCCGGATGGTGACCAGAGCCATTCCTCCCACCTTGTATTGATAGTGGTCTTGCCAGACCCCGAGGCATGCATCCCACTCTGGATGGCCAGTGGTCTGGATGGGCCCCAGACCATGGATCCCCTATGAATGGACACTGGTCTAGATGGACGCCAGAGCCATGGATTCCAGCTGGACACTGGTGTGGATGGACACCAGAGCCATGGATGCCACTGTGGATGGACACTGGTTTGGATGGACATAAGAGCCACGGATCCCAATCTGGATGGACGCTGCTGTGAATAGACCCCAGAGCCATGGATCCCACAGTGGATTGACAGTGGTCAGGATGGACACCAGAGCAATGGATGCCACTGTGGATGGACGCAGGTAGAGATGCACACCAGAGTAATGGTGTCCACTCTGGATGGACACTGGTCTGGATAGACACCAGAACCCTGGCTTCCACTCTGGATGGACGCTTGCCTGAATAGACAAAAGAGCTATGGATCCCAGCTTGACACTGGTCTGGATGGACACCAGAGCCATGAATCCCACTCTGAATGCACACTACTCGTGATGGACACAAGAGCCATGCATCCCTCTGTGGATGGAGCCTGGTTTGAATGGACAGCACAGCCACGCATCCAGATGGACACCAGAGCCGTGGATCCCAACTGGACAGTGGTCTCGATGGACACCAGTGCCATGGATCCCACTGTGGATGGACACTGGTATGGATAGACATCAGAGCCTTGGATCCCAGCTTGACTGTGTTCTGGATGGAGAGCAGAGTCTTGGATTGGACTCTGGATGGATACTGCTCCAGATGGAGAGCAGAGTCTTGGATTGGACTCTGGATGGATACTGCTCCAGATGGAACGCAGAGCCATGGATCCCACTGTTGGTGGATACTGGTCTGGATGGACTCCAGAGCCATGGATCCGTCTCTGGATGGACACAGTTCTGGATGGACACAAGAGCCATAGATCCAAATTGGAACCTGTTCTGGATGGATGCAAGGGCCATGGATTCCACTCTGGATGGATACTGCTCCAGTTAGCAACCAGAGTCATAGATCCGAATCCAGATGGAGACTGGTCCAGATGGACACTGGTCCGGATGGTGACCAGAGCCATTCCTCCCACCTTGTATTGATAGTGGTCTTGCCAGACCCCGAGGCATGCATCCCACTCTGGATGGCCAGTGGTCTGGATGGGCCCCAGACCATGGATCCCCTATGAATGGACACTGGTCTAGATGGACGCCAGAGCCATGGATTCCAGCTGGACACTGGTGTGGATGGACACCAGAGCCATGGATGCCACTGTGGATGGACACTGGTTTGGATGGACATAAGAGCCACGGATCCCAATCTGGATGGACGCTGCTGTGAATAGACCCCAGAGCCATGGATCCCACAGTGGATTGACAGTGGTCAGGATGGACACCAGAGCAATGGATGCCACTGTGGATGGACGCAGGTAGAGATGCACACCAGAGTAATGGTGTCCGCTCTGGATGGACACTGGTATGGATAGACAGCAGAACCCTGGCTTCCACTCTGGATGGACGCTTGCCTGAATAGACAAAAGAGCTATGGATCCCAGCTTGACACTGGTCTGGATGGACACCAGAGCCATGAATCCCACTCTGAATGCACACTACTCGTGATGGACACAAGAGCCATGCATCCCTCTGTGGATGGAGCCTGGTTTGAATGGACAGCACAGCCACGCATCCAGATGGACACCAGAGCCGTGGATCCCAACTGGACAGTGGTCTCGATGGACACCAGTGCCATGGATCCCACTGTGGATGGACACTGGTATGGATAGACATCAGAGCCTTGGATCCCAGCTTGACTGTGTTCTGGATGGAGAGCAGAGTCTTGGATTGGACTCTGGATGGATACTGCTCCAGATGGACAGCAGAGTCTTGGATTGGACTCTGGATGGATACTGCTCCAGATGGAACGCAGAGCCATGGATCCCACTCTTGGTGGATACTGGTCTGGATGGACTCCAGAGCCATGGATCCGTCTCTGGATGGACACAGTTCTGGATGGACACAAGAACCATAGATCCAAATTGGAACCTGTTCTGGATGGATGCAAGGGCCATGGATTCCACTCTGGATGGATACTGCTCCAGTTAGCAACCAGAGTCATAGATCCGAATCCAGATGGAGACTGGTCCAGATGGACACTGGTCCGGATGGTGACCAGAGCCATTCCTCCCACCTTGTATTGATAGTGGTCTTGCCAGACCCCGAGGCATGCATCCCACTCTGGATGGCCAGTGGTCTGGATGGGCCCCAGACCATGGATCCCCTATGAATGGACACTGGTCTAGATGGACGCCAGAGCCATGGATTCCAGCTGGACACTGGTGTGGATGGACACCAGAGCCATGGATGCCACTGTGGATGGACACTGGTTTGGATGGATATAAGAGCCACGGATCCCAATCTGGATGGACGCTGCTGTGAATAGACACCAGAGCCATGGATCCCACAGTGGATTGACAGTGGTCAGGATGGACACCAGGGCAATGGATGCCACTGTGGATGGACGCAGGTAGAGATGCACACCAGAGTAATGGTGTCCACTCTGGATGGACACTGGTCTGGATAGACAGCAGAACCCTGGCTTCCACTCTGGATGGACGCTTGCCTGAATAGACAAAAGAGCTATGGATCCCAGCTTGACACTGGTCTGGATGGACACCAGAGCCATGAATCCCACTCTGAATGCACACTACTCGTGATGGACACAAGAGCCATGCATCCCTCTGTGGATGGAGCCTGGTTTGAATGGACAGCACAGCCACGCATCCAGATGGACACCAGAGCCGTGGATCCCAACTGGACAGTGGTCTCGATGGACACCAGTGCCATGGATCCCACTGTGGATGGACACTGGTATGGATAGACATCAGAGCCTTGGATCCCAGCTTGACTGTGTTCTGGATGGACAGCAGAGTCTTGGATTGGACTCTGGATGGATACTGCTCCAGATGGACAGCAGAGTCTTGGATTGGACTCTGGATGGATACTGCTCCAGATGGAACGCAGAGCCATGGATCCCACTGTTGGTGGATACTGGTCTGGATGGACTCCAGAGCCATGGATCCGTCTCTGGATGGACACAGTTCTGGATGGACACAAGAGCCATAGATCCAAATTGGAACCTGTTCTGGATGGATGCAAGGGCCATGGATTCCACTCTGGATGGATACTGCTCCAGTTAGCAACCGGAGTCATAGATCCGAATCCAGATGGAGACTGGTCCAGATGGACACTGGTCCGGATGGTGACCAGAGCCATTCCTCCCACCTTGTATTGATAGTGGTCTTGCCAGACCCCGAGGCATGCATCCCACTCTGGATGGCCAGTGGTCTGGATGGGCCCTAGACCATGGATCCCCTATGAATGGACACTGGTCTAGATGGACGCCAGAGCCATGGATTCCAGCTGGACACTGGTGTGGATGGACACCAGAGCCATGGATGCCACTGTGGATGGACACTGGTTTGGATGGACATAAGAGCCACGGATCCCAATCTGGATGGACGCTGCTGTGAATAGACCCCAGAGCCATGGATCCCACAGTGGATTGACAGTGGTCAGGATGGACACCAGAGCAATGGATGCCACTGTGGATGGACGCAGGTAGAGATGCACACCAGAGTAATGGTGTCCGCTCTGGATGGACACTGGTATGGATAGACAGCAGAACCCTGGCTTCCACTCTGGATGGACGCTTGCCTGAATAGACAAAAGAGCTATGGATCCCAGCTTGACACTGGTCTGGATGGACACCAGAGCCATGAATCCCACTCTGAATGCACACTACTCGTGATGGACACAAGAGCCATGCATCCCTCTGTGGATGGAGCCTGGTTTGAATGGACAGCACAGCCACGCATCCAGATGGACACCAGAGCCGTGGATCCCAACTGGACAGTGGTCTCGATGGACACCAGTGCCATGGATCCCACTGTGGATGGACACTGGTATGGATAGACATCAGAGCCTTGGATCCCAGCTTGACTGTGTTCTGGATGGAGAGCAGAGTCTTGGATTGGACTCTGGATGGATACTGCTCCAGATGGACAGCAGAGTCTTGGATTGGACTCTGGATGGATACTGCTCCAGATGGAACGCAGAGCCATGGATCCCACTCTTGGTGGATACTGGTCTGGATGGACTCCAGAGCCATGGATCCGTCTCTGGATGGACACAGTTCTGGATGGACACAAGAGCCATAGATCCAAATTGGAACCTGTTCTGGATGGATGCAAGGGCCATGGATTCCACTCTGGATGGATACTGCTCCAGTTAGCAACCAGAGTCATAGATCCGAATCCAGATGGAGACTGGTCCAGATGGACACTGGTCCGGATGGTGACCAGAGCCATTCCTCCCACCTTGTATTGATAGTGGTCTTGCCAGACCCCGAGGCATGCATCCCACTCTGGATGGCCAGTGGTCTGGATGGGCCCCAGACCATGGATCCCCTATGAATGGACACTGGTCTAGATGGACGCCAGAGCCATGGATTCCAGCTGGACACTGGTGTGGATGGACACCAGAGCCATGGATGCCACTGTGGATGGACACTGGTTTGGATGGACATAAGAGCCACGGATCCCAATCTGGATGGACGCTGCTGTGAATAGACCCCAGAGCCATGGATCCCACAGTGGATTGACAGTGGTCAGGATGGACACCAGAGCAATGGATGCCACTGTGGATGGACGCAGGTAGAGATGCACAGCAGAGTAATGGTGTCCGCTCTGGATGGACACTGGTCTGGATAGACAGCAGAACCCTGGCTTCCACTCTGGATGGACGCTTGCCTGAATAGACAAAAGAGCTATGGATCCCAGCTTGACACTGGTCTGGATGGACACCAGAGCCATGAATCCCACTCTGAATGCACACTACTCGTGATGGACACAAGAGCCATGCATCCCTCTGTGGATGGAGCCTGGTTTGAATGGACAGCACAGCCACGCATCCAGATGGACACCAGAGCCGTGGATCCCAACTGGACAGTGGTCTCGATGGACACCAGTGCCATGGATCCCACTGTGGATGGACACTGGTATGGATAGACATCAGAGCCTTGGATCCCAGCTTGACTGTGTTCTGGATGGAGAGCAGAGTCTTGGATTGGACTCTGGATGGATACTGCTCCAGATGGACAGCAGAGTCTTGGATTGGACTCTGGATGGATACTGCTCCAGATGGAACGCAGAGCCATGGATCCCACTGTTGGTGGATACTGGTCTGGATGGACTCCAGAGCCATGGATCCGTCTCTGGATGGACACAGTTCTGGATGGACACAAGAGCCATAGATCCAAATTGGAACCTGTTCTGGATGGATGCAAGGGCCATGGATTCCACTCTGGATGGATACTGCTCCAGTTAGCAACCGGAGTCATAGATCCGAATCCAGATGGAGACTGGTCCAGATGGACACTGGTCCGGATGGTGACCAGAGCCATTCCTCCCACCTTGTATTGATAGTGGTCTTGCCAGACCCCGAGGCATGCATCCCACTCTGGATGGCCAGTGGTCTGGATGGGCCCTAGACCATGGATCCCCTATGAATGGACACTGGTCTAGATGGACGCCAGAGCCATGGATTCCAGCTGGACACTGGTGTGGATGGACACCAGAGCCATGGATGCCACTGTGGATGGACACTGGTTTGGATGGACATAAGAGCCACGGATCCCAATCTGGATGGACGCTGCTGTGAATAGACCCCAGAGCCATGGATCCCACAGTGGATTGACAGTGGTCAGGATGGACACCAGAGCAATGGATGCCACTGTGGATGGACGCAGGTAGAGATGCACACCAGAGTAATGGTGTCCGCTCTGGATGGACACTGGTATGGATAGACAGCAGAACCCTGGCTTCCACTCTGGATGGACGCTTGCCTGAATAGACAAAAGAGCTATGGATCCCAGCTTGACACTGGTCTGGATGGACACCAGAGCCATGAATCCCACTCTGAATGCACACTACTCGTGATGGACACAAGAGCCATGCATCCCTCTGTGGATGGAGCCTGGTTTGAATGGACAGCACAGCCACGCATCCAGATGGACACCAGAGCCGTGGATCCCAACTGGACAGTGGTCTCGATGGACACCAGTGCCATGGATCCCACTGTGGATGGACACTGGTATGGATAGACATCAGAGCCTTGGATCCCAGCTTGACTGTGTTCTGGATGGAGAGCAGAGTCTTGGATTGGACTCTGGATGGATACTGCTCCAGATGGACAGCAGAGTCTTGGATTGGACTCTGGATGGATACTGCTCCAGATGGAACGCAGAGCCATGGATCCCACTGTTGGTGGATACTGGTCTGGATGGACTCCAGAGCCATGGATCCGTCTCTGGATGGACACAGTTCTGGATGGACACAAGAGCCATAGATCCAAATTGGAACCTGTTCTGGATGGATGCAAGGGCCATGGATTCCACTCTGGATGGATACTGCTCCAGTTAGCAACCAGAGTCATAGATCCGAATCCAGATGGAGACTGGTCCAGATGGACACTGGTCCGGATGGTGACCAGAGCCATTCCTCCCACCTTGTATTGATAGTGGTCTTGCCAGACCCCGAGGCATGCATCCCACTCTGGATGGCCAGTGGTCTGGATGGGCCCCAGACCATGGATCCCCTATGAATGGACACTGGTCTAGATGGACGCCAGAGCCATGGATTCCAGCTGGACACTGGTGTGGATGGACACCAGAGCCATGGATGCCACTGTGGATGGACACTGGTTTGGATGGACATAAGAGCCACGGATCCCAATCTGGATGGACGCTGCTGTGAATAGACCCCAGAGCCATGGATCCCACAGTGGATTGACAGTGGTCAGGATGGACACCAGAGCAATGGATGCCACTGTGGATGGACGCAGGTAGAGATGCACACCAGAGTAATGGTGTCCGCTCTGGATGGACACTGGTCTGGATAGACAGCAGAACCCTGGCTTCCACTCTGGATGGACGCTTGCCTGAATAGACAAAAGAGCTATGGATCCCAGCTTGACACTGGTCTGGATGGACACCAGAGCCATGAATCCCACTCTGAATGCACACTACTCGTGATGGACACAAGAGCCATGCATCCCTCTGTGGATGGAGCCTGGTTTGAATGGACAGCACAGCCACGCATCCAGATGGACACCAGAGCCGTGGATCCCAACTGGACAGTGGTCTCGATGGACACCAGTGCCATGGATCCCACTGTGGATGGACACTGGTATGGATAGACATCAGAGCCTTGGATCCCAGCTTGACTGTGTTCTGGATGGAGAGCAGAGTCTTGGATTGGACTCTGGATGGATACTGCTCCAGATGGAGAGCAGAGTCTTGGATTGGACTCTGGATGGATACTGCTCCAGATGGAACGCAGAGCCATGGATCCCACTGTTGGTGGATACTGGTCTGGATGGACTCCAGAGCCATGGATCCGTCTCTGGATGGACACAGTTCTGGATGGACACAAGAGCCATAGATCCAAATTGGAACCTGTTCTGGATGGATGCAAGGGCCATGGATTCCACTCTGGATGGATACTGCTCCAGTTAGCAACCAGAGTCATAGATCCGAATCCAGATGGAGACTGGTCCAGATGGACACTGGTCCGGATGGTGACCAGAGCCATTCCTCCCACCTTGTATTGATAGTGGTCTTGCCAGACCCCGAGGCATGCATCCCACTCTGGATGGCCAGTGGTCTGGATGGGCCCCAGACCATGGATCCCCTATGAATGGACACTGGTCTAGATGGACGCCAGAGCCATGGATTCCAGCTGGACACTGGTGTGGATGGACACCAGAGCCATGGATGCCACTGTGGATGGACACTGGTTTGGATGGACATAAGAGCCACGGATCCCAATCTGGATGGACGCTGCTGTGAATAGACCCCAGAGCCATGGATCCCACAGTGGATTGACAGTGGTCAGGATGGACACCAGAGCAATGGATGCCACTGTGGATGGACGCAGGTAGAGATGCACACCAGAGTAATGGTGTCCGCTCTGGATGGACACTGGTATGGATAGACAGCAGAACCCTGGCTTCCACTCTGGATGGACGCTTGCCTGAATAGACAAAAGAGCTATGGATCCCAGCTTGACACTGGTCTGGATGGACACCAGAGCCATGAATCCCACTCTGAATGCACACTACTCGTGATGGACACAAGAGCCATGCATCCCTCTGTGGATGGAGCCTGGTTTGAATGGACAGCACAGCCACGCATCCAGATGGACACCAGAGCCGTGGATCCCAACTGGACAGTGGTCTCGATGGACACCAGTGCCATGGATCCCACTGTGGATGGACACTGGTATGGATAGACATCAGAGCCTTGGATCCCAGCTTGACTGTGTTCTGGATGGAGAGCAGAGTCTTGGATTGGACTCTGGATGGATACTGCTCCAGATGGACAGCAGAGTCTTGGATTGGACTCTGGATGGATACTGCTCCAGATGGAACGCAGAGCCATGGATCCCACTCTTGGTGGATACTGGTCTGGATGGACTCCAGAGCCATGGATCCGTCTCTGGATGGACACAGTTCTGGATGGACACAAGAACCATAGATCCAAATTGGAACCTGTTCTGGATGGATGCAAGGGCCATGGATTCCACTCTGGATGGATACTGCTCCAGTTAGCAACCAGAGTCATAGATCCGAATCCAGATGGAGACTGGTCCAGATGGACACTGGTCCGGATGGTGACCAGAGCCATTCCTCCCACCTTGTATTGATAGTGGTCTTGCCAGACCCCGAGGCATGCATCCCACTCTGGATGGCCAGTGGTCTGGATGGGCCCCAGACCATGGATCCCCTATGAATGGACACTGGTCTAGATGGACGCCAGAGCCATGGATTCCAGCTGGACACTGGTGTGGATGGACACCAGAGCCATGGATGCCACTGTGGATGGACACTGGTTTGGATGGATATAAGAGCCACGGATCCCAATCTGGATGGACGCTGCTGTGAATAGACACCAGAGCCATGGATCCCACAGTGGATTGACAGTGGTCAGGATGGACACCAGGGCAATGGATGCCACTGTGGATGGACGCAGGTAGAGATGCACACCAGAGTAATGGTGTCCGCTCTGGATGGACACTGGTATGGATAGACATCAGAGCCTTGGATCCCAGCTTGACTGTGTTCTGGATGGAGAGCAGAGTCTTGGATTGGACTCTGGATGGATACTGCTCCAGATGGACAGCAGAGTCTTGGATTGGACTCTGGATGGATACTGCTCCAGATGGAACGCAGAGCCATGGATCCCACTGTTGGTGGATACTGGTCTGGATGGACTCCAGAGCCATGGATCCGTCTCTGGATGGACACAGTTCTGGATGGACACAAGAGCCATAGATCCAAATTGGAACCTGTTCTGGATGGATGCAAGGGCCATGGATTCCACTCTGGATGGATACTGCTCCAGTTAGCAACCAGAGTCATAGATCCAAATCCAGATGGAGACTGGTCCAGATGGACACTGGTCCGGATGGTGACCAGAGCCATTCCTCCCACCTTGTATTGATAGTGGTCTTGCCAGACCCCGAGGCATGGATCCCACTCTGGATGGCCAGTGGTCTGGATGGGCCCCAGACCATGGATCCCCTATGAATGGACACTGGTCTAGATGGACGCCAGAGCCATGGATTCCAGCTGGACACTGGTGTGGATGGACACCAGAGCCATGGATGCCACTGTGGATGGACACTGGTTTGGATGGACATAAGAGCCACGGATCCCAATCTGGATGGACGCTGCTGTGAATAGACCCCAGAGCCATGGATCCCACAGTGGATTGACAGTGGTCAGGATGGACACCAGAGCAATGGATGCCACTGTGGTTGGACGCAGGTAGAGATGCACACCAGAGTAATGGTGTCCGCTCTGGATGGACACTGGTCTGGATAGACAGCAGAACCCTGGCTTCCACTCTGGATGGACGCTTGCCTGAATAGACAAAAGAGCTATGGATCCCAGCTTGACACTGGTCTGGATGGACACCAGAGCCATGAATCCCACTCTGAATGCACACTACTCGTGATGGACACAAGAGCCATGCATCCCTCTGTGGATGGAGCCTGGTTTGAATGGACAGCACAGCCACGCATCCAGATGGACACCAGAGCCGTGGATCCCAACTGGACAGTGGTCTCGATGGACACCAGTGCCATGGATCCCACTGTGGATGGACACTGGTATGGATAGACATCAGAGCCTTGGATCCCAGCTTGACTGTGTTCTGGATGGAGAGCAGAGTCTTGGATTGGACTCTGGATGGATACTGCTCCAGATGGAACGCAGAGCCATGGATCCCACTGTTGGTGGATACTGGTCTGGATGGACTCCAGAGCCATGGATCCGTCTCTGGATGGACACAGTTCTGGATGGACACAAGAGCCATAGATCCAAATTGGAACCTGTTCTGGATGGATGCAAGGGCCATGGATTCCACTCTGGATGGATACTGCTCCAGTTAGCAACCAGAGTCATAGATCCGAATCCAGATGGAGACTGGTCCAGATGGACACTGGTCCGGATGGTGACCAGAGCCATTCCTCCCACCTTGTATTGATAGTGGTCTTGCCAGACCCCGAGGCATGCATCCCACTCTGGATGGCCAGTGGTCTGGATGGGCCCCAGACCATGGATCCCCTATGAATGGACACTGGTCTAGATGGACGCCAGAGCCATGGATTCCAGCTGGACACTGGTGTGGATGGACACCAGAGCCATGGATGCCACTGTGGATGGACACTGGTTTGGATGGACATAAGAGCCACGGATCCCAATCTGGATGGACGCTGCTGTGAATAGACACCAGAGCCATGGATCCCACAGTGGATTGACAGTGGTCAGGATGGACACCAGGGCAATGGATGCCACTGTGGATGGACGCAGGTAGAGATGCACACCCGAGTAATGGTGTCCGCTCTGGATGGACACTGGTATGGATAGACATCAGAGCCTTGGATCCCAGCTTGACTGTGTTCTGGATGGAGAGCAGAGTCTTGGATTGGACTCTGGATGGATACTGCTCCAGATGGACAGCAGAGTCTTGGATTGGACTCTGGATGGATACTGCTCCAGATGGAACGCAGAGCCATGGATCCCACTCTTGGTGGATACTGGTCTGGATGGACTCCAGAGCCATGGATCCGTCTCTGGATGGACACAGTTCTGGATGGACACAAGAGCCATAGATCCAAATTGGAACCTGTTCTGGATGGATGCAAGGGCCATGGATTCCACTCTGGATGGATACTGCTCCAGTTAGCAACCAGAGTCATAGATCCGAATCCAGATGGAGACTGGTCCAGATGGACACTGGTCCGGATGGTGACCAGAGCCATTCCTCCCACCTTGTATTGATAGTGGTCTTGCCAGACCCCGAGGCATGCATCCCACTCTGAATGGCCAGTGGTCTGGATGGGCCCCAGACCATGGATCCCCTATGAATGGACACTGGTCTAGATGGACGCCAGAGCCATGGATTCCAGCTGGACACTGGTGTGGATGGACACCAGAGCCATGGATGCCACTATGGATGGACACTGGTTTGGATGGACATAAGAGCCACGGATCCCAATCTGGATGGACGCTGCTGTGAATAGACCCCAGAGCCATGGATCCCACAGTGGATTGACAGTGGTCAGGATGGACACCAGAGCAATGGATGCCACTGTGGATGGACGCAGGTAGAGATGCACACCAGAGTAATGGTGTCCGCTCTGGATGGACACTGGTATGGATAGACATCAGAGCCTTGGATCCCAGCTTGACTGTGTTCTGGATGGAGAGCAGAGTCTTGGATTGGACTCTGGATGGATACTGCTCCAGATGGACAGCAGAGTCTTGGATTGGACTCTGGATGGATACTGCTCCAGATGGAACGCAGAGCCATGGATCCCACTCTTGGTGGATACTGGTCTGGATGGACTCCAGAGCCATGGATCCGTCTCTGGATGGACACAGTTCTGGATGGACACAAGAGCCATAGATCCAAATTGGAACCTGTTCTGGATGGATGCAAGGGCCATGGATTCCACTCTGGATGGATACTGCTCCAGTTAGCAACCAGAGTCATAGATCCGAATCCAGATGGAGACTGGTCCAGATGGACACTGGTCCGGATGGTGACCAGAGCCATTCCTCCCACCTTGTATTGATAGTGGTCTTGCCAGACCCCGAGGCATGCATCCCACTCTGGATGGCCAGTGGTCTGGATGGGCCCCAGACCATGGATCCCCTATGAATGGACACTGGTCTAGACGGACGCCAGAGCCATGGATTCCAGCTGGACACTGGTGTGGATGGACACCAGAGCCATGGATGCCACTGTGGATGGACACTGGTTTGGATGGACATAAGAGCCACGGATCCCAATCTGGATGGACGCTGCTGTGAATAGACCCCAGAGCCATGGATCCCACAGTGGATTGACAGTGGTCAGGATGGACACCAGAGCAATGGATGCCACTGTGGATGGACGCAGGTAGAGATGCACACCAGAGTAATGGTGTCCGCTCTGGATGGACACTGGTCTGGATAGACAGCAGAACCCTGGCTTCCACTCTGGATGGACGCTTGCCTGAATAGACAAAAGAGCTATGGATCCCAGCTTGACACTGGTCTGGATGGACACCAGAGCCATGAATCCCACTCTGAATGCACACTACTCGTGATGGACACAAGAGCCATGCATCCCTCTGTGGATGGAGCCTGGTTTGAATGGACAGCACAGCCACGCATCCAGATGGACACCAGAGCCGTGGATCCCAACTGGACAGTGGTCTCGATGGACACCAGTGCCATGGATCCCACTGTGGATGGACACTGGTATGGATAGACATCAGAGCCTTGGATCCCAGCTTGACTGTGTTCTGGATGGAGAGCAGAGTCTTGGATTGGACTCTGGATGGATACTGCTCCTGATGGAACGCAGAGCCATGGATCCCACTGTTGGTGGATACTGGTCTGGATGGACTCCAGAGCCATGGATCCGTCTCTGGATGGACACAGTTCTGGATGGACACAAGAGCCATAGATCCAAATTGGAACCTGTTCTGGATGGATGCAAGGGCCATGGATTCCACTCTGGATGGATACTGCTCCAGTTAGCAACCAGAGTCATAGATCCGAATCCAGATGGAGACTGGTCCAGATGGACACTGGTCTGGATGGTGACCAGAGCCATTCCTCCCACCTTGTATTGATAGTGGTCTTGCCAGACCCCGAGGCATGCATCCCACTCTGGATGGCCAGTGGTCTGGATGGGCCCCAGACCATGGATCCCCTATGAATGGACACTGGTCTAGATGGACGCCAGAGCCATGGATTCCAGCTGGACACTGGTGTGGATGGACACCAGAGCCATGGATGCCACTGTGGATGGACACTGGTTTGGATGGACATAAGAGCCACGGATCCCAATCTGGATGGACGCTGCTGTGAATAGACACCAGAGCCATGGATCCCACAGTGGATTGACAGTGGTCAGGATGGACACCAGGGCAATGGATGCCACTGTGGATGGACGCAGGTAGAGATGCACACCAGAGTAATGGTGTCCGCTCTGGATGGACACTGGTATGGATAGACATCAGAGCCTTGGATCCCAGCTTGACTGTGTTCTGGATGGAGAGCAGAGTCTTGGATTGGACTCTGGATGGATACTGCTCCAGATGGACAGCAGAGTCTTGGATTGGACTCTGGATGGATACTGCTCCAGATGGAACGCAGAGCCATGGATCCCACTCTTGGTGGATACTGGTCTGGATGGACTCCAGAGCCATGGATCCGTCTCTGGATGGACACAGTTCTGGATGGACACAAGAGCCATAGATCCAAATTGGAACCTGTTCTGGATGGATGCAAGGGCCATGGATTCCACTCTGGATGGATACTGCTCCAGTTAGCAACCAGAGTCATAGATCCAAATCCAGATGGAGACTGGTCCAGATGGACACTGGTCCGGATGGTGACCAGAGCCATTCCTCCCACCTTGTATTGATAGTGGTCTTGCCAGACCCCGAGGCATGGATCCCACTCTGGATGGCCAGTGGTCTGGATGGGCCCCAGACCATGGATCCCCTATGAATGGACACTGGTCTAGATGGACGCCAGAGCCATGGATTCCAGCTGGACACTGGTGTGGATGGACACCAGAGCCATGGATGCCACTATGGATGGACACTGGTTTGGATGGACATAAGAGCCACGGATCCCAATCTGGATGGACGCTGCTGTGAATAGACCCCAGAGCCATGGATCCCACAGTGGATTGACAGTGGTCAGGATGGACACCAGAGCAATGGATGCCACTGTGGATGGACGCAGGTAGAGATGCACACCAGAGTAATGGTGTCCGCTCTGGATGGACACTGGTATGGATAGACATCAGAGCCTTGGATCCCAGCTTGACTGTGTTCTGGATGGAGAGCAGAGTCTTGGATTGGACTCTGGATGGATACTGCTCCAGATGGACAGCAGAGTCTTGGATTGGACTCTGGATGGATACTGCTCCAGATGGAACGCAGAGCCATGGATCCCACTCTTGGTGGATACTGGTCTGGATGGACTCCAGAGCCATGGATCCGTCTCTGGATGGACACAGTTCTGGATGGACACAAGAGCCATAGATCCAAATTGGAACCTGTTCTGGATGGATGCAAGGGCCATGGATTCCACTCTGGATGGATACTGCTCCAGTTAGCAACCAGAGTCATAGATCCGAATCCAGATGGAGACTGGTCCAGATGGACACTGGTCCGGATGGTGACCAGAGCCATTCCTCCCACCTTGTATTGATAGTGGTCTTGCCAGACCCCGAGGCATGCATCCCACTCTGGATGGCCAGTGGTCTGGATGGGCCCCAGACCATGGATCCCCTATGAATGGACACTGGTCTAGACGGACGCCAGAGCCATGGATTCCAGCTGGACACTGGTGTGGATGGACACCAGAGCCATGGATGCCACTGTGGATGGACACTGGTTTGGATGGACATAAGAGCCACGGATCCCAATCTGGATGGACGCTGCTGTGAATAGACCCCAGAGCCATGGATCCCACAGTGGATTGACAGTGGTCAGGATGGACACCAGAGCAATGGATGCCACTGTGGATGGACGCAGGTAGAGATGCACACCAGAGTAATGGTGTCCGCTCTGGATGGACACTGGTCTGGATAGACAGCAGAACCCTGGCTTCCACTCTGGATGGACGCTTGCCTGAATAGACAAAAGAGCTATGGATCCCAGCTTGACACTGGTCTGGATGGACACCAGAGCCATGAATCCCACTCTGAATGCACACTACTCGTGATGGACACAAGAGCCATGCATCCCTCTGTGGATGGAGCCTGGTTTGAATGGACAGCACAGCCACGCATCCAGATGGACACCAGAGCCGTGGATCCCAACTGGACAGTGGTCTCGATGGACACCAGTGCCATGGATCCCACTGTGGATGGACACTGGTATGGATAGACATCAGAGCCTTGGATCCCAGCTTGACTGTGTTCTGGATGGAGAGCAGAGTCTTGGATTGGACTCTGGATGGATACTGCTCCTGATGGAACGCAGAGCCATGGATCCCACTGTTGGTGGATACTGGTCTGGATGGACTCCAGAGCCATGGATCCGTCTCTGGATGGACACAGTTCTGGATGGACACAAGAGCCATAGATCCAAATTGGAACCTGTTCTGGATGGATGCAAGGGCCATGGATTCCACTCTGGATGGATACTGCTCCAGTTAGCAACCAGAGTCATAGATCCGAATCCAGATGGAGACTGGTCCAGATGGACACTGGTCTGGATGGTGACCAGAGCCATTCCTCCCACCTTGTATTGATAGTGGTCTTGCCAGACCCCGAGGCATGCATCCCACTCTGGATGGCCAGTGGTCTGGATGGGCCCCAGACCATGGATCCCCTATGAATGGACACTGGTCTAGATGGACGCCAGAGCCATGGATTCCAGCTGGACACTGGTGTGGATGGACACCAGAGCCATGGATGCCACTGTGGATGGACACTGGTTTGGATGGACATAAGAGCCACGGATCCCAATCTGGATGGACGCTGCTGTGAATAGACACCAGAGCCATGGATCCCACAGTGGATTGACAGTGGTCAGGATGGACACCAGGGCAATGGATGCCACTGTGGATGGACGCAGGTAGAGATGCACACCAGAGTAATGGTGTCCGCTCTGGATGGACACTGGTATGGATAGACATCAGAGCCTTGGATCCCAGCTTGACTGTGTTCTGGATGGAGAGCAGAGTCTTGGATTGGACTCTGGATGGATACTGCTCCAGATGGACAGCAGAGTCTTGGATTGGACTCTGGATGGATACTGCTCCAGATGGAACGCAGAGCCATGGATCCCACTCTTGGTGGATACTGGTCTGGATGGACTCCAGAGCCATGGATCCGTCTCTGGATGGACACAGTTCTGGATGGACACAAGAGCCATAGATCCAAATTGGAACCTGTTCTGGATGGATGCAAGGGCCATGGATTCCACTCTGGATGGATACTGCTCCAGTCAGCAACCAGAGTCATAGATCCGAATCCAGATGGAGACTGGTCCAGATGGACACTGGTCCGGATGGTGACCAGAGCCATTCCTCCCACCTTGTATTGATAGTGGTCTTGCCAGACCCCGAGGCATGCATCCCACTCTGGATGGCCAGTGGTCTGGATGGGCCCCAGACCATGGATCCCCTATGAATGGACACTGGTCTAGATGGACGCCAGAGCCATGGATTCCAGCTGGACACTGGTGTGGATGGACACCAGAGCCATGGATGCCACTGTGGATGGACACTGGTTTGGATGGACATAAGAGCCACGGATCCCAATCTGGATGGACGCTGCTGTGAATAGACCCCAGAGCCATGGATCCCACAGTGGATTGACAGTGGTCAGGATGGACACCAGAGCAATGGATGCCACTGTGGATGGACGCAGGTAGAGATGCACACCAGAGTAATGGTGTCCGCTCTGGATGGACACTGGTATGGATAGACAGCAGAACCCTGGCTTCCACTCTGGATGGACGCTTGCCTGAATAGACAAAAGAGCTATGGATCCCAGCTTGACACTGGTCTGGATGGACACCAGAGCCATGAATCCCACTCTGAATGCACACTACTCGTGATGGACACAAGAGCCATGCATCCCTCTGTGGATGGAGCCTGGTTTGAATGGACAGCACAGCCACGCATCCAGATGGACACCAGAGCCGTGGATCCCAACTGGACAGTGGTCTCGATGGACACCAGTGCCATGGATCCCACTGTGGATGGACACTGGTATGGATAGACATCAGAGCCTTGGATCCCAGCTTGACTGTGTTCTGGATGGAGAGCAGAGTCTTGGATTGGACTCTGGATGGATACTGCTCCAGATGGACAGCAGAGTCTTGGATTGGACTCTGGATGGATACTGCTCCAGATGGAACGCAGAGCCATGGATCCCACTGTTGGTGGATACTGGTCTGGATGGACTCCAGAGCCATGGATCCGTCTCTGGATGGACACAGTTCTGGATGGACACAAGAGCCATAGATCCAAATTGGAACCTGTTCTGGATGGATGCAAGGGCCATGGATTCCACTCTGGATGGATACTGCTCCAGTTAGCAACCAGAGTCATAGATCCGAATCCAGATGGAGACTGGTCCAGATGGACACTGGTCCGGATGGTGACCAGAGCCATTCCTCCCACCTTGTATTGATAGTGGTCTTGCCAGACCCCGAGGCATGCATCCCACTCTGGATGGCCAGTGGTCTGGATGGGCCCCAGACCATGGATCCCCTATGAATGGACACTGGTCTAGATGGACGCCAGAGCCATGGATTCCAGCTGGACACTGGTGTGGATGGACACCAGAGCCATGGATGCCACTGTGGATGGACACTGGTTTGGATGGACATAAGAGCCACGGATCCCAATCTGGATGGACGCTGCTGTGAATAGACACCAGAGCCATGGATCCCACAGTGGATTGACAGTGGTCAGGATGGACACCAGGGCAATGGATGCCACTGTGGATGGACGCAGGTAGAGATGCACACCCGAGTAATGGTGTCCGCTCTGGATGGACACTGGTATGGATAGACATCAGAGCCTTGGATCCCAGCTTGACTGTGTTCTGGATGGAGAGCAGAGTCTTGGATTGGACTCTGGATGGATACTGCTCCAGATGGACAGCAGAGTCTTGGATTGGACTCTGGATGGATACTGCTCCAGATGGAACGCAGAGCCATGGATCCCACTGTTGGTGGATACTGGTCTGGATGGACTCCAGAGCCATGGATCCGTCTCTGGATGGACACAGTTCTGGATGGACACAAGAGCCATAGATCCAAATTGGAACCTGTTCTGGATGGATGCAAGGGCCATGGATTCCACTCTGGATGGATACTGCTCCAGTTAGCAACCAGAGTCATAGATCCGAATCCAGATGGAGACTGGTCCAGATGGACACTGGTCCGGATGGTGACCAGAGCCATTCCTCCCACCTTGTATTGATAGTGGTCTTGCCAGACCCCGAGGCATGCATCCCACTCTGGATGGCCAGTGGTCTGGATGGGCCCCAGACCATGGATCCCCTATGAATGGACACTGGTCTAGATGGACGCCAGAGCCGTGGATTCCAGCTGGACACTGGTGTGGATGGACACCAGAGCCATGGATGCCACTGTGGATGGACACTGGTTTGGATGGACATAAGAGCCACGGATCCCAATCTGGATGGACGCTGCTGTGAATAGACCCCAGAGCCATGGATCCCACAGTGGATTGACAGTGGTCAGGATGGACACCAGAGCAATGGATGCCACTGTGGATGGACGCAGGTAGAGATGCACACCAGAGTAATGGTGTCCGCTCTGGATGGACACTGGTATGGATAGACATCAGAGCCTTGGATCCCAGCTTGACTGTGTTCTGGATGGAGAGCAGAGTCTTGGATTGGACTCTGGATGGATACTGCTCCAGATGGACAGCAGAGTCTTGGATTGGACTCTGGATGGATACTGCTCCAGATGGAACGCAGAGCCATGGATCCCACTGTTGGTGGATACTGGTCTGGATGGACTCCAGAGCCATGGATCCGTCTCTGGATGGACACAGTTCTGGATGGACACAAGAGCCATAGATCCAAATTGGAACCTGTTCTGGATGGATGCAAGGGCCATGGATTCCACTCTGGATGGATACTGCTCCAGTTAGCAACCAGAGTCATAGATCCGAATCCAGATGGAGACTGGTCCAGATGGACACTGGTCCGGATGGTGACCAGAGCCATTCCTCCCACCTTGTATTGATAGTGGTCTTGCCAGACCCCGAGGCATGGATCCCACTCTGGATGGCCAGTGGTCTGGATGGGCCCCAGACCATGGATCCCCTATGAATGGACACTGGTCTAGATGGACGCCAGAGCCATGGATTCCAGCTGGACACTGGTGTGGATGGACACCAGAGCCATGGATGCCACTGTGGATGGACACTGGTTTGGATGGACATAAGAGCCACGGATCCCAATCTGGATGGACGCTGCTGTGAATAGACCCCAGAGCCATGGATCCCACAGTGGATTGACAGTGGTCAGGATGGACACCAGAGCAATGGATGCCACTGTGGATGGACGCAGGTAGAGATGCACACCAGAGTAATGGTGTCCGCTCTGGATGGACACTGGTCTGGATAGACAGCAGAACCCTGGCTTCCACTCTGGATGGACGCTTGCCTGAATAGACAAAAGAGCTATGGATCCCAGCTTGACACTGGTCTGGATGGACACCAGAGCCATGAATCCCACTCTGAATGCACACTACTCGTGATGGACACAAGAGCCATGCATCCCTCTGTGGATGGAGCCTGGTTTGAATGGACAGCACAGCCACGCATCCAGATGGACACCAGAGCCGTGGATCCCAACTGGACAGTGGTCTCGATGGACACCAGTGCCATGGATCCCACTGTGGATGGACACTGGTATGGATAGACATCAGAGCCTTGGATCCCAGCTTGACTGTGTTCTGGATGGAGAGCAGAGTCTTGGATTGGACTCTGGATGGATACTGCTCCAGATGGAACGCAGAGCCATGGATCCCACTGTTGGTGGATACTGGTCTGGATGGACTCCAGAGCCATGGATCCGTCTCTGGATGGACACAGTTCTGGATGGACACAAGAGCCATAGATCCAAATTGGAACCTGTTCTGGATGGATGCAAGGGCCATGGATTCCACTCTGGATGGATACTGCTCCAGTTAGCAACCAGAGTCATAGATCCGAATCCAGATGGAGACTGGTCCAGATGGACACTGGTCCGGATGGTGACCAGAGCCATTCCTCCCACCTTGTATTGATAGTGGTCTTGCCAGACCCCGAGGCATGCATCCCACTCTGGATGGCCAGTGGTCTGGATGGGCCCCAGACCATGGATCCCCTATGAATGGACACTGGTCTAGATGGACGCCAGAGCCATGGATTCCAGCTGGACACTGGTGTGGATGGACACCAGAGCCATGGATGCCACTGTGGATGGACACTGGTTTGGATGGACATAAGAGCCACGGATCCCAATCTGGATGGACGCTGCTGTGAATAGACCCCAGAGCCATGGATCCCACAGTGGATTGACAGTGGTCAGGATGGACACCAGAGCAATGGATGCCACTGTGGATGGACGCAGGTAGAGATGCACACCCGAGTAATGGTGTCCGCTCTGGATGGACACTGGTATGGATAGACATCAGAGCCTTGGATCCCAGCTTGACTGTGTTCTGGATGGAGAGCAGAGTCTTGGATTGGACTCTGGATGGATACTGCTCCAGATGGACAGCAGAGTCTTGGATTGGACTCTGGATGGATACTGCTCCAGATGGAACGCAGAGCCATGGATCCCACTGTTGGTGGATACTGGTCTGGATGGACTCCAGAGCCATGGATCCGTCTCTGGATGGACACAGTTCTGGATGGACACAAGAGCCATAGATCCAAATTGGAACCTGTTCTGGATGGATGCAAGGGCCATGGATTCCACTCTGGATGGATACTGCTCCAGTTAGCAACCAGAGTCATAGATCCGAATCCAGATGGAGACTGGTCCAGATGGACACTGGTCCGGATGGTGACCAGAGCCATTCCTCCCACCTTGTATTGATAGTGGTCTTGCCAGACCCCGAGGCATGCATCCCACTCTGAATGGCCAGTGGTCTGGATGGGCCCCAGACCATGGATCCCCTATGAATGGACACTGGTCTAGATGGACGCCAGAGCCATGGATTCCAGCTGGACACTGGTGTGGATGGACACCAGAGCCATGGATGCCACTGTGGATGGACACTGGTTTGGATGGACATAAGAGCCACGGATCCCAATCTGGATGGACGCTGCTGTGAATAGACCCCAGAGCCATGGATCCCACAGTGGATTGACAGTGGTCAGGATGGACACCAGAGCAATGGATGCCACTGTGGATGGACGCAGGTAGAGATGCACACCAGAGTAATGGTGTCCGCTCTGGATGGACACTGGTCTGGATAGACAGCAGAACCCTGGCTTCCACTCTGGATGGACGCTTGCCTGAATAGACAAAAGAGCTATGGATCCCAGCTTGACACTGGTCTGGATGGACACCAGAGCCATGAATCCCACTCTGAATGCACACTACTCGTGATGGACACAAGAGCCATGCATCCCTCTGTGGATGGAGCCTGGTTTGAATGGACAGCACAGCCACGCATCCAGATGGACACCAGAGCCGTGGATCCCAACTGGACAGTGGTCTCGATGGACACCAGTGCCATGGATCCCACTGTGGATGGACACTGGTATGGATAGACATCAGAGCCTTGGATCCCAGCTTGACTGTGTTCTGGATGGAGAGCAGAGTCTTGGATTGGACTCTGGATGGATACTGCTCCAGATGGACAGCAGAGTCTTGGATTGGACTCTGGATGGATACTGCTCCAGATGGAACGCAGAGCCATGGATCCCACTGTTGGTGGATACTGGTCTGGATGGACTCCAGAGCCATGGATCCGTCTCTGGATGGACACAGTTCTGGATGGACACAAGAGCCATAGATCCAAATTGGAACCTGTTCTGGATGGATGCAAGGGCCATGGATTCCACTCTGGATGGATACTGCTCCAGTTAGCAACCAGAGTCATAGATCCGAATCCAGATGGAGACTGGTCCAGATGGACACTGGTCCGGATGGTGACCAGAGCCATTCCTCCCACCTTGTATTGATAGTGGTCTTGCCAGACCCCGAGGCATGCATCCCACTCTGGATGGCCAGTGGTCTGGATGGGCCCCAGACCATGGATCCCCTATGAATGGACACTGGTCTAGATGGACGCCAGAGCCATGGATTCCAGCTGGACACTGGTGTGGATGGACACCAGAGCCATGGATGCCACTGTGGATGGACACTGGTTTGGATGGACATAAGAGCCACGGATCCCAATCTGGATGGACGCTGCTGTGAATAGACCCCAGAGCCATGGATCCCACAGTGGATTGACAGTGGTCAGGATGGACACCAGAGCAATGGATGCCACTGTGGATGGACGCAGGTAGAGATGCACACCAGAGTAATGGTGTCCGCTCTGGATGGACACTGGTATGGATAGACAGCAGAACCCTGGCTTCCACTCTGGATGGACGCTTGCCTGAATAGACAAAAGAGCTATGGATCCCAGCTTGACACTGGTCTGGATGGACACCAGAGCCATGAATCCCACTCTGAATGCACACTACTCGTGATGGACACAAGAGCCATGCATCCCTCTGTGGATGGAGCCTGGTTTGAATGGACAGCACAGCCACGCATCCAGATGGACACCAGAGCCGTGGATCCCAACTGGACAGTGGTCTCGATGGACACCAGTGCCATGGATCCCACTGTGGATGGACACTGGTATGGATAGACATCAGAGCCTTGGATCCCAGCTTGACTGTGTTCTGGATGGAGAGCAGAGTCTTGGATTGGACTCTGGATGGATACTGCTCCTGATGGAACGCAGAGCCATGGATCCCACTGTTGGTGGATACTGGTCTGGATGGACTCCAGAGCCATGGATCCGTCTCTGGATGGACACAGTTCTGGATGGACACAAGAGCCATAGATCCAAATTGGAACCTGTTCTGGATGGATGCAAGGGCCATGGATTCCACTCTGGATGGATACTGCTCCAGTTAGCAACCAGAGTCATAGATCCGAATCCAGATGGAGACTGGTCCAGATGGACACTGGTCTGGATGGTGACCAGAGCCATTCCTCCCACCTTGTATTGATAGTGGTCTTGCCAGACCCCGAGGCATGCATCCCACTCTGGATGGCCAGTGGTCTGGATGGGCCCCAGACCATGGATCCCCTATGAATGGACACTGGTCTAGATGGACGCCAGAGCCATGGATTCCAGCTGGACACTGGTGTGGATGGACACCAGAGCCATGGATGCCACTGTGGATGGACACTGGTTTGGATGGACATAAGAGCCACGGATCCCAATCTGGATGGACGCTGCTGTGAATAGACACCAGAGCCATGGATCCCACAGTGGATTGACAGTGGTCAGGATGGACACCAGAGCAATGGATGCCACTGTGGATGGACGCAGGTAGAGATGCACACCCGAGTAATGGTGTCCGCTCTGGATGGACACTGGTATGGATAGACATCAGAGCCTTGGATCCCAGCTTGACTGTGTTCTGGATGGAGAGCAGAGTCTTGGATTGGACTCTGGATGGATACTGCTCCAGATGGACAGCAGAGTCTTGGATTGGACTCTGGATGGATACTGCTCCAGATGGAACGCAGAGCCATGGATCCCACTGTTGGTGGATACTGGTCTGGATGGACTCCAGAGCCATGGATCCGTCTCTGGATGGACACAGTTCTGGATGGACACAAGAGCCATAGATCCAAATTGGAACCTGTTCTGGATGGATGCAAGGGCCATGGATTCCACTCTGGATGGATACTGCTCCAGTTAGCAACCAGAGTCATAGATCCGAATCCAGATGGAGACTGGTCCAGATGGACACTGGTCCGGATGGTGACCAGAGCCATTCCTCCCACCTTGTATTGATAGTGGTCTTGCCAGACCCCGAGGCATGCATCCCACTCTGAATGGCCAGTGGTCTGGATGGGCCCCAGACCATGGATCCCCTATGAATGGACACTGGTCTAGATGGACGCCAGAGCCATGGATTCCAGCTGGACACTGGTGTGGATGGACACCAGAGCCATGGATGCCACTGTGGATGGACACTGGTTTGGATGGACATAAGAGCCACGGATCCCAATCTGGATGGACGCTGCTGTGAATAGACCCCAGAGCCATGGATCCCACAGTGGATTGACAGTGGTCAGGATGGACACCAGAGCAATGGATGCCACTGTGGTTGGACGCAGGTAGAGATGCACACCAGAGTAATGGTGTCCGCTCTGGATGGACACTGGTCTGGATAGACAGCAGAACCCTGGCTTCCACTCTGGATGGACGCTTGCCTGAATAGACAAAAGAGCTATGGATCCCAGCTTGACACTGGTCTGGATGGACACCAGAGCCATGAATCCCACTCTGAATGCACACTACTCGTGATGGACACAAGAGCCATGCATCCCTCTGTGGATGGAGCCTGGTTTGAATGGACAGCACAGCCACGCATCCAGATGGACACCAGAGCCGTGGATCCCAACTGGACAGTGGTCTCGATGGACACCAGTGCCATGGATCCCACTGTGGATGGACACTGGTATGGATAGACATCAGAGCCTTGGATCCCAGCTTGACTGTGTTCTGGATGGAGAGCAGAGTCTTGGATTGGACTCTGGATGGATACTGCTCCAGATGGACAGCAGAGTCTTGGATTGGACTCTGGATGGATACTGCTCCAGATGGAACGCAGAGCCATGGATCCCACTGTTGGTGGATACTGGTCTGGATGGACTCCAGAGCCATGGATCCGTCTCTGGATGGACACAGTTCTGGATGGACACAAGAGCCATAGATCCAAATTGGAACCTGTTCTGGATGGATGCAAGGGCCATGGATTCCACTCTGGATGGATACTGTTCCAGTTAGCAACCAGAGTCATAGATCCGAATCCAGATGGAGACTGGTCCAGATGGACACTGGTCCGGATGGTGACCAGAGCCATTCCTCCCACCTTGTATTGATAGTGGTCTTGCCAGACCCCGAGGCATGCATCCCACTCTGAATGGCCAGTGGTCTGGATGGGCCCCAGACCATGGATCCCCTATGAATGGACACTGGTCTAGATGGACGCCAGAGCCATGGATTCCAGCTGGACACTGGTGTGGATGGACACCAGAGCCATGGATGCCACTGTGGATGGACACTGGTTTGGATGGACATAAGAGCCACGGATCCCAATCTGGATGGACGCTGCTGTGAATAGACCCCAGAGCCATGGATCCCACAGTGGATTGACAGTGGTCAGGATGGACACCAGAGCAATGGATGCCACTGTGGATGGACGCAGGTAGAGATGCACACCAGAGTAATGGTGTCCGCTCTGGATGGACACTGGTATGGATAGACATCAGAGCCTTGGATCCCAGCTTGACTGTGTTCTGGATGGAGAGCAGAGTCTTGGATTGGACTCTGGATGGATACTGCTCCAGATGGACAGCAGAGTCTTGGATTGGACTCTGGATGGATACTGCTCCAGATGGAACGCAGAGCCATGGATCCCACTGTTGGTGGATACTGGTCTGGATGGACTCCAGAGCCATGGATCCGTCTCTGGATGGACACAGTTCTGGATGGACACAAGAGCCATAGATCCAAATTGGAACCTGTTCTGGATGGATGCAAGGGCCATGGATTCCACTCTGGATGGATACTGCTCCAGTTAGCAACCAGAGTCATAGATCCGAATCCAGATGGAGACTGGTCCAGATGGACACTGGTCCGGATGGTGACCAGAGCCATTCCTCCCACCTTGTATTGATAGTGGTCTTGCCAGACCCCGAGGCATGGATCCCACTCTGGATGGCCAGTGGTCTGGATGGGCCCCAGACCATGGATCCCCTATGAATGGACACTGGTCTAGATGGACGCCAGAGCCATGGATTCCAGCTGGACACTGGTGTGGATGGACACCAGAGCCATGGATGCCACTGTGGATGGACACTGGTTTGGATGGACATAAGAGCCACAGATCCCAATCTGGATGGACGCTGCTGTGAATAGACCCCAGAGCCATGGATCCCACAGTGGATTGACAGTGGTCAGGATGGACACCAGAGCAATGGATGCCACTGTGGATGGACGCAGGTAGAGATGCACACCAGAGTAATGGTGTCCGCTCTGGATGGACACTGGTATGGATAGACAGCAGAACCCTGGCTTCCATTCTGGATGGACGCTTGCCTGAATAGACAAAAGAGCTATGGATTCCAGCTTGACACTGGTCTGGATAGACACCAGAGCCATGAATCCCACTCTGAATGCACACTACTCGTGATGGACACAAGAGCCATGCATCCCTCTGTGGATGGAGCCTGGTTTGAATGGACAGCACAGCCACGCATCCAGATGGACACCAGAGCCGTGGATCCCAACTGGACAGTGGTCTCGATGGACACCAGTGCCATGGATCCCACTGTGGATGGACACTGGTATGGATAGACATCAGAGCCTTGGATCCCAGCTTGACTGTGTTCTGGATGGAGAGCAGAGTCTTGGATTGGACTCTGGATGGATACTGCTCCAGATGGACACCAGAACCATGGATCCCACTTTGGATGGATCCCAGTCTGGATAGACTCCAGAGCCATGGATTCGTCTCTGGATGGATGCTGGTCTGGATGGACACCCGAGCCATGGATCCAAATTGGAGCCTGGTCTGGATGGATACAAGGGCCATGGATTCCACTCTTGATGGACACTTGTGGAGATAGCAACCGGAGGCATGGATTCCACTCGAGATGGACACTGGTGCTGAAGGACAGTGGTCTAGATGGTGACCAGAGCCATTCCTCTTACCTTGTATTGACTCTTGCCAGACCCCGAGGCATGGATCCCACTCTGGATGGCCAGTGGTCTGGATGGGCACCAGACCATGGCTCCCCTATCAATGGACACTGGTCTAGATGGATGCCAGAGCCAATGACTCCAGCTGGACACTGGTGTGGATGGACACCAGAGCAATGGATGCCACTGTGGATGGACACTGGTTTGGATGGACATAAGAGCCACGGATCCCAATCTAGATGGACGCTGCTATGAACAGACACCAGTGCCATGGATCCCACTGTGGATGGACACTGGTATGGATAGACATCAGAGCCTTGGATCCCAGCTTGACTGTGTTCTGGATGGAGAGCAGAGTCTTGGATTGGACTCTGGATGGATACTGCTCCAGATGGACAGCAGAGTCTTGGATTGGACTCTGGATGGATACTGCTCCAGATGGAACGCAGAGCCATGGATCCCACTGTTGGTGGATACTGGTCTGGATGGACTCCAGAGCCATGGATCCGTCCCTGGATGGACACAGTTCTGGATGGACACCAGAGCCATAGATCCAAATTGGAGCCTGTTCTGGATGGATGCAAGGGCCATGGATTCCACTCTGGATGGATACTGCTCCAGTTAGCAACCAGAGTCATAGCTCCGAATCCAGATGGAGACTGGTCCAGATGGACACTGGTCCGGATGGTGACCAGAGCCATTCCTCCCACCTTGTATTGATAGTGGTCTTGCCAGACCCCGAGGCATGCATCCCACTCTGGATGGCCAGTGGTCTGGATGGGCCCCAGACCATGGATCCCCTATGAATGGACACTGGTCTAGATGGACGCCAGAGCCATGGATTCCAGCTGGACACTGGTGTGGATGGACACCAGAGCCATGGATGCCACTGTGGATGGACACTGGTTTGGATGGACATAAGAGCCACGGATCCCAATCTGGATGGACGCTGCTGTGAATAGACCCCAGAGCCATGGATCCCACAGTGGATTGACAGTGGTCAGGATGGACACCAGAGCAATGGATGCCACTGTGGATGGACGCAGGTAGAGATGCACACCAGAGTAATGGTGTCCGCTCTGGATGGACACTGGTATGGATAGACAGCAGAACCCTGGCTTCCACTCTGGATGGACGCTTGCCTGAATAGACAAAAGAGCTATGGATCCCAGCTTGACACTGGTCTGGATGGACACCAGAGCCATGGATCCCACTCTGACTGCACACTACTCGTGATGGACACAAGAGCCATGCATCCCTCTGTGGATGGAGCCTGGTTTGAATGGACAGCACAGCCACGCATCCAGATGGACACCAGAGCCGTGGATCCCAACTGGACAGTGGTCTCGATGGACACCAGTGCCATGGATCCCACTGTGGATGGACACTGGTATGGATAGACATCAGAGCCTTGGATCCCAGCTTGACTGTGTTCTGGATGGAGAGCAGAGTCTTGGATTGGACTCTGGATGGATACTGCTCCTGATGGAACGCAGAGCCATGGATCCCACTGTTGGTGGATACTGGTCTGGATGGACTCCAGAGCCATGGATCCGTCTCTGGATGGACACAATTCTGGATGGACACAAGAGCCATAGATCCAAATTGGAACCTGTTCTGGATGGATGCAAGGGCCATGGATTCCACTCTGGATGGATACTGCTCCAGTTAGCAACCAGAGTCATAGATCCGAATCCAGATGGAGACTGGTCCAGATGGACACTGGTCCGGATGGTGACCAGAGCCATTCCTCCCACCTTGTATTGATAGTGGTCTTGCCAGACCCCGAGGCATGCATCCCACTCTGGATGGCCAGTGGTCTGGATGGGCCCCAGACCATGGATCCCCTATGAATGGACACTGGTCTAGATGGACGCCAGAGCCATGGATTCCAGCTGGACACTGGTGTGGATGGACACCAGAGCCATGGATGCCACTGTGGATGGACACTGGTTTGGATGGACATAAGAGCCACGGATCCCAATCTGGATGGACGCTGCTGTGAATAGACCCCAAAACCATGGATCCCACAGTGGATTGACAGTGGTCAGGATGGACACCAGAGCAATGGATGCCACTGTGGATGGACGCAGGTAGAGATGCACACCCGAGTAATGGTGTCCGCTCTGGATGGACACTGGTATGGATAGACATCAGAGCCTTGGATCCCAGCTTGACTGTGTTCTGGATGGAGAGCAGAGTCTTGGATTGGACTCTGGATGGATACTGCTCCAGATGGACAGCAGAGTCTTGGATTGGACTCTGGATGGATACTGCTCCAGATGGAACGCAGAGCCATGGATCCCACTGTTGGTGGATACTGGTCTGGATGGACTCCAGAGCCATGGATCCGTCTCTGGATGGACACAGTTCTGGATGGACACAAGAGCCATAGATCCAAATTGGAACCTGTTCTGGATGGATGCAAGGGCCATGGATTCCACTCTGGATGGATACTGTTCCAGTTAGCAACCAGAGTCATAGATCCGAATCCAGATGGAGACTGGTCCAGATGGACACTGGTCCGGATGGTGACCAGAGCCATTCCTCCCACCTTGTATTGATAGTGGTCTTGCCAGACCCCGAGGCATGCATCCCACTCTGAATGGCCAGTGGTCTGGATGGGCCCCAGACCATGGATCCCCTATGAATGGACACTGGTCTAGATGGACGCCAGAGCCATGGATTCCAGCTGGACACTGGTGTGGATGGACACCAGAGCCATGGATGCCACTGTGGATGGACACTGGTTTGGATGGACATAAGAGCCACGGATCCCAATCTGGATGGACGCTGCTGTGAATAGACCCCAGAGCCATGGATCCCACAGTGGATTGACAGTGGTCAGGATGGACACCAGAGCAATGGATGCCACTGTGGATGGACGCAGGTAGAGATGCACACCAGAGTAATGGTGTCCGCTCTGGATGGACACTGGTCTGGATAGACAGCAGAACCCTGGCTTCCACTCTGGATGGACGCTTGCCTGAATAGACAAAAGAGCTATGGATCCCAGCTTGACACTGGTCTGGATGGACACCAGAGCCATGAATCCCACTCTGAATGCACACTACTCGTGATGGACACAAGAGCCATGCATCCCTCTGTGGATGGAGCCTGGTTTGAATGGACAGCACAGCCACGCATCCAGATGGACACCAGAGCCGTGGATCCCAACTGGACAGTGGTCTCGATGGACACCAGTGCCATGGATCCCACTGTGGATGGACACTGGTATGGATAGACATCAGAGCCTTGGATCCCAGCTTGACTGTGTTCTGGATGGAGAGCAGAGTCTTGGATTGGACTCTGGATGGATACTGCTCCAGATGGACAGCAGAGTCTTGGATTGGACTCTGGATGGATACTGCTCCAGATGGAACGCAGAGCCATGGATCCCACTCTTGGTGGATACTGGTCTGGATGGACTCCAGAGCCATGGATCCGTCTCTGGATGGACACAGTTCTGGATGGACACAAGAGCCATAGATCCAAATTGGAACCTGTTCTGGATGGATGCAAGGGCCATGGATTCCACTCTGGATGGATACTGCTCCAGTTAGCAACCAGAGTCATAGATCCGAATCCAGATGGAGACTGGTCCAGATGGACACTGGTCCGGATGGTGACCAGAGCCATTCCTCCCACCTTGTATTGATAGTGGTCTTGCCAGACCCCGAGGCATGCATCCCACTCTGGATGGCCAGTGGTCTGGATGGGCCCCAGACCATGGATCCCCTATGAATGGACACTGGTCTAGATGGACGCCAGAGCCATGGATTCCAGCTGGACACTGGTGTGGATGGACACCAGAGCCATGGATGCCACTGTGGATGGACACTGGTTTGGATGGACATAAGAGCCACGGATCCCAATCTGGATGGACGCTGCTGTGAATAGACACCAGAGCCATGGATCCCACAGTGGATTGACAGTGGTCAGGATGGATACCAGAGCAATGGATGCCACTGTGGATGGACGCAGGTAGAGATGCACACCAGAGTAATGGTGTCCGCTCTGGATGGACACTGGTATGGATAGACATCAGAGCCTTGGATCCCAGCTTGACTGTGTTCTGGATGGAGAGCAGAGTCTTGGATTGGACTCTGGATGGATACTGCTCCAGATGGACAGCAGAGTCTTGGATTGGACTCTGGATGGATACTGCTCCAGATGGAACGCAGAGCCATGGATCCCACTGTTGGTGGATACTGGTCTGGATGGACTCCAGAGCCATGGATCCGTCTCTGGATGGACACAGTTCTGGATGGACACAAGAGCCATAGATCCAAATTGGAACCTGTTCTGGATGGATGCAAGGGCCATGGATTCCACTCTGGATGGATACTGCTCCAGTTAGCAACCAGAGTCATAGATCCGAATCCAGATGGAGACTGGTCCAGATGGACACTGGTCGGGATGGTGACCAGAGCCATTCCTCCCACCTTGTATTGATAGTGGTCTTGCCAGACCCCGAGGCATGCATCCCACTCTGAATGGCCAGTGGTCTGGATGGGCCCCAGACCATGGATCCCCTATTAATGGACACTGGTCTAGATGGACGCCAGAGCCATGGATTCCAGCTGGACACTGGTGTGGATGGACACCAGAGCCATGGATGCCACTGTGGATGGACACTGGTTTGGATGGACATAAGAGCCACGGATCCCAATCTGGATGGACGCTGCTGTGAATAGACCCCAGAGCCATGGATCCCACAGTGGATTGACAGTGGTCAGGATGGACACCAGAGCAATGGATGCCACTGTGGATGGACGCAGGTAGAGATGCACACCAGAGTAATGGTGTCCGCTCTGGATGGACACTGGTATGGATAGACATCAGAGCCTTGGATCCCAGCTTGACTGTGTTCTGGATGGAGAGCAGAGTCTTGGATTGGACTCTGGATGGATACTGCTCCAGATGGACACCAGAACCATGGATCCCACTTTGGATGGATCCCAGTCTGGATAGACTCCAGAGCCATGGATTCGTCTCTGGATGGATGCTGGTCTGGATGGACACCCGAGCCATGGATCCAAATTGGAGCCTGGTCTGGATGGATACAAGGGCCATGGATTCCACTCTTGATGGACACTTGTGGAGATAGCAACCGGAGGCATGGATTCCACTCGAGATGGACACTGGTGCTGAAGGACAGTGGTCTAGATGGTGACCAGAGCCATTCCTCTTACCTTGTATTGACTCTTGCCAGACCCCGAGGCATGGATCCCACTCTGGATGGCCAGTGGTCTGGATGGGCACCAGACCATGGCTCCCCTATCAATGGACACTGGTCTAGATGGATGCCAGAGCCAATGACTCCAGCTGGACACTGGTGTGGATGGACACCAGAGCAATGGATGCCACTGTGGATGGTTACGGGTTTGGATGGACATAAGAGCCACGGATCCCAATCTAGATGGACGCTGCTATGAACAGACACCAGTGCCATGGATCCCACTGTGGATGGACACTGGTATGGATAGACATCAGAGCCTTGGATCCCAGCTTGACTGTGTTCTGGATGGAGAGCAGAGTCTTGGATTGGACTCTGGATGGATACTGCTCCAGATGGACAGCAGAGTCTTGGATTGGACTCTGGATGGATACTGCTCCAGATGGAACGCAGAGCCATGGATCCCACTCTTGGTGGATACTGGTCTGGATGGACTCCAGAGCCATGGATCCGTCCCTGGATGGACACAGTTCTGGATGGACACCAGAGCCATAGATCCAAATTGGAGCCTGTTCTGGATGGATGCAAGGGCCATGGATTCCACTCTGGATGGATACTGCTCCAGTTAGCAACCAGAGTCATAGCTCCGAATCCAGATGGAGACTGGTCCAGATGGAAACTGGTCCGGATGGTGACCAGAGCCATTCCTCCCACCTTGTATTGATAGTGGTCTTGCCAGACCCCGAGGCATGCATCCCACTCTGGATGGCCAGTGGTCTGGATGGGCCCCAGACCATGGATCCCCTATGAATGGACACTGGTCTAGATGGACGCCAGAGCCATGGATTCCAGCTGGACACTGGTGTGGATGGACACCAGAGCCATGGATGCCACTGTGGATGGACACTGGTTTGGATGGACATAAGAGCCACGGATCCCAATCTGGATGGACGCTGCTGTGAATAGACCCCAGAGCCATGGATCCCACAGTGGATTGACAGTGGTCAGGATGGACACCAGAGCAATGGATGCCACTGTGGATGGACGCAGGTAGAGATGCACACCAGAGTAATGGTGTCCGCTCTGGATGGACACTGGTATGGATAGACAGCAGAACCCTGGCTTCCACTCTGGATGGACGCTTGCCTGAATAGACAAAAGAGCTATGGATCCCAGCTTGACACTGGTCTGGATGGACACCAGAGCCATGGATCCCACTCTGACTGCACACTACTCGTGATGGACACAAGAGCCATGCATCCCTCTGTGGATGGAGCCTGGTTTGAATGGACAGCACAGCCACGCATCCAGATGGACACCAGAGCCGTGGATCCCAACTGGACAGTGGTCTCGATGGACACCAGTGCCATGGATCCCACTGTGGATGGACACTGGTATGGATAGACATCAGAGCCTTGGATCCCAGCTTGACTGTGTTCTGGATGGAGAGCAGAGTCTTGGATTGGACTCTGGATGGATACTGCTCCTGATGGAACGCAGAGCCATGGATCCCACTGTTGGTGGATACTGGTCTGGATGGACTCCAGAGCCATGGATCCGTCTCTGGATGGACACAGTTCTGGATGGACACAAGAGCCATAGATCCAAATTGGAACCTGTTCTGGATGGATGCAAGGGCCATGGATTCCACTCTGGATGGATACTGCTCCAGTTAGCAACCAGAGTCATAGATCCGAATCCAGATGGAGACTGGTCCAGATGGACACTGGTCCGGATGGTGACCAGAGCCATTCCTCCCACCTTGTATTGATAGTGGTCTTGCCAGACCCCGAGGCATGCATCCCACTCTGGATGGCCAGTGGTCTGGATGGGCCCCAGACCATGGATCCCCTATGAATGGACACTGGTCTAGATGGACGCCAGAGCCATGGATTCCAGCTGGACACTGGTGTGGATGGACACCAGAGCCATGGATGCCACTGTGGATGGACACTGGTTTGGATGGACATAAGAGCCACGGATCCCAATCTGGATGGACGCTGCTGTGAATAGACACCAGAGCCATGGATCCCACAGTGGATTGACAGTGGTCAGGATGGACACCAGAGCAATGGATGCCACTGTGGATGGACGCAGGTAGAGATGCACACCCGAGTAATGGTGTCCGCTCTGGATGGACACTGGTATGGATAGACATCAGAGCCTTGGATCCCAGCTTGACTGTGTTCTGGATGGAGAGCAGAGTCTTGGATTGGACTCTGGATGGATACTGCTCCAGATGGACAGCAGAGTCTTGGATTGGACTCTGGATGGATACTGCTCCAGATGGAACGCAGAGCCATGGATCCCACTGTTGGTGGATACTGGTCTGGATGGACTCCAGAGCCATGGATCCGTCTCTGGATGGACACAGTTCTGGATGGACACAAGAGCCATAGATCCAAATTGGAACCTGTTCTGGATGGATGCAAGGGCCATGGATTCCACTCTGGATGGATACTGTTCCAGTTAGCAGCCAGAGTCATAGATCCGAATCCAGATGGAGACTGGTCCAGATGGACACTGGTCCGGATGGTGACCAGAGCCATTCCTCCCACCTTGTATTGATAGTGGTCTTGCCAGACCCCGAGGCATGCATCCCACTCTGAATGGCCAGTGGTCTGGATGGGCCCCAGACCATGGATCCCCTATGAATGGACACTGGTCTAGATGGACGCCAGAGCCATGGATTCCAGCTGGACACTGGTGTGGATGGACACCAGAGCCATGGATGCCACTGTGGATGGACACTGGTTTGGATGGACATAAGAGCCACGGATCCCAATCTGGATGGACGCTGCTGTGAATAGACCCCAGAGCCATGGATCCCACAGTGGATTGACAGTGGTCAGGATGGACACCAGAGCAATGGATGCCACTGTGGATGGACGCAGGTAGAGATGCACACCAGAGTAATGGTGTCCGCTCTGGATGGACACTGGTCTGGATAGACAGCAGAACCCTGGCTTCCACTCTGGATGGACGCTTGCCTGAATAGACAAAAGAGCTATGGATCCCAGCTTGACACTGGTCTGGATGGACACCAGAGCCATGAATCCCACTCTGAATGCACACTACTCGTGATGGACACAAGAGCCATGCATCCCTCTGTGGATGGAGCCTGGTTTGAATGGACAGCACAGCCACGCATCCAGATGGACACCAGAGCCGTGGATCCCAACTGGACAGTGGTCTCGATGGACACCAGTGCCATGGATCCCACTGTGGATGGACACTGGTATGGATAGACATCAGAGCCTTGGATCCCAGCTTGACTGTGTTCTGGATGGAGAGCAGAGTCTTGGATTGGACTCTGGATGGATACTGCTCCAGATGGACAGCAGAGTCTTGGATTGGACTCTGGATGGATACTGCTCCAGATGGAACGCAGAGCCATGGATCCCACTGTTGGTGGATACTGGTCTGGATGGACTCCAGAGCCATGGATCCGTCTCTGGATGGACACAGTTCTGGATGGACACAAGAGCCATAGATCCAAATTGGAACCTGTTCTGGATGGATGCAAGGGCCATGGATTCCACTCTGGATGGATACTGCTCCAGTTAGCAACCAGAGTCATAGATCCGAATCCAGATGGAGACTGGTCCAGATGGACACTGGTCCGGATGGTGACCAGAGCCATTCCTCCCACCTTGTATTGATAGTGGTCTTGCCAGACCCCGAGGCATGCATCCCACTCTGGATGGCCAGTGGTCTGGATGGGCCCCAGACCATGGATCCCCTATGAATGGACACTGGTCTAGATGGACGCCAGAGCCATGGATTCCAGCTGGACACTGGTGTGGATGGACACCAGAGCCATGGATGCCACTGTGGATGGACACTGGTTTGGATGGACATAAGAGCCACGGATCCCAATCTGGATGGACGCTGCTGTGAATAGACACCAGAGCCATGGATCCCACAGTGGATTGACAGTGGTCAGGATGGACACCAGAGCAATGGATGCCACTGTGGATGGACGCAGGTAGAGATGCACACCAGAGTAATGGTGTCCGCTCTGGATGGACACTGGTATGGATAGACATCAGAGCCTTGGATCCCAGCTTGACTGTGTTCTGGATGGAGAGCAGAGTCTTGGATTGGACTCTGGATGGATACTGCTCCAGATGGACAGCAGAGTCTTGGATTGGACTCTGGATGGATACTGCTCCAGATGGAACGCAGAGCCATGGATCCCACTGTTGGTGGATACTGGTCTGGATGGACTCCAGAGCCATGGATCCGTCTCTGGATGGACACAGTTCTGGATGGACACAAGAGCCATAGATCCAAATTGGAACCTGTTCTGGATGGATGCAAGGGCCATGGATTCCACTCTGGATGGATACTGCTCCAGTTAGCAACCAGAGTCATAGATCCGAATCCAGATGGAGACTGGTCCAGATGGACACTGGTCCGGATGGTGACCAGAGCCATTCCTCCCACCTTGTATTGATAGTGGTCTTGCCAGACCCCGAGGCATGCATCCCACTCTGGATGGCCAGTGGTCTGGATGGGCCCCAGACCATGGATCCCCTATGAATGGACACTGGTCTAGATGGACGCCAGAGCCATGGATTCCAGCTGGACACTGGTGTGGATGGACACCAGAGCCATGGATGCCACTGTGGATGGACACTGGTTTGGATGGACATAAGAGCCACGGATCCCAATCTGGATGGACGCTGCTGTGAATAGACCCCAGAGCCATGGATCCCACAGTGGATTGACAGTGGTCAGGATGGACACCAGAGCAATGGATGCCACTGTGGATGGACGCAGGTAGAGATGCACACCAGAGTAATGGTGTCCGCTCTGGATGGACACTGGTATGGATAGACATCAGAGCCTTGGATCCCAGCTTGACTGTGTTCTGGATGGAGAGCAGAGTCTTGGATTGGACTCTGGATGGATACTGCTCCAGATGGACAGCAGAGTCTTGGATTGGACTCTGGATGGATACTGCTCCAGATGGAACGCAGAGCCATGGATCCCACTGTTGGTGGATACTGGTCTGGATGGACTCCAGAGCCATGGATCCGTCTCTGGATGGACACAGTTCTGGATGGACACAAGAGCCATAGATCCAAATTGGAACCTGTTCTGGATGGATGCAAGGGCCATGGATTCCACTCTGGATGGATACTGCTCCAGTTAGCAACCAGAGTCATAGATCCGAATCCAGATGGAGACTGGTCCAGATGGACACTGGTCCGGATGGTGACCAGAGCCATTCCTCCCACCTTGTATTGATAGTGGTCTTGCCAGACCCCGAGGCATGCATCCCACTCTGAACGGCCAGTGGTCTGGATGGGCCCCAGACCATGGATCCCCTATGAATGGACACTGGTCTAGATGGACGCCAGAGCCATGGATTCCAGCTGGACACTGGTGTGGATGGACACCAGAGCCATGGATGCCACTGTGGATGGACACTGGTTTGGATGGACATAAGAGCCACGGATCCCAATCTGGATGGACGCTGCTGTGAATAGACCCCAGAGCCATGGATCCCACAGTGGATTGACAGTGGTCAGGATGGACACCAGAGCAATGGATGCCACTGTGGATGGACGCAGGTAGAGATGCACACCAGAGTAATGGTGTCCGCTCTGGATGGACACTGGTATGGATAGACATCAGAGCCTTGGATCCCAGCTTGACTGTGTTCTGGATGGAGAGCAGAGTCTTGGATTGGACTCTGGATGGATACTGCTCCAGATGGACAGCAGAGTCTTGGATTGGACTCTGGATGGATACTGCTCCAGATGGAACGCAGAGCCATGGATCCCACTGTTGGTGGATACTGGTCTGGATGGACTCCAGAGCCATGGATCCGTCTCTGGATGGACACAGTTCTGGATGGACACAAGAGCCATAGATCCAAATTGGAACCTGTTCTGGATGGATGCAAGGGCCATGGATTCCACTCTGGATGGATACTGCTCCAGTTAGCAACCAGAGTCATAGATCCGAATCCAGATGGAGACTGGTCCAGATGGAAACTGGTCCGGATGGTGACCAGAGCCATTCCTCCCACCTTGTATTGATAGTGGTCTTGCCAGACCCCGAGGCATGCATCCCACTCTGGATGGCCAGTGGTCTGGATGGGCCCCAGACCATGGATCCCCTATGAATGGACACTGGTCTAGATGGACGCCAGAGCCATGGATTCCAGCTGGACACTGGTGTGGATGGACACCAGAGCCATGGATGCCACTGTGGATGGACACTGGTTTGGATGGACATAAGAGCCACAGATCCCAATCTGGATGGACGCTGCTGTGAATAGACCCCAGAGCCATGGATCCCACAGTGGATTGACAGTGGTCAGGATGGACACCAGAGCAATGGATGCCACTGTGGATGGACGCAGGTAGAGATGCACACCAGAGTAATGGTGTCCGCTCTGGATGGACACTGGTATGGATAGACAGCAGAACCCTGGCTTCCACTCTGGATGGACGCTTGCCTGAATAGACAAAAGAGCTATGGATTCCAGCTTGACACTGGTCTGGATGGACACCAGAGCCATGAATCCCACTCTGAATGCACACTACTCGTGATGGACACAAGAGCCATGCATCCCTCTGTGGATGGAGCCTGGTTTGAATGGACAGCACAGCCACGCATCCAGATGGACACCAGAGCCGTGGATCCCAACTGGACAGTGGTCTCGATGGACACCAGTGCCATGGATCCCACTGTGGATGGACACTGGTATGGATAGACATCAGAGCCTTGGATCCCAGCTTGACTGTGTTCTGGATGGAGAGCAGAGTCTTGGATTGGACTCTGGATGGATACTGCTCCAGATGGACAGCAGAGTCTTGGATTGGACTCTGGATGGATACTGCTCCAGATGGAACGCAGAGCCATGGATCCCACTGTTGGTGGATACTGGTCTGGATGGACTCCAGAGCCATGGATCCGTCCCTGGATGGACACAGTTCTGGATGGACACCAGAGCCATAGATCCAAATTGGAGCCTGTTCTGGATGGATGCAAGGGCCATGGATTCCACTCTGGATGGATACTGCTCCAGTTAGCAATCACAGTCATAGCTCCGAATCCAGATGTAGACTGGTCCAGATGGAAACTGGTCCGGATGGTGACCAGAGCCATTCCTCCCACCTTGTATTGATAGTGGTCTTGCCAGACCCCGAGGCATGCATCCCACTCTGGATGGCCAGTGGTCTGGATGGGCCCCAGACCATGGATCCCCTATGAATGGACACTGGTCTAGATGGACGCCAGAGCCATGGATTCCAGCTGGACACTGGTGTGGATGGACACCAGAGCCATGGATGCCACTGTGGATGGACACTGGTTTGGATGGACATAAGAGCCACGGATCCCAATCTGGATGGACGCTGCTGTGAATAGACCCCAGAGCCATGGATCCCACAGTGGATTGACAGTGGTCAGGATGGACACCAGAGCAATGGATGCCACTGTGGATGGACGCAGGTAGAGATGCACACCAGAGTAATGGTGTCCGCTCTGGATGGACACTGGTATGGATAGACAGCAGAACCCTGGCTTCCACTCTGGATGGACGCTTGCCTGAATAGACAAAAGAGCTATGGATCCCAGCTTGACACTGGTCTGGATGGACACCAGAGCCATGAATCCCACTCTGAATGCACACTACTCGTGATGGACACAAGAGCCATGCATCCCTCTGTGGATGGAGCCTGGTTTGAATGGACAGCACAGCCACGCATCCAGATGGACACCAGAGCCGTGGATCCCAACTGGACAGTGGTCTCGATGGACACCAGTGCCATGGATCCCACTGTGGATGGACACTGGTATGGATAGACATCAGAGCCTTGGATCCCAGCTTGACTGTGTTCTGGATGGAGAGCAGAGTCTTGGATTGGACTCTGGATGGATACTGCTCCAGATGGACACCAGAGCCATGGATCCCACTTTGGATGGATCCCAGTCTGGATAGACTCCAGAGCCATGGATTCGTCTCTGGATGGATGCTGGTCTGGATGGACACCCGAGCCATGGATCCAAATTGGAGCCTGGTCTGGATGGATACAAGGGCCATGGATTCCACTCTTGATGGACACTTCTGGAGATAGCAACCGGAGGCATGGATTCCACTCGAGATGGACACTGGTGCTGAAGGACAGTGGTCTAGATGGTGACCAGAGCCATTCCTCCCACCTTGTATTGACTCTTGCCAGACCCCGAGGCATGGATCCCACTCTGGATGGCCAGTGGTCTGGATGGGCACCAGACCATGGCTCCCCTATCAATGGACACTGGTCTAGATGGATGCCAGAGCCAATGACTCCAGCTGGACACTGGTGTGGATGGACACCAGAGCAATGGATGCCACTGTGGATGGATACGGGTTTGGATGGACATAAGAGCCACGGATCCCAATCTAGATGGACGCTGCTATGAATAGACACCAGTGCCATGGATCCCACTGTGGATGGACACTGGTATGGATAGACATCAGAGCCTTGGATCCCAGCTTGACTGTGTTCTGGATGGAGAGCAGAGTCTTGGATTGGACTCTGGATGGATACTGCTCCAGATGGACAGCAGAGTCTTGGATTGGACTCTGGATGGATACTGCTCCAGATGGAACGCAGAGCCATGGATCCCACTGTTGGTGGATACTGGTCTGGATGGACTCCAGAGCCATGGATCCGTCCCTGGATGGACACAGTTCTGGATGGACACCAGAGCCATAGATCCAAATTGGAGCCTGTTCTGGATGGATGCAAGGGCCATGGATTCCACTCTGGATGGATACTGCTCCAGTTAGCAACCAGAGTCATGGATCCGAATCCAGATGGAGACTGGTCCAGATGGACACTGGTCCAGATGGTGACCAGAGCCATTCCTCCCACCTTGTATTGATAGTGGTCTTGCCAGACCCCGAGGCATGCATCCCACTCTGGATGGCCAGTGGTCTGGATGGGCCCCAGACCATGGATCCCCTATGAATGGACACTGGTCTAGATGGACGCCAGAGCCATGGATTCCAGCTGGACACTGGTGTGGATGGACACCAGAGCAATGGATGCCACTGTGGATGGACACTGGTTTGGATGGACATAAGAGCCACGGATCCCGATCTGGATGGACGCTGCTGTGAATAGACCCCAGAGCCATGGATCCCACAGTGGATTGACAGTGGTCAGGATGGACACCAGAGCAATGGATGCCACTGTGGATGGACACAGGTAGGTAGAGATGCACACCAGAGTAATGGTGTCCACTCTGGATGGACACTGGTCTGGATAGACAGCAGAACCCTGGCTTCCACTCTGGATGGACGCTTGCCTGAATAGACAAAAGAGCTATGGATCCCAGCTTGACACTGGTCTGGATGGACACCAGAGCCATGGATCCCACTCTGAATTCACACTACTCGTGATGGACACAAGAGCCATGCATCCCTCTGTGGATGGAGCCTGGTTTGAATGGACAGCACAGCCACGCATCCAGATGGACACCAGAGCCGTGGATCCCAACTGGACAGTGGTCTCGATGGACACCAGTGCCATGGATCCCACTGTGGATGGACACTGGTATGGATAGACATCAGAGCCTTGGATCCCAGCTTGACTGTGTTCTGGATGGAGAGCAGAGTCTTGGATTGGACTCTGGATGGATACTGCTCCAGATGGACAGCAGAGTCTTGGATTGGACTCTGGATGGATACTGCTCCAGATGGAACGCAGAGCCATGGATCCCCCTCTTGGTGGATACTGGTCTGGATGGACTCCAGAGCCATGGATCCGTCTCTGGATGGACACAGTTCTGGATGGACACAAGAGCCATAGATCCAAATTGGAACCTGTTCTGGATGGATGCAAGGGCCATGGATTCCACTCTGGATGGATACTGCTCCAGTTAGCAACCAGAGTCATAGATCCGAATCCAGATGGAGACTGGTCCAGATGGACACTGGTCCGGATGGTGACCAGAGCCATTCCTCCCACCTTGTATTGATAGTGGTCTTGCCAGACCCCGAGGCATGCATCCCACTCTGGATGGCCAGTGGTCTGGATGGGCCCCAGACCATGGATCCCCTATGAATGGACACTGGTCTAGATGGACGCCAGAGCCATGGATTCCAGCTGGACACTGGTGTGGATGGACACCAGAGCCATGGATGCCACTGTGGATGGACACTGGTTTGGATGGACATAAGAGCCACGGATCCCAATCTGGATGGACGCTGCTGTGAATAGACCCCAGAGCCATGGATCCCACAGTGGATTGACAGTGGTCAGGATGGACACCAGAGCAATGGATGCCACTGTGGATGGACGCAGGTAGGTAGAGATGCACACCAGAGTAATGGTGTCCGCTCTGGATGGACACTGGTATGGATAGACAGCAGAACCCTGGCTTCCACTCTGGATGGACGCTTGCCTGAATAGACAAAAGAGCTATGGATCCCAGCTTGACACTGGTCTGGATGGACACCAGAGCCATGAATCCCACTCTGAATGCACACTACTCGTGATGGACACAAGAGCCATGCATCCCTCTGTGGATGGAGCCTGGTTTGAATGGACAGCACAGCCACGCATCCAGATGGACACCAGAGCCGTGGATCCCAACTGGACAGTGGTCTCGATGGACACCAGTGCCATGGATCCCACTGTGGATGGACACTGTTATGGATAGACATCAGAGCCTTGGATCCCAGCTTGACTGTGTTCTGGATGGAGAGCAGAGTCTTGGATTGGACTCTGGATGGATACTGCTCCAGATGGACAGCAGAGTCTTGGATTGGACTCTGGATGGATACTGCTCCAGATGGAACGCAGAGCCATGGATCCCACTCTTGGTGGATACTGGTCTGGATGGACTCCAGAGCCATGGATCCGTCTCTGGATGGACACAGTTCTGGATGGACACAAGAGCCATAGATCCAAATTGGAACCTGTTCTGGATGGATGCAAGGGCCATGGATTCCACTCTGGATGGATACTGCTCCAGTTAGCAACCAGAGTCATAGATCCGAATCCAGATGGAGACTGGTCCAGATGGACACTGGTCCGGATGGTGACCAGAGCCATTCCTCCCACCTTGTATTGATAGTGGTCTTGCCAGACCCCGAGGCATGCATCCCACTCTGGATGGCCAGTGGTCTGGATGGGCCCCAGACCATGGATCCCCTATGAATGGACACTGGTCTAGATGGACGCCAGAGCCATGGATTCCAGCTGGACACTGGTGTGGATGGACACCAGAGCCATGGATGCCACTGTGGATGGACACTGGTTTGGATGGACATAAGAGCCACGGATCCCAATCTGGATGGACGCTGCTGTGAATAGACACCAGAGCCATGGATCCCACAGTGGATTGACAGTGGTCAGGATGGACACCAGAGCAATGGATGCCACTGTGGATGGACGCAGGTAGAGATGCACACCAGAGTAATGGTGTCCGCTCTGGATGGACACTGGTATGGATAGACAGCAGAACCCTGGCTTCCACTCTGGATGGACGCTTGCCTGAATAGACAAAAGAGCTATGGATTCCAGCTTGACACTGGTCTGGATGGACAGCAGAGCCATGAATCCCACTCTGAATGCACACTACTCGTGATGGACACAAGAGCCATGCATCCCTCTGTGGATGGAGCCTGGTTTGAATGGACAGCACAGCCACGCATCCAGATGGACACCAGAGCCGTGGATCCCAACTGGACAGTGGTCTCGATGGACACCAGTGCCATGGATCCCACTGTGGATGGACACTGGTATGGATAGACATCAGAGCCTTGGATCCCAGCTTGACTGTGTTCTGGATGGAGAGCAGAGTCTTGGATTGGACTCTGGATGGATACTGCTCCAGATGGACACCAGAACCATGGATCCCACTTTGGATGGATCCCAGTCTGGATAGACTCCAGAGCCATGGATTCGTCTCTGGATGGATGCTGGTCTGGATGGACACCCGAGCCATGGATCCAAATTGGAGCCTGGTCTGGATGGATACAAGGGCCATGGATTCCACTCTTGATGGACACTTGTGGAGATAGCAACCGGAGGCATGGATTCCACTCGAGATGGACACTGGTGCTGAAGGACAGTGGTCTAGATGGTGACCAGAGCCATTCCTCTTACCTTGTATTGACTCTTGCCAGACCCCGAGGCATGGATCCCACTCTGGATGGCCAGTGGTCTGGATGGGCACCAGACCATGGCTCCCCTATCAATGGACACTGGTCTAGATGGATGCCAGAGCCAATGACTCCAGCTGGACACTGGTGTGGATGGACACCAGAGCAATGGATGCCACTGTGGATGGATACGGGTTTGGATGGACATAAGAGCCACGGATCCCAATCTAGATGGACGCTGCTATGAACAGACACCAGTGCCATGGATCCCACTGTGGATGGACACTGGTATGGATAGACATCAGAGCCTTGGATCCCAGCTTGACTGTGTTCTGGATGGAGAGCAGAGTCTTGGATTGGACTCTGGATGGATACTGCTCCAGATGGACAGCAGAGTCTTGGATTGGACTCTGGATGGATACTGCTCCAGATGGAACGCAGAGCCATGGATCCCACTGTTGGTGGATACTGGTCTGGATGGACTCCAGAGCCATGGATCCGTCCCTGGATGGACACAGTTCTGGATGGACACCAGAGCCATAGATCCAAATTGGAGCCTGTTCTGGATGGATGCAAGGGCCATGGAATCCACTCTGGATGGATACTGCTCCAGTTAGCAACCAGAGTCATAGCTCCGAATCCAGATGGAGACTGGTCCAGATGGAAACTGGTCCGGATGGTGACCAGAGCCATTCCTCCCACCTTGTATTGATAGTGGTCTTGCCAGACCCCGAGGCATGCATCCCACTCTGGATGGCCAGTGGTCTGGATGGGCCCCAGACCATGGATCCCCTATGAATGGACACTGGTCTAGATGGACGCCAGAGCCATGGATTCCAGCTGGACACTGGTGTGGATGGACACCAGAGCCATGGATGCCACTGTGGATGGACACTGGTTTGGATGGACATAAGAGCCACGGATCCCAATCTGGATGGACGCTGCTGTGAATAGACCCCAGAGCCATGGATCCCACAGTGGATTGACAGTGGTCAGGATGGACACCAGAGCAATGGATGCCACTGTGGATGGACGCAGGTAGAGATGCACACCAGAGTAATGGTGTCCGCTCTGGATGGACACTGGTATGGATAGACAGCAGAACCCTGGCTTCCACTCTGGATGGACGCTTGCCTGAATAGACAAAAGAGCTATGGATCCCAGCTTGACACTGGTCTGGATGGACACCAGAGCCATGAATCCCACTCTGAATGCACACTACTCGTGATGGACACAAGAGCCATGCATCCCTCTGTGGATGGAGCCTGGTTTGAATGGACAGCACAGCCACGCATCCAGATGGACACCAGAGCCGTGGATCCCAACTGGACAGTGGTCTCGATGGACACCAGTGCCATGGATCCCACTGTGGATGGACACTGGTATGGATAGACATCAGAGCCTTGGATCCCAGCTTGACTGTGTTCTGGATGGAGAGCAGAGTCTTGGATTGGACTCTGGATGGATACTGCTCCAGATGGACACCAGAGCCATGGATCCCACTTTGGATGGATCCCAGTCTGGATAGACTCCAGAGCCATGGATTCGTCTCTGGATGGATGCTGGTCTGGATGGACACCCGAGCCATGGATCCAAATTGGAGCCTGGTCTGGATGGATACAAGGGCCATGGATTCCACTCTTGATGGACACTTGTGGAGATAGCAACCGGAGGCATGGATTCCACTCGAGATGGACACTGGTGCTGAAGGACAGTGGTCTAGATGGTGACCAGAGCCATTCCTCCCACCTTGTATTGACTCTTGCCAGACCCCGAGGCATGGATCCCACTCTGGATGGCCAGTGGTCTGGATGGGCACCAGACCATGGCTCCCCTATCAATGGACACTGGTCTAGATGGATGCCAGAGCCAATGATACCAGCTGGACACTGGTGTGGATGGACACCAGAGCAATGGATGCCACTGTGGATGGATACGGGTTTGGATGGACATAAGAGCCACGGATCCCAATCTAGATGGACGCTGCTATGAATAGACACCAGTGCCATGGATCCCACTGTGGATGGACACTGGTATGGATAGACATCAGAGCCTTGGATCCCAGCTTGACTGTGTTCTGGATGGAGAGCAGAGTCTTGGATTGGACTCTGGATGGATACTGCTCCAGATGGACAGCAGAGTCTTGGATTGGACTCTGGATGGATACTGCTCCAGATGGAACGCAGAGCCATGGATCCCACTGTTGGTGGATACTGGTCTGGATGGACTCCAGAGCCATGGATCCGTCTCTGGATGGACACAGTTCTGGATGGACACCAGAGCCATAGATCCAAATTGGAGCCTGTTCTGGATGGATGCAAGGGCCATGGATTCCACTCTGGATGGATACTGCTCCAGTTAGCAACCAGAGTCATGGATCCGAATCCAGATGGAGACTGGTCCAGATGGACACTGGTCCAGATGGTGACCAGAGCCATTCCTCCCACCTTGTATTGATAGTGGTCTTGCCAGACCCCGAGGCATGGATCCCACTCTGGATGGCCAGTGGTCTGGATGGGCCCCAGACCATGGATCCCCTATGAATGGACACTGGTCTAGATGGACGCCAGAGCCATGGATTCCAGCTGGACACTGGTGTGGATGGACACCAGAGCAATGGATGCCACTGTGGATGGACACTGGTTTGGATGGACATAAGAGCCACGGATCCCGATCTGGATGGACGCTGCTGTGAATAGACCCCAGAGCCATGGATCCCACAGTGGATTGACAGTGGTCAGGATGGACACCAGAGCAATGGATGCCACTGTGGATGGACACAGGTAGGTAGAGATGCACACCAGAGTAATGGTGTCCACTCTGGATGGACACTGGTCTGGATAGACAGCAGAACCCTGGCTTCCACTCTGGATGGACGCTTGCCTGAATAGACAAAAGAGCTATGGATCCCAGCTTGACACTGGTCTGGATGGACACCAGAGCCATGGATCCCACTCTGAATTCACACTACTCGTGATGGACACAAGAGCCATGCATCCCTCTGTGGATGGAGCCTGGTTTGAATGGACAGCACAGCCACGCATCCAGATGGACACCAGAGCCGTGGATCCCAACTGGACAGTGGTCTCGATGGACACCAGTGCCATGGATCCCACTGTGGATGGACACTGGTATGGATAGACATCAGAGCCTTGGATCCCAGCTTGACTGTGTTCTGGATGGAGAGCAGAGTCTTGGATTGGACTCTGGATGGATACTGCTCCAGATGGACAGCAGAGTCTTGGATTGGACTCTGGATGGATACTGCTCCAGATGGAACGCAGAGCCATGGATCCCACTGTTGGTGGATACTGGTCTGGATGGACTCCAGAGCCATGGATCCGTCTCTGGATGGACACAGTTCTGGATGGACACAAGAGCCATAGATCCAAATTGGAACCTGTTCTGGATGGATGCAAGGGCCATGGATTCCACTCTGGATGGATACTGCTCCAGTTAGCAACCAGAGTCATAGATCCGAATCCAGATGGAGACTGGTCCAGATGGACACTGGTCCGGATGGTTACCAGAGCCATTCCTCCCACCTTGTATTGATAGTGGTCTAGCCAGACCCCGAGGCATGCATCCCACTCTGGATGGCCAGTGGTCTGGATGGGCCCCAGACCATGGATCCCCTATGAATGGACACTGGTCTAGATGGACGCCAGAGCCATGGATTCCAGCTGGACACTGGTGTGGATGGACACCAGAGCCATGGATGCCACTGTGGATGGACACTGGTTTGGATGGACATAAGAGCCACGGATCCCAATCTGGATGGACGCTGCTGTGAATAGACCCCAGAGCCATGGATCCCACAGTGGATTGACAGTGGTCAGGATGGACACCAGAGCAATGGATGCCACTGTGGATGGACGCAGGTAGAGATGCACACCAGAGTAATGGTGTCCGCTCTGGATGGACACTGGTATGGATAGACAGCAGAACCCTGGCTTCCACTCTGGATGGACGCTTGCCTGAATAGACAAAAGAGCTATGGATCCCAGCTTGACACTGGTCTGGATGGACACCAGAGCCATGAATCCCACTCTGAATGCACACTACTCGTGATGGACACAAGAGCCATGCATCCCTCTGTGGATGGAGCCTGGTTTGAATGGACAGCACAGCCACGCATCCAGATGGACACCAGAGCCGTGGATCCCAACTGGACAGTGGTCTCGATGGACACCAGTGCCATGGATCCCACTGTGGATGGACACTGGTATGGATAGACATCAGAGCCTTGGATCCCAGCTTGACTGTGTTCTGGATGGAGAGCAGAGTCTTGGATTGGACTCTGGATGGATACTGCTCCAGATGGAACGCAGAGCCATGGATCCCACTCTTGGTGGATACTGGTCTGGATGGACTCCAGAGCCATGGATCCATCTCTGGATGGACACAGTTCTGGATGGACACAAGAGCCATAGATCCAAATTGGAACCTGTTCTGGATGGATGCAAGGGCCATGGATTCCACTCTGGATGGATACTGCTGTGAATAGACACCAGAGCCATGGATCCCACAGTGGATTGACAGTGGTCAGGATGGACACCAGGGCAATGGATGCCACTCTGGATGGACGCAGGTAGAGATGCACACCAGAGTAATGGTGTCCGCTCTGGATGGACACTGGTATGGATAGACATCAGAGCCTTGGATCCCAGCTTGACTGTGTTCTGGATGGAGAGCAGAGTCTTGGATTGGACTCTGGATGGATACTGCTCCAGATGGAACGCAGAGCCATGGATCCCACTGTTGGTGGATACTGGTCTGGATGGACTCCAGAGCCATGGATCCATCTCTGGATGGACACAGTTCTGGATGGACACAAGAGCCATAGATCCAAATTGGAACCTGTTCTGGATGGATGCAAGGGCCATGGATTCCACTCTGGATGGATACTGCTCCAGTTAGCAACCAGAGTCATAGATCCGAATCCAGATGGAGACTGGTCCAGATGGACACTGGTCCGGATGGTGACCAGAGCCATTCCTCCCAACTTGTATTGATAGTGGTCTTGCCAGACCCCGAGGCATGCATCCCACTCTGGATGGCCAGTGGTCTGGATGGGCCCCAGACCATGGATCCCCTATGAATGGACACTGGTCTAGATGGACGCCAGAGCCATGGATTCCAGCTGGACACTGGTGTGGATGGACACCAGAGCCATGGATGCCACTGTGGATGGACACTGGTTTGGATGGACATAAGAGCCACGGATCCCAATCTGGATGGACGCTGCTGTGAATAGACCCCAGAGCCATGGATCCCACAGTGGATTGACAGTGGTCAGGATGGACACCAGAGCAATGGATGCCACTGTGGATGGACGCAGGTAGAGATGCACACCAGAGTAATGGTGTCCGCTCTGGATGGACACTGGTATGGATAGACAGCAGAACCCTGGCTTCCACTCTGGATGGACGCTTGCCTGAATAGACAAAAGAGCTATGGATCCCAGCTTGACACTGGTCTGGATGGACACCAGAGCCATGAATCCCACTCTGAATGCACACTACTCGTGATGGACACAAGAGCCATGCATCCCTCTGTGGATGGAGCCTGGTTTGAATGGACAGCACAGCCACGCATCCAGATGGACACCAGAGCCGTGGATCCCAACTGGACAGTGGTCTCGATGGACACCAGTGCCATGGATCCCACTGTGGATGGACACTGGTATGGATAGACATCAGAGCCTTGGATCCCAGCTTGACTGTGTTCTGGATGGAGAGCAGAGTCTTGGATTGGACTCTGGATGGATACTGCTCCAGATGGACAGCAGAGTCTTGGATTGGACTCTGGATGGATACTGCTCCAGATGGAACGCAGAGCCATGGATCCCACTCTTGGTGGATACTGGTCTGGATGGACTCCAGAGCCATGGATCCGTCTCTGGATGGACACAGTTCTGGATGGACACAAGAGCCATAGATCCAAATTGGAACCTGTTCTGGATGGATGCAAGGGCCATGGATTCCACTCTGGATGGATACTGCTCCAGTTAGCAACCAGAGTCATAGATCCGAATCCAGATGGAGACTGGTCCAGATGGACACTGGTCCGGATGGTGACCAGAGCCATTCCTCCCACCTTGTATTGATAGTGGTCTTGCCAGACCCCGAGGCATGCATCCCACTCTGGATGGCCAGTGGTCTGGATGGGCCCCAGACCATGGATCCCCTATGAATGGACACTGGTCTAGATGGACGCCAGAGCCATGGATTCCAGCTGGACACTGGTGTGGATGGACACCAGAGCCATGGATGCCACTGTGGATGGACACTGGTTTGGATGGACATAAGAGCCACGGATCCCAATCTGGATGGACGCTGCTGTGAATAGACCCCAGAGCCATGGATCCCACAGTGGATTGACAGTGGTCAGGATGGACACCAGAGCAATGGATGCCACTGTGGATGGACGCAGGTAGAGATGCACACCAGAGTAATGGTGTCCGCTCTGGATGGACACTGGTATGGATAGACAGCAGAACCCTGGCTTCCACTCTGGATGGACGCTTGCCTGAATAGACAAAAGAGCTATGGATCCCAGCTTGACACTGGTCTGGATGGACACCAGAGCCATGAATCCCACTCTGAATGCACACTACTCGTGATGGACACAAGAGCCATGCATCCCTCTGTGGATGGAGCCTGGTTTGAATGGACAGCACAGCCACGCATCCAGATGGACACCAGAGCCGTGGATCCCAACTGGACAGTGGTCTCGATGGACACCAGTGCCATGGATCCCACTGTGGATGGACACTGGTATGGATAGACATCAGAGCCTTGGATCCCAGCTTGACTGTGTTCTGGATGGAGAGCAGAGTCTTGGATTGGACTCTGGATGGATACTGCTCCAGATGGACAGCAGAGTCTTGGATTGGACTCTGGATGGATACTGCTCCAGATGGAACGCAGAGCCATGGATCCCACTCTTGGTGGATACTGGTCTGGATGGACTCCAGAGCCATGGATCCGTCTCTGGATGGACACAGTTCTGGATGGACACAAGAGCCATAGATCCAAATTGGAACCTGTTCTGGATGGATGCAAGGGCCATGGATTCCACTCTGGATGGATACTGCTCCAGTTAGCAACCAGAGTCATAGATCCGAATCCAGATGGAGACTGGTCCAGATGGACACTGGTCCGGATGGTGACCAGAGCCATTCCTCCCACCTTGTATTGATAGTGGTCTTGCCAGACCCCGAGGCATGCATCCCACTCTGGATGGCCAGTGGTCTGGATGGGCCCCAGACCATGGATCCCCTATGAATGGACACTGGTCTAGATGGACGCCAGAGCCATGGATTCCAGCTGGACACTGGTGTGGATGGACACCAGAGCCATGGATGCCACTGTGGATGGACACTGGTTTGGATGGACATAAGAGCCACGGATCCCAATCTGGATGGACGCTGCTGTGAATAGACACCAGAGCCATGGATCCCACAGTGGATTGACAGTGGTCAGGATGGACACCAGGGCAATGGATGCCACTGTGGATGGACGCAGGTAGAGATGCACACCCGAGTAATGGTGTCCGCTCTGGATGGACACTGGTATGGATAGACATCAGAGCCTTGGATCCCAGCTTGACTGTGTTCTGGATGGAGAGCAGAGTCTTGGATTGGACTCTGGATGGATACTGCTCCAGATGGACAGCAGAGTCTTGGATTGGACTCTGGATGGATACTGCTCCAGATGGAACGCAGAGCCATGGATCCCACTGTTGGTGGATACTGGTCTGGATGGACTCCAGAGCCATGGATCCATCTCTGGATGGACACAGTTCTGGATGGACACAAGAGCCATAGATCCAAATTGGAACCTGTTCTGGATGGATGCAAGGGCCATGGATTCCACTCTGGATGGATACTGCTCCAGTTAGCAACCAGAGTCATAGATCCGAATCCAGATGGAGACTGGTCCAGATGGACACTGGTCCGGATGGTGACCAGAGCCATTCCTCCCAACTTGTATTGATAGTGGTCTTGCCAGACCCCGAGGCATGCATCCCACTCTGGATGGCCAGTGGTCTGGATGGGCCCCAGACCATGGATCCCCTATGAATGGACACTGGTCTAGATGGACGCCAGAGCCATGGATTCCAGCTGGACACTGGTGTGGATGGACACCAGAGCCATGGATGCCACTGTGGATGGACACTGGTTTGGATGGACATAAGAGCCACGGATCCCAATCTGGATGGACGCTGCTGTGAATAGACCCCAGAGCCATGGATCCCACAGTGGATTGACAGTGGTCAGGATGGACACCAGAGCAATGGATGCCACTGTGGATGGACGCAGGTAGAGATGCACACCAGAGTAATGGTGTCCGCTCTGGATGGACACTGGTATGGATAGACAGCAGAACCCTGGCTTCCACTCTGGATGGACGCTTGCCTGAATAGACAAAAGAGCTATGGATCCCAGCTTGACACTGGTCTGGATGGACACCAGAGCCATGAATCCCACTCTGAATGCACACTACTCGTGATGGACACAAGAGCCATGCATCCCTCTGTGGATGGAGCCTGGTTTGAATGGACAGCACAGCCACGCATCCAGATGGACACCAGAGCCGTGGATCCCAACTGGACAGTGGTCTCGATGGACACCAGTGCCATGGATCCCACTGTGGATGGACACTGGTATGGATAGACATCAGAGCCTTGGATCCCAGCTTGACTGTGTTCTGGATGGAGAGCAGAGTCTTGGATTGGACTCTGGATGGATACTGCTCCAGATGGACAGCAGAGTCTTGGATTGGACTCTGGATGGATACTGCTCCAGATGGAACGCAGAGCCATGGATCCCACTCTTGGTGGATACTGGTCTGGATGGACTCCAGAGCCATGGATCCGTCTCTGGATGGACACAGTTCTGGATGGACACAAGAGCCATAGATCCAAATTGGAACCTGTTCTGGATGGATGCAAGGGCCATGGATTCCACTCTGGATGGATACTGCTCCAGTTAGCAACCAGAGTCATAGATCCGAATCCAGATGGAGACTGGTCCAGATGGACACTGGTCCGGATGGTGACCAGAGCCATTCCTCCCACCTTGTATTGATAGTGGTCTTGCCAGACCCCGAGGCATGCATCCCACTCTGGATGGCCAGTGGTCTGGATGGGCCCCAGACCATGGATCCCCTATGAATGGACACTGGTCTAGATGGACGCCAGAGCCATGGATTCCAGCTGGACACTGGTGTGGATGGACACCAGAGCCATGGATGCCACTGTGGATGGACACTGGTTTGGATGGACATAAGAGCCACGGATCCCAATCTGGATGGACGCTGCTGTGAATAGACCCCAGAGCCATGGATCCCACAGTGGATTGACAGTGGTCAGGATGGACACCAGAGCAATGGATGCCACTGTGGATGGACGCAGGTAGAGATGCACACCAGAGTAATGGTGTCCGCTCTGGATGGACACTGGTATGGATAGACAGCAGAACCCTGGCTTCCACTCTGGATGGACGCTTGCCTGAATAGACAAAAGAGCTATGGATCCCAGCTTGACACTGGTCTGGATGGACACCAGAGCCATGAATCCCACTCTGAATGCACACTACTCGTGATGGACACAAGAGCCATGCATCCCTCTGTGGATGGAGCCTGGTTTGAATGGACAGCACAGCCACGCATCCAGATGGACACCAGAGCCGTGGATCCCAACTGGACAGTGGTCTCGATGGACACCAGTGCCATGGATCCCACTGTGGATGGACACTGGTATGGATAGACATCAGAGCCTTGGATCCCAGCTTGACTGTGTTCTGGATGGAGAGCAGAGTCTTGGATTGGACTCTGGATGGATACTGCTCCAGATGGACAGCAGAGTCTTGGATTGGACTCTGGATGGATACTGCTCCAGATGGAACGCAGAGCCATGGATCCCACTCTTGGTGGATACTGGTCTGGATGGACTCCAGAGCCATGGATCCGTCTCTGGATGGACACAGTTCTGGATGGACACAAGAGCCATAGATCCAAATTGGAACCTGTTCTGGATGGATGCAAGGGCCATGGATTCCACTCTGGATGGATACTGCTCCAGTTAGCAACCAGAGTCATAGATCCGAATCCAGATGGAGACTGGTCCAGATGGACACTGGTCCGGATGGTGACCAGAGCCATTCCTCCCACCTTGTATTGATAGTGGTCTTGCCAGACCCCGAGGCATGCATCCCACTCTGGATGGCCAGTGGTCTGGATGGGCCCCAGACCATGGATCCCCTATGAATGGACACTGGTCTAGATGGACGCCAGAGCCATGGATTCCAGCTGGACACTGGTGTGGATGGACACCAGAGCCATGGATGCCACTGTGGATGGACACTGGTTTGGATGGACATAAGAGCCACGGATCCCAATCTGGATGGACGCTGCTGTGAATAGACACCAGAGTCATGGATCCCACAGTGGATTGACAGTGGTCAGGATGGACACCAGGGCAATGGATGCCACTGTGGATGGACGCAGGTAGAGATGCACACCCGAGTAATGGTGTCCGCTCTGGATGGACACTGGTATGGATAGACATCAGAGCCTTGGATCCCAGCTTGACTGTGTTCTGGATGGAGAGCAGAGTCTTGGATTGGACTCTGGATGGATACTGCTCCAGATGGACAGCAGAGTCTTGGATTGGACTCTGGATGGATACTGCTCCAGATGGAACGCAGAGCCATGGATCCCACTGTTGGTGGATACTGGTCTGGATGGACTCCAGAGCCATGGATCCGTCCCTGGATGGACACAGTTCTGGATGGACACAAGAGCCATAGATCCAAATTGGAGCCTGTTCTGGATGGATGCAAGGGCCTTGGATTCCACTCTGGATGGATACTGCTCCAGTTAGCAACCAGAGTCATAGCTCCGAATCCAGATGGAGACTGGTCCAGATGGAAACTGGTCCGGATGGTGACCAGAGCCATTCCTCCCACCTTGTATTGATAGTGGTCTTGCCAGACCCCGAGGCATGCATCCCACTCTGGATGGCCAGTGGTCTGGATGGGCCCCAGACCATGGATCCCCTATGAATGGACACTGGTCTAGATGGACGCCAGAGCCATGGATTCCAGCTGGACACTGGTGTGGATGGACACCAGAGCCATGGATGCCACTGTGGATGGACACTGGTTTGGATGGACATAAGAGCCACGGATCCCAATCTGGATGGACGCTGCTGTGAATAGACCCCAGAGCCATGGATCCCACAGTGGATTGACAGTGGTCAGGATGGACACCAGAGCAATGGATGCCACTGTGGATGGACGCAGGTAGAGATGCACACCAGAGTAATGGTGTCCGCTCTGGATGGACACTGGTCTGGATAGACAGCAGAACCCTGGCTTCCACTCTGGATGGACGCTTGCCTGAATAGACAAAAGAGCTATGGATCCCAGCTTGACACTGGTCTGGATGGACACCAGAGCCATGAATCCCACTCTGAATGCACACTACTCGTGATGGACACAAGAGCCATGCATCCCTCTGTGGATGGAGCCTGGTTTGAATGGACAGCACAGCCACGCATCCAGATGGACACCAGAGCCGTGGATCCCAACTGGACAGTGGTCTCGATGGACACCAGTGCCATGGATCCCACTGTGGATGGACACTGGTATGGATAGACATCAGAGCCTTGGATCCCAGCTTGACTGTGTTCTGGATGGAGAGCAGAGTCTTGGATTGGACTCTGGATGGATACTGCTCCAGATGGACAGCAGAGTCTTGGATTGGACTCTGGATGGATACTGCTCCAGATGGAACGCAGAGCCATGGATCCCACTGTTGGTGGATACTGGTCTGGATGGACTCCAGAGCCATGGATCCGTCTCTGGATGGACACAGTTCTGGATGGACACAAGAGCCATAGATCCAAATTGGAACCTGTTCTGGATGGATGCAAGGGCCATGGATTCCACTCTGGATGGATACTGCTCCAGTTAGCAACCAGAGTCATAGATCCGAATCCAGATGGAGACTGGTCCAGATGGACACTGGTCCGGATGGTGACCAGAGCCATTCCTCCCACCTTGTATTGATAGTGGTCTTGCCAGACCCCGAGGCATGCATCCCACTCTGGATGGCCAGTGGTCTGGATGGGCCCCAGACCATGGATCCCCTATGAATGGACACTGGTCTAGATGGACGCCAGAGCCATGGATTCCAGCTGGACACTGGTGTGGATGGACACCAGAGCCATGGATGCCACTGTGGATGGACACTGGTTTGGATGGACATAAGAGCCACGGATCCCAATCTGGATGGACGCTGCTGTGAATAGACCCCAGAGCCATGGATCCCACAGTGGATTGACAGTGGTCAGGATGGACACCAGAGCAATGGATGCCACTGTGGATGGACGCAGGTAGAGATGCACACCAGAGTAATGGTGTCCGCTCTGGATGGACACTGGTCTGGATAGACAGCAGAACCCTGGCTTCCACTCTGGATGGACGCTTGCCTGAATAGACAAAAGAGCTATGGATCCCAGCTTGACACTGGTCTGGATGGACACCAGAGCCATGAATCCCACTCTGAATGCACACTACTCGTGATGGACACAAGAGCCATGCATCCCTCTGTGGATGGAGCCTGGTTTGAATGGACAGCACAGCCACGCATCCAGATGGACACCAGAGCCGTGGATCCCAACTGGACAGTGGTCTCGATGGACACCAGTGCCATGGATCCCACTGTGGATGGACACTGGTATGGATAGACATCAGAGCCTTGGATCCCAGCTTGACTGTGTTCTGGATGGAGATCAGAGTCTTGGATTGGACTCTGGATGGATACTGCTCCAGATGGACAGCAGAGTCTTGGATTGGACTCTGGATGGATACTGCTCCAGATGGAACGCAGAGCCATGGATCCCACTCTTGGTGGATACTGGTCTGGATGGACTCCAGAGCCATGGATCCGTCTCTGGATGGACACAGTTCTGGATGGACACAAGAGCCATAGATCCAAATTGGAACCTGTTCTGGATGGATGCAAGGGCCATGGATTCCACTCTGGATGGATACTGCTCCAGTTAGCAACCAGAGTCATAGATCCGAATCCAGATGGAGACTGGTCCAGATGGACACTGGTCCGGATGGTGACCAGAGCCATTCCTCCCACCTTGTATTGATAGTGGTCTTGCCAGACCCCGAGGCATGCATCCCACTCTGGATGGCCAGTGGTCTGGATGGGCCCCAGACCATGGATCCCCTATGAATGGACACTGGTCTAGATGGACGCCAGAGCCATGGATTCCAGCTGGACACTGGTGTGGATGGACACCAGAGCCATGGATGCCACTGTGGATGGACACTGGTTTGGATGGACATAAGAGCCACGGATCCCAATCTGGATGGACGCTGCTGTGAATAGACCCCAGAGCCATGGATCCCACAGTGGATTGACAGTGGTCAGGATGGACACCAGAGCAATGGATGCCACTGTGGATGGACGCAGGTAGAGATGCACACCAGAGTAATGGTGTCCGCTCTGGATGGACACTGGTCTGGATAGACAGCAGAACCCTGGCTTCCACTCTGGATGGACGCTTGCCTGAATAGACAAAAGAGCTATGGATCCCAGCTTGACACTGGTCTGGATGGACACCAGAGCCATGAATCCCACTCTGAATGCACACTACTCGTGATGGACACAAGAGCCATGCATCCCTCTGTGGATGGAGCCTGGTTTGAATGGACAGCACAGCCACGCATCCAGATGGACACCAGAGCCGTGGATCCCAACTGGACAGTGGTCTCGATGGACACCAGTGCCATGGATCCCACTGTGGATGGACACTGGTATGGATAGACATCAGAGCCTTGGATCCCAGCTTGACTGTGTTCTGGATGGAGAGCAGAGTCTTGGATTGGACTCTGGATGGATACTGCTCCAGATGGAACGCAGAGCCATGGATCCCACTCTTGGTGGATACTGGTCTGGATGGACTCCAGAGCCATGGATCCGTCTCTGGATGGACACAGTTCTGGATGGACACAAGAGCCATAGATCCAAATTGGAACCTGTTCTGGATGGATGCAAGGGCCATGGATTCCACTCTGGATGGATACTGCTCCAGTTAGCAACCAGAGTCATAGATCCGAATCCAGATGGAGACTGGTCCTGATGGACACTGGTCCGGATGGTGACCAGAGCCATTCCTCCCACCTTGTATTGATAGTGGTCTTGCCAGACCCCGAGGCATGCATCCCACTCTGGATGGCCAGTGGTCTGGATGGGCCCCAGACCATGGATCCCCTATGAATGGACACTGGTCTAGATGGACACCAGAGCCATGGATTCCAGCTGGACACTGGTGTGGATGGACACCAGAGCCATGGATGCCACTGTGGATGGACACTGGTTTGGATGGACATAAGAGCCACGGATCCCAATCTGGATGGACGCTGCTGTGAATAGACACCAGAGCCATGGATCCCACAGTGGATTGACAGTGGTCAGGATGGACACCAGGGCAATGGATGCCACTGTGGATGGACGCAGGTAGAGATGCACACCAGAGTAATGGTGTCCGCTCTGGATGGACACTGGTATGGATAGACATCAGAGCCTTGGATCCCAGCTTGACTGTGTTCTGGATGGAGAGCAGAGTCTTGGATTGGACTCTGGATGGATACTGCTCCAGATGGACAGCAGAGTCTTGGATTGGACTCTGGATGGATACTGCTCCAGATGGAACGCAGAGCCATGAATCCCACTGTTGGTGGATACTGGTCTGGATGGACTCCAGAGCCATGGATCCATCTCTGGATGGACACAGTTCTGGATGGACACAAGAGCCATAGATCCAAATTGGAACCTGTTCTGGATGGATGCAAGGGCCATGGATTCCACTCTGGATGGATACTGCTCCAGTTAGCAACCAGAGTCATAGATCCGAATCCAGATGGAGACTGGTCCAGATGGACACTGGTCCGGATGGTGACCAGAGCCATTCCTCCCACCTTGTATTGATAGTGGTCTTGCCAGACCCCGAGGCATGCATCCCACTCTGGATGGCCAGTGGTCTGGATGGGCCCCAGACCATGGATCCCCTATGAATGGACACTGGTCTAGATGGACGCCAGAGCCATGGATTCCAGCTGGACACTGGTGTGGATGGACACCAGAGCCATGGATGCCACTGTGGATGGACACTGGTTTGGATGGACATAAGAGCCACGGATCCCGATCTGGATGGACGCTGCTGTGAATAGACACCAGAGCCATGGATCCCACAGTGGATTGACAGTGGTCAGGATGGACACCAGAGCAATGGATGCCACTGTGGATGGACGCAGGTAGAGATGCACACCAGAGTAATGGTGTCCGCTCTGGATGGACACTGGTCTGGATAGACAGCAGAACCCTGGCTTCCACTCTGGATGGACGCTTGCCTGAATAGACAAAAGAGCTATGGATCCCAGCTTGACACTGGTCTGGATGGACACCAGAGCCATGAATCCCACTCTGAATGCACACTACTCGTGATGGACACAAGAGCCATGCATCCCTCTGTGGATGGAGCCTGGTTTGAATGGACAGCACAGCCACGCATCCAGATGGACACCAGAGCCGTGGATCCCAACTGGACAGTGGTCTCGATGGACACCAGTGCCATGGATCCCACTGTGGATGGACACTGGTATGGATAGACATCAGAGCCTTGGATCCCAGCTTGACTGTGTTCTGGATGGAGAGCAGAGTCTTGGATTGGACTCTGGATGGATACTGCTCCAGATGGAGAGCAGAGTCTTGGATTGGACTCTGGATGGATACTGCTCCAGATGGAACGCAGAGCCATGGATCCCACTCTTGGTGGATACTGGTCTGGATGGACTCCAGAGCCATGGATCCGTCTCTGGATGGACACAGTTCTGGATGGACACAAGAGCCATAGATCCAAATTGGAACCTGTTCTGGATGGATGCAAGGGCCATGGATTCCACTCTGGATGGATACTGCTCCAGTTAGCAACCAGAGTCATAGATCCGAATCCAGATGGAGACTGGTCCAGATGGACACTGGTCCGGATGGTGACCAGAGCCATTCCTCCCACCTTGTATTGATAGTGGTCTTGCCACACCCCGAGGCATGCATCCCACTCTGGATGGCCAGTGGTCTGGATGGGCCCCAGACCATGGATCCCCTATGAATGGACACTGGTCTAGATGGACGCCAGAGCCATGGATTCCAGCTGGACACTGGTGTGGATGGACACCAGAGCCATGGATGCCACTGTGGATGGACACTGGTTTGGATGGACATAAGAGCCACGGATCCCAATCTGGATGGACGCTGCTGTGAATAGACCCCAGAGCCATGGATCCCACAGTGGATTGACAGTGGTCAGGATGGACACCAGAGCAATGGATGCCACTGTGGATGGACGCAGGTAGAGATGCACACCAGAGTAATGGTGTCCGCTCTGGATGGACACTGGTATGGATAGACATCAGAGCCTTGGATCCCAGCTTGACCGTGTTCTGGATGGAGAGCAGAGTCTTGGATTGGACTCTGGATGGATACCGCTCCAGATGGACAGCAGAGTCTTGGATTGGACTCTGGATGGATACTGCTCCAGATGGAACGCAGAGCCATGGATCCCACTGTTGGTGGATACTGGTCTGGATGGACTCCAGAGCCATGGATCCGTCTCTGGATGGACACAGTTCTGGATGGACACAAGAGCCATAGATCCAAATTGGAACCTCTTCTGGATGGATGCAAGGGCCATGGATTCCACTCTGGATGGATACTGCTCCAGTTAGCAACCAGAGTCATAGATCCGAATCCAGATGGAGACTGGTCCAGATGGACACTGGTCCGGATGGTGACCAGAGCCATTCCTCCCACCTTGTATTGATAGTGGTCTTGCCAGACCCCGAGGCATGCATCCCACTCTGGATGGCCAGTGGTCTGGATGGGCCCCAGACCATGGATCCCCTATGAATGGACACTGGTCTAGATGGACGCCAGAGCCATGGATTCCAGCTGGACACTGGTGTGGATGGACACCAGAGCCATGGATGCCACTGTGGATGGACACTGGTTTGGATGGACATAAGAGCCACGGATCCCAATCTGGATGGACGCTGCTGTGAATAGACCCCAGAGCCATGGATCCCACAGTGGATTGACAGTGGTCAGGATGGACACCAGAGCAATGGATGCCACTGTGGATGGACGCAGGTAGAGATGCACACCAGAGTAATGGTGTCCGCTCTGGATGGACACTGGTCTGGATAGACAGCAGAACCCTGGCTTCCACTCTGGATGGACGCTTGCCTGAATAGACAAAAGAGCTATGGATCCCAGCTTGACACTGGTCTGGATGGACACCAGAGCCATGAATCCCACTCTGAATGCACACTACTCGTGATGGACACAAGAGCCATGCATCCCTCTGTGGATGGAGCCTGGTTTGAATGGACAGCACAGCCACGCATCCAGATGGACACCAGAGCCGTGGATCCCAACTGGACAGTGGTCTCGATGGACACCAGTGCCATGGATCCCACTGTGGATGGACACTGGTATGGATAGACATCAGAGCCTTGGATCCCAGCTTGACTGTGTTCTGGATGGAGAGCAGAGTCTTGGATTGGACTCTGGATGGATACTGCTCCAGATGGAGAGCAGAGTCTTGGATTGGACTCTGGATGGATACTGCTCCAGATGGAACGCAGAGCCATGGATCCCACTGTTGGTGGATACTGGTCTGGATGGACTCCAGAGCCATGGATCCGTCTCTGGATGGACACAGTTCTGGATGGACACAAGAGCCATAGATCCAAATTGGAACCTGTTCTGGATGGATGCAAGGGCCATGGATTCCACTCTGGATGGATACTGCTCCAGTTAGCAACCAGAGTCATAGATCCGAATCCAGATGGAGACTGGTCCAGATGGACACTGGTCCGGATGGTGACCAGAGCCATTCCTCCCACCTTGTATTGATAGTGGTCTTGCCAGACCCCGAGGCATGCATCCCACTCTGGATGGCCAGTGGTCTGGATGGGCCCCAGACCATGGATCCCCTATGAATGGACACTGGTCTAGATGGACGCCAGAGCCATGGATTCCAGCTGGACACTGGTGTGGATGGACACCAGAGCCATGGATGCCACTGTGGATGGACACTGGTTTGGATGGACATAAGAGCCACGGATCCCAATCTGGATGGACGCTGCTGTGAATAGACCCCAGAGCCATGGATCCCACAGTGGATTGACAGTGGTCAGGATGGACACCAGAGCAATGGATGCCACTGTGGATGGACGCAGGTAGAGATGCACACCAGAGTAATGGTGTCCGCTCTGGATGGACACTGGTCTGGATAGACAGCAGAACCCTGGCTTCCACTCTGGATGGACGCTTGCCTGAATAGACAAAAGAGCTATGGATCCCAGCTTGACACTGGTCTGGATGGACACCAGAGCCATGAATCCCACTCTGAATGCACACTACTCGTGATGGACACAAGAGCCATGCATCCCTCTGTGGATGGAGCCTGGTTTGAATGGACAGCACAGCCACGCATCCAGATGGACACCAGAGCCGTGGATCCCAACTGGACAGTGGTCTCGATGGACACCAGTGCCATGGATCCCACTGTGGATGGACACTGGTATGGATAGACATCAGAGCCTTGGATCCCAGCTTGACTGTGTTCTGGATGGAGAGCAGAGTCTTGGATTGGACTCTGGATGGATACTGCTCCAGATGGAACGCAGAGCCATGGATCCCACTGTTGGTGGATACTGGTCTGGATGGACTCCAGAGCCATGGATCCGTCTCTGGATGGACACAGTTCTGGATGGACACAAGAGCCATAGATCCAAATTGGAACCTGTTCTGGATGGATGCAAGGGCCATGGATTCCACTCTGGATGGATACTGCTCCAGTTAGCAACCAGAGTCATAGATCCGAATCCAGATGGAGACTGGTCCAGATGGACACTGGTCTGGATGGTGACCAGAGCCATTCCTCCCACCTTGTATTGATAGTGGTCTTGCCAGACCCCGAGGCATGCATCCCACTCTGGATGGCCAGTGGTCTGGATGGGCCCCAGACCATGGATCCCCTCTGAATGGACACTGGTCTAGATGGACGCCAGAGCCATGGATTCCAGCTGGACACTGGTGTGGATGGACACCAGAGCCATGGATGCCACTGTGGATGGACACTGGTTTGGATGGACATAAGAGCCACGGATCCCAATCTGGATGGACGCTGCTGTGAATAGACACCAGAGCCATGGATCCCACAGTGGATTGACAGTGGTCAGGATGGACACCAGAGCAATGGATGCCACTGTGGATGGACGCAGGTAGAGATGCACACCAGAGTAATGGTGTCCGCTCTGGATGGACACTGGTCTGGATAGACAGCAGAACCCTGGCTTCCACTCTGGATGGACGCTTGCCTGAATAGACAAAAGAGCTATGGATCCCAGCTTGACACTGGTCTGGATGGACACCAGAGCCATGAATCCCACTCTGAATGCACACTACTCGTGATGGACACAAGAGCCATGCATCCCTCTGTGGATGGAGCCTGGTTTGAATGGACAGCACAGCCACGCATCCAGATGGACACCAGAGCCGTGGATCCCAACTGGACAGTGGTCTCGATGGACACCAGTGCCATGGATCCCACTGTGGATGGACACTGGTATGGATAGACATCAGAGCCTTGGATCCCAGCTTGACTGTGTTCTGGATGGAGAGCAGAGTCTTGGATTGGACTCTGGATGGATACTGCTCCAGATGGAGAGCAGAGTCTTGGATTGGACTCTGGATGGATACTGCTCCAGATGGAACGCAGAGCCATGGATCCCACTCTTGGTGGATACTGGTCTGGATGGACTCCAGAGCCATGGATCCGTCTCTGGATGGACACAGTTCTGGATGGACACAAGAGCCATAGATCCAAATTGGAACCTGTTCTGGATGGATGCAAGGGCCATGGATTCCACTCTGGATGGATACTGCTCCAGTTAGCAACCAGAGTCATAGATCCGAATCCAGATGGAGACTGGTCCAGATGGACACTGGTCCGGATGGTGACCAGAGCCATTCCTCCCACCTTGTATTGATAGTGGTCTTGCCACACCCCGAGGCATGCATCCCACTCTGGATGGCCAGTGGTCTGGATGGGCCCCAGACCATGGATCCCCTATGAATGGACACTGGTCTAGATGGACGCCAGAGCCATGGATTCCAGCTGGACACTGGTGTGGATGGACACCAGAGCCATGGATGCCACTGTGGATGGACACTGGTTTGGATGGACATAAGAGCCACGGATCCCAATCTGGATGGACGCTGCTGTGAATAGACCCCAGAGCCATGGATCCCACAGTGGATTGACAGTGGTCAGGATGGACACCAGAGCAATGGATGCCACTGTGGATGGACGCAGGTAGAGATGCACACCAGAGTAATGGTGTCCGCTCTGGATGGACACTGGTATGGATAGACATCAGAGCCTTGGATCCCAGCTTGACCGTGTTCTGGATGGAGAGCAGAGTCTTGGATTGGACTCTGGATGGATACCGCTCCAGATGGACAGCAGAGTCTTGGATTGGACTCTGGATGGATACTGCTCCAGATGGAACGCAGAGCCATGGATCCCACTGTTGGTGGATACTGGTCTGGATGGACTCCAGAGCCATGGATCCGTCTCTGGATGGACACAGTTCTGGATGGACACAAGAGCCATAGATCCAAATTGGAACCTCTTCTGGATGGATGCAAGGGCCATGGATTCCACTCTGGATGGATACTGCTCCAGTTAGCAACCAGAGTCATAGATCCGAATCCAGATGGAGACTGGTCCAGATGGACACTGGTCCGGATGGTGACCAGAGCCATTCCTCCCACCTTGTATTGATAGTGGTCTTGCCAGACCCCGAGGCATGCATCCCACTCTGGATGGCCAGTGGTCTGGATGGGCCCCAGACCATGGATCCCCTATGAATGGACACTGGTCTAGATGGACGCCAGAGCCATGGATTCCAGCTGGACACTGGTGTGGATGGACACCAGAGCCATGGATGCCACTGTGGATGGACACTGGTTTGGATGGACATAAGAGCCACGGATCCCAATCTGGATGGACGCTGCTGTGAATAGACCCCAGAGCCATGGATCCCACAGTGGATTGACAGTGGTCAGGATGGACACCAGAGCAATGGATGCCACTGTGGATGGACGCAGGTAGAGATGCACACCAGAGTAATGGTGTCCGCTCTGGATGGACACTGGTCTGGATAGACAGCAGAACCCTGGCTTCCACTCTGGATGGACGCTTGCCTGAATAGACAAAAGAGCTATGGATCCCAGCTTGACACTGGTCTGGATGGACACCAGAGCCATGAATCCCACTCTGAATGCACACTACTCGTGATGGACACAAGAGCCATGCATCCCTCTGTGGATGGAGCCTGGTTTGAATGGACAGCACAGCCACGCATCCAGATGGACACCAGAGCCGTGGATCCCAACTGGACAGTGGTCTCGATGGACACCAGTGCCATGGATCCCACTGTGGATGGACACTGGTATGGATAGACATCAGAGCCTTGGATCCCAGCTTGACTGTGTTCTGGATGGAGAGCAGAGTCTTGGATTGGACTCTGGATGGATACTGCTCCAGATGGACAGCAGAGTCTTGGATTGGACTCTGGATGGATACTGCTCCAGATGGAACGCAGAGCCATGGATCCCACTGTTGGTGGATACTGGTCTGGATGGACTCCAGAGCCATGGATCCGTCTCTGGATGGACACAGTTCTGGATGGACACAAGAGCCATAGATCCAAATTGGAACCTGTTCTGGATGGATGCAAGGGCCATGGATTCCACTCTGGATGGATACTGCTCCAGTTAGCAACCAGAGTCATAGATCCGAATCCAGATGGAGACTGGTCCAGATGGACACTGGTCCGGATGGTGACCAGAGCCATTCCTCCCACCTTGTATTGATAGTGGTCTTGCCAGACCCCGAGGCATGCATCCCACTCTGGATGGCCAGTGGTCTGGATGGGCCCCAGACCATGGATCCCCTATGAATGGACACTGGTCTAGATGGACGCCAGAGCCATGGATTCCAGCTGGACACTGGTGTGGATGGACACCAGAGCCATGGATGCCACTGTGGATGGACACTGGTTTGGATGGACATAAGAGCCACGGATCCCAATCTGGATGGACGCTGCTGTGAATAGACCCCAGAGCCATGGATCCCACAGTGGATTGACAGTGGTCAGGATGGACACCAGAGCAATGGATGCCACTGTGGATGGACGCAGGTAGAGATGCACACCAGAGTAATGGTGTCCGCTCTGGATGGACACTGGTCTGGATAGACAGCAGAACCCTGGCTTCCACTCTGGATGGACGCTTGCCTGAATAGACAAAAGAGCTATGGATCCCAGCTTGACACTGGTCTGGATGGACACCAGAGCCATGAATCCCACTCTGAATGCACACTACTCGTGATGGACACAAGAGCCATGCATCCCTCTGTGGATGGAGCCTGGTTTGAATGGACAGCACAGCCACGCATCCAGATGGACACCAGAGCCGTGGATCCCAACTGGACAGTGGTCTCGATGGACACCAGTGCCATGGATCCCACTGTGGATGGACACTGGTATGGATAGACATCAGAGCCTTGGATCCCAGCTTGACTGTGTTCTGGATGGAGAGCAGAGTCTTGGATTGGACTCTGGATGGATACTGCTCCAGATGGAACGCAGAGCCATGGATCCCACTCTTGGTGGATACTGGTCTGGATGGACTCCAGAGCCATGGATCCGTCTCTGGATGGACACAGTTCTGGATGGACACAAGAGCCATAGATCCAAATTGGAACCTGTTCTGGATGGATGCAAGGGCCATGGATTCCACTCTGGATGGATACTGCTCCAGTTAGCAACCAGAGTCATAGATCCGAATCCAGATGGAGACTGGTCCTGATGGACACTGGTCCGGATGGTGACCAGAGCCATTCCTCCCACCTTGTATTGATAGTGGTCTTGCCAGACCCCGAGGCATGCATCCCACTCTGGATGGCCAGTGGTCTGGATGGGCCCCAGACCATGGATCCCCTATGAATGGACACTGGTCTAGATGGACACCAGAGCCATGGATTCCAGCTGGACACTGGTGTGGATGGACACCAGAGCCATGGATGCCACTGTGGATGGACACTGGTTTGGATGGACATAAGAGCCACGGATCCCAATCTGGATGGACGCTGCTGTGAATAGACACCAGAGCCATGGATCCCACAGTGGATTGACAGTGGTCAGGATGGACACCAGGGCAATGGATGCCACTGTGGATGGACGCAGGTAGAGATGCACACCAGAGTAATGGTGTCCGCTCTGGATGGACACTGGTATGGATAGACATCAGAGCCTTGGATCCCAGCTTGACTGTGTTCTGGATGGAGAGCAGAGTCTTGGATTGGACTCTGGATGGATACTGCTCCAGATGGACAGCAGAGTCTTGGATTGGACTCTGGATGGATACTGCTCCAGATGGAACGCAGAGCCATGGATCCCACTCTTGGTGGATACTGGTCTGGATGGACTCCAGAGCCATGGATCCATCTCTGGATGGACACAGTTCTGGATGGACACAAGAGCCATAGATCCAAATTGGAACCTGTTCTGGATGGATGCAAGGGCCATGGATTCCACTCTGGATGGATACTGCTCCAGTTAGCAACCAGAGTCATAGATCCGAATCCAGATGGAGACTGGTCCAGATGGACACTGGTCCGGATGGTGACCAGAGCCATTCCTCCCACCTTGTATTGATAGTGGTCTTGCCAGACCCCGAGGCATGCATCCCACTCTGGATGGCCAGTGGTCTGGATGGGCCCCAGACCATGGATCCCCTATGAATGGACACTGGTCTAGATGGACGCCAGAGCCATGGATTCCAGCTGGACACTGGTGTGGATGGACACCAGAGCCATGGATGCCACTGTGGATGGACACTGGTTTGGATGGACATAAGAGCCACGGATCCCGATCTGGATGGACGCTGCTGTGAATAGACACCAGAGCCATGGATCCCACAGTGGATTGACAGTGGTCAGGATGGACACCAGAGCAATGGATGCCACTGTGGATGGACGCAGGTAGAGATGCACACCAGAGTAATGGTGTCCGCTCTGGATGGACACTGGTCTGGATAGACAGCAGAACCCTGGCTTCCACTCTGGATGGACGCTTGCCTGAATAGACAAAAGAGCTATGGATCCCAGCTTGACACTGGTCTGGATGGACACCAGAGCCATGAATCCCACTCTGAATGCACACTACTCGTGATGGACACAAGAGCCATGCATCCCTCTGTGGATGGAGCCTGGTTTGAATGGACAGCACAGCCACGCATCCAGATGGACACCAGAGCCGTGGATCCCAACTGGACAGTGGTCTCGATGGACACCAGTGCCATGGATCCCACTGTGGATGGACACTGGTATGGATAGACATCAGAGCCTTGGATCCCAGCTTGACTGTGTTCTGGATGGAGAGCAGAGTCTTGGATTGGACTCTGGATGGATACTGCTCCAGATGGACAGCAGAGTCTTGGATTGGACTCTGGATGGATACTGCTCCAGATGGAACGCAGAGCCATGGATCCCACTGTTGGTGGATACTGGTCTGGATGGACTCCAGAGCCATGGATCCGTCTCTGGATGGACACAGTTCTGGATGGACACAAGAGCCATAGATCCAAATTGGAACCTGTTCTGGATGGATGCAAGGGCCATGGATTCCACTCTGGATGGATACTGCTCCAGTTAGCAACCAGAGTCATAGATCCGAATCCAGATGGAGACTGGTCCAGATGGACACTGGTCCGGATGGTGACCAGAGCCATTCCTCCCACCTTGTATTGATAGTGGTCTTGCCAGACCCCGAGGCATGCATCCCACTCTGGATGGCCAGTGGTCTGGATGGGCCCCAGACCATGGATCCCCTATGAATGGACACTGGTCTAGATGGACGCCAGAGCCATGGATTCCAGCTGGACACTGGTGTGGATGGACACCAGAGCCATGGATGCCACTGTGGATGGACACTGGTTTGGATGGACATAAGAGCCACGGATCCCAATCTGGATGGACGCTGCTGTGAATAGACACCAGAGCCATGGATCCCACAGTGGATTGACAGTGGTCAGGATGGACACCAGGGCAATGGATGCCACTGTGGATGGACGCAGGTAGAGATGCACACCCGAGTAATGGTGTCCGCTCTGGATGGACACTGGTATGGATAGACATCAGAGCCTTGGATCCCAGCTTGACTGTATTCTGGATGGAGAGCAGAGTCTTGGATTGGACTCTGGATGGATACTGCTCCAGATGGACAGCAGAGTCTTGGATTGGACTCTGGATGGATACTGCTCCAGATGGAACGCAGAGCCATGGATCCCACTCTTGGTGGATACTGGTCTGGATGGACTCCAGAGCCATGGATCCATCTCTGGATGGACACAGTTCTGGATGGACACAAGAGCCATAGATCCAAATTGGAACCTGTTCTGGATGGATGCAAGGGCCATGGATTCCACTCTGGATGGATACTGCTCCAGTTAGCAACCAGAGTCATAGATCCGAATCCAGATGGAGACTGGTCCAGATGGACACTGGTCCGGATGGTGACCAGAGCCATTCCTCCCACCTTGTATTGATAGTGGTCTTGCCAGACCCCGAGGCATGCATCCCACTCTGGATGGCCAGTGGTCTGGATGGGCCCCAGACCATGGATCCCCTATGAATGGACACTGGTCTAGATGGACGCCAGAGCCATGGATTCCAGCTGGACACTGGTGTGGATGGACACCAGAGCCATGGATGCCACTGTGGATGGACACTGGTTTGGATGGACATAAGAGCCACGGATCCCAATCTGGATGGACGCTGCTGTGAATAGACACCAGAGCCATGGATCCCACAGTGGATTGACAGTGGTCAGGATGGACACCAGAGCAATGGATGCCACTGTGGATGGACGCAGGTAGAGATGCACACCAGAGTAATGGTGTCCGCTCTGGATGGACACTGGTCTGGATAGACAGCAGAACCCTGGCTTCCACTCTGGATGGACGCTTGCCTGAATAGACAAAAGAGCTATGGATCCCAGCTTGACACTGGTCTGGATGGACACCAGAGCCATGAATCCCACTCTGAATGCACACTACTCGTGATGGACACAAGAGCCATGCATCCCTCTGTGGATGGAGCCTGGTTTGAATGGACAGCACAGCCACGCATCCAGATGGACACCAGAGCCGTGGATCCCAACTGGACAGTGGTCTCGATGGACACCAGTGCCATGGATCCCACTGTGGATGGACACTGGTATGGATAGACATCAGAGCCTTGGATCCCAGCTTGACTGTGTTCTGGATGGAGAGCAGAGTCTTGGATTGGACTCTGGATGGATACTGCTCCAGATGGAGAGCAGAGTCTTGGATTGGACTCTGGATGGATACTGCTCCAGATGGAACGCAGAGCCATGGATCCCACTCTTGGTGGATACTGGTCTGGATGGACTCCAGAGCCATGGATCCGTCTCTGGATGGACACAGTTCTGGATGGACACAAGAGCCATAGATCCAAATTGGAACCTGTTCTGGATGGATGCAAGGGCCATGGATTCCACTCTGGATGGATACTGCTCCAGTTAGCAACCAGAGTCATAGATCCGAATCCAGATGGAGACTGGTCCAGATGGACACTGGTCCGGATGGTGACCAGAGCCATTCCTCCCACCTTGTATTGATAGTGGTCTTGCCACACCCCGAGGCATGCATCCCACTCTGGATGGCCAGTGGTCTGGATGGGCCCCAGACCATGGATCCCCTATGAATGGACACTGGTCTAGATGGACGCCAGAGCCATGGATTCCAGCTGGACACTGGTGTGGATGGACACCAGAGCCATGGATGCCACTGTGGATGGACACTGGTTTGGATGGACATAAGAGCCACGGATCCCAATCTGGATGGACGCTGCTGTGAATAGACCCCAGAGCCATGGATCCCACAGTGGATTGACAGTGGTCAGGATGGACACCAGAGCAATGGATGCCACTGTGGATGGACGCAGGTAGAGATGCACACCAGAGTAATGGTGTCCGCTCTGGATGGACACTGGTATGGATAGACATCAGAGCCTTGGATCCCAGCTTGACCGTGTTCTGGATGGAGAGCAGAGTCTTGGATTGGACTCTGGATGGATACCGCTCCAGATGGACAGCAGAGTCTTGGATTGGACTCTGGATGGATACTGCTCCAGATGGAACGCAGAGCCATGGATCCCACTGTTGGTGGATACTGGTCTGGATGGACTCCAGAGCCATGGATCCGTCTCTGGATGGACACAGTTCTGGATGGACACAAGAGCCATAGATCCAAATTGGAACCTCTTCTGGATGGATGCAAGGGCCATGGATTCCACTCTGGATGGATACTGCTCCAGTTAGCAACCAGAGTCATAGATCCGAATCCAGATGGAGACTGGTCCAGATGGACACTGGTCCGGATGGTGACCAGAGCCATTCCTCCCACCTTGTATTGATAGTGGTCTTGCCAGACCCCGAGGCATGCATCCCACTCTGGATGGCCAGTGGTCTGGATGGGCCCCAGACCATGGATCCCCTATGAATGGACACTGGTCTAGATGGACGCCAGAGCCATGGATTCCAGCTGGACACTGGTGTGGATGGACACCAGAGCCATGGATGCCACTGTGGATGGACACTGGTTTGGATGGACATAAGAGCCACGGATCCCAATCTGGATGGACGCTGCTGTGAATAGACCCCAGAGCCATGGATCCCACAGTGGATTGACAGTGGTCAGGATGGACACCAGAGCAATGGATGCCACTGTGGATGGACGCAGGTAGAGATGCACACCAGAGTAATGGTGTCCGCTCTGGATGGACACTGGTATGGATAGACAGCAGAACCCTGGCTTCCACTCTGGATGGACGCTTGCCTGAATAGACAAAAGAGCTATGGATCCCAGCTTGACACTGGTCTGGATGGACACCAGAGCCATGAATCCCACTCTGAATGCACACTACTCGTGATGGACACAAGAGCCATGCATCCCTCTGTGGATGGAGCCTGGTTTGAATGGACAGCACAGCCACGCATCCAGATGGACACCAGAGCCGTGGATCCCAACTGGACAGTGGTCTCGATGGACACCAGTGCCATGGATCCCACTGTGGATGGACACTGGTATGGATAGACATCAGAGCCTTGGATCCCAGCTTGACTGTGTTCTGGATGGAGAGCAGAGTCTTGGATTGGACTCTGGATGGATACTGCTCCAGATGGACAGCAGAGTCTTGGATTGGACTCTGGATGGATACTGCTCCAGATGGAACGCAGAGCCATGGATCCCACTGTTGGTGGATACTGGTCTGGATGGACTCCAGAGCCATGGATCCGTCTCTGGATGGACACAGTTCTGGATGGACACAAGAGCCATAGATCCAAATTGGAACCTGTTCTGGATGGATGCAAGGGCCATGGATTCCACTCTGGATGGATACTGCTCCAGTTAGCAACCAGAGTCATAGATCCGAATCCAGATGGAGACTGGTCCAGATGGACACTGGTCCGGATGGTGACCAGAGCCATTCCTCCCACCTTGTATTGATAGTGGTCTTGCCAGACCCCGAGGCATGCATCCCACTCTGGATGGCCAGTGGTCTGGATGGGCCCCAGACCATGGATCCCCTATGAATGGACACTGGTCTAGATGGACGCCAGAGCCATGGATTCCAGCTGGACACTGGTGTGGATGGACACCAGAGCCATGGATGCCACTGTGGATGGACACTGGTTTGGATGGACATAAGAGCCACGGATCCCAATCTGGATGGACGCTGCTGTGAATAGACACCAGAGCCATGGATCCCACAGTGGATTGACAGTGGTCAGGATGGACACCAGGGCAATGGATGCCACTGTGGATGGACGCAGGTAGAGATGCACACCCGAGTAATGGTGTCCGCTCTGGATGGACACTGGTATGGATAGACATCAGAGCCTTGGATCCCAGCTTGACTGTGTTCTGGATGGAGAGCAGAGTCTTGGATTGGACTCTGGATGGATACTGCTCCAGATGGACAGCAGAGTCTTGGATTGGACTCTGGATGGATACTGCTCCAGATGGAACGCAGAGCCATGGATCCCACTCTTGGTGGATACTGGTCTGGATGGACTCCAGAGCCATGGATCCATCTCTGGATGGACACAGTTCTGGATGGACACAAGAGCCATAGATCCAAATTGGAACCTGTTCTGGATGGATGCAAGGGCCATGGATTCCACTCTGGATGGATACTGCTCCAGTTAGCAACCAGAGTCATAGATCCGAATCCAGATGGAGACTGGTCCAGATGGACACTGGTCCGGATGGTGACCAGAGCCATTCCTCCCACCTTGTATTGATAGTGGTCTTGCCAGACCCCGAGGCATGCATCCCACTCTGGATGGCCAGTGGTCTGGATGGGCCCCAGACCATGGATCCCCTATGAATGGACACTGGTCTAGATGGACGCCAGAGCCATGGATTCCAGCTGGACACTGGTGTGGATGGACACCAGAGCCATGGATGCCACTGTGGATGGACACTGGTTTGGATGGACATAAGAGCCACGGATCCCAATCTGGATGGACGCTGCTGTGAATAGACACCAGAGCCATGGATCCCACAGTGGATTGACAGTGGTCAGGATGGACACCAGAGCAATGGATGCCACTGTGGATGGATGCAGGTAGAGATGCACACCAGAGTAATGGTGTCCGCTCTGGATGGACACTGGTCTGGATAGACAGCAGAACCCTGGCTTCCACTCTGGATGGACGCTTGCCTGAATAGACAAAAGAGCTATGGATCCCAGCTTGACACTGGTCTGGATGGACACCAGAGCCATGAATCCCACTCTGAATGCACACTACTCGTGATGGACACAAGAGCCATGCATCCCTCTGTGGATGGAGCCTGGTTTGAATGGACAGCACAGCCACGCATCCAGATGGACACCAGAGCCGTGGATCCCAACTGGACAGTGGTCTCGATGGACACCAGTGCCATGGATCCCACTGTGGATGGACACTGGTATGGATAGACATCAGAGCCTTGGATCCCAGCTTGACTGTGTTCTGGATGGAGAGCAGAGTCTTGGATTGGACTCTGGATGGATACTGCTCCAGATGGACAGCAGAGTCTTGGATTGGACTCTGGATGGATACTGCTCCAGATGGAACGCAGAGCCATGGATCCCACTCTTGGTGGATACTGGTCTGGATGGACTCCAGAGCCATGGATCCGTCTCTGGATGGACACAGTTCTGGATGGACACAAGAGCCATAGATCCAAATTGGAACCTGTTCTGGATGGATGCAAGGGCCATGGATTCCACTCTGGATGGATACTGCTCCAGTTAGCAACCAGAGTCATAGATCCGAATCCAGATGGAGACTGGTCCAGATGGACACTGGTCCGGATGGTGACCAGAGCCATTCCTCCCACCTTGTATTGATAGTGGTCTTGCCAGACCCCGAGGCATGCATCCCACTCTGGATGGCCAGTGGTCTGGATGGGCCCCAGACCATGGATCCCCTATGAATGGACACTGGTCTAGATGGACGCCAGAGCCATGGATTCCAGCTGGACACTGGTGTGGATGGACACCAGAGCCATGGATGCCACTGTGGATGGACACTGGTTTGGATGGACATAAGAGCCACGGATCCCAATCTGGATGGACGCTGCTGTGAATAGACACCAGAGCCATGGATCCCACAGTGGATTGACAGTGGTCAGGATGGACACCAGAGCAATGGATGCCACTGTGGATGGACGCAGGTAGAGATGCACACCAGAGTAATGGTGTCCGCTCTGGATGGACACTGGTATGGATAGACATCAGAGCCTTGGATCCCAGCTTGACCGTGTTCTGGATGGAGAGCAGAGTCTTGGATTGGACTCTGGATGGATACCGCTCCAGATGGACAGCAGAGTCTTGGATTGGACTCTGGATGGATACTGCTCCAGATGGAACGCAGAGCCATGGATCCCACTCTTGGTGGATACTGGTCTGGATGGACTCCAGAGCCATGGATCCGTCTCTGGATGGACACAGTTCTGGATGGACACAAGAGCCATAGATCCAAATTGGAACCTCTTCTGGATGGATGCAAGGGCCATGGATTCCACTCTGGATGGATACTGCTCCAGTTAGCAACCAGAGTCATAGATCCGAATCCAGATGGAGACTGGTCCAGATGGACACTGGTCCGGATGGTGACCAGAGCCATTCCTCCCACCTTGTATTGATAGTGGTCTTGCCAGACCCCGAGGCATGCATCCCACTCTGGATGGCCAGTGGTCTGGATGGGCCCCAGACCATGGATCCCCTATGAATGGACACTGGTCTAGATGGACGCCAGAGCCATGGATTCCAGCTGGACACTGGTGTGGATGGACACCAGAGCCATGGATGCCACTGTGGATGGACACTGGTTTGGATGGACATAAGAGCCACGGATCCCAATCTGGATGGACGCTGCTGTGAATAGACCCCAGAGCCATGGATCCCACAGTGGATTGACAGTGGTCAGGATGGACACCAGAGCAATGGATGCCACTGTGGATGGACGCAGGTAGAGATGCACACCAGAGTAATGGTGTCCGCTCTGGATGGACACTGGTATGGATAGACAGCAGAACCCTGGCTTCCACTCTGGATGGACGCTTGCCTGAATAGACAAAAGAGCTATGGATCCCAGCTTGACACTGGTCTGGATGGACACCAGAGCCATGAATCCCACTCTGAATGCACACTACTCGTGATGGACACAAGAGCCATGCATCCCTCTGTGGATGGAGCCTGGTTTGAATGGACAGCACAGCCACGCATCCAGATGGACACCAGAGCCGTGGATCCCAACTGGACAGTGGTCTCGATGGACACCAGTGCCATGGATCCCACTGTGGATGGACACTGGTATGGATAGACATCAGAGCCTTGGATCCCAGCTTGACTGTGTTCTGGATGGAGAGCAGAGTCTTGGATTGGACTCTGGATGGATACTGCTCCAGATGGACACCAGAGCCATGGATCCCACTTTGGATGGATCCTAGTCTGGATAGACTCCAGAGCCATGGATTCGTCTCTGGATGGATGCTGGTCTGGATGGACACCCGAGCCATGGATCCAAATTGGAGCCTGGTCTGGATGGATACAAGGGCCATGGATTCCACTCTTGATGGACACTTGTGGAGATAGCAACCGGAGGCATGGATTCCACTCGAGATGGACACTGGTGCTGAAGGACAGTGGTCTAGATGGTGACCAGAGCCATTCCTCCCACCTTGTATTGACTCTTGCCAGACCCCGAGGCATGGATCCCACTCTGGATGGCCAGTGGTCTGGATGGGCACCAGACCATGGCTCCCCTATCAATGGACACTGGTCTAGATGGATGCCAGAGCCAATGACTCCAGCTGGACACTGGTGTGGATGGACACCAGAGCAATGGATGCCACTGTGGATGGATACGGGTTTGGATGGACATAAGAGCCACGGATCCCAATCTAGATGGACGCTGCTATGAATAGACACCAGTGCCATGGATCCCACTGTGGATGGACACTGGTATGGATAGACATCAGAGCCTTGGATCCCAGCTTGACTGTGTTCTGGATGGAGAGCAGAGTCTTGGATTGGACTCTGGATGGATACTGCTCCAGATGGACAGCAGAGTCTTGGATTGGACTCTGGATGGATACTGCTCCAGATGGAACGCAGAGCCATGGATCCCACTGTTGGTGGATACTAGTCTGGATGGACTCCAGAGCCATGGATCCGTCCCTGGATGGACACAGTTCTGGATGGACACCAGAGCCATAGATCCAAATTGGAGCCTGTTCTGGATGGATGCAAGGGCCATGGATTCCACTCTGGATGGATACTGCTCCAGTTAGCAACCAGAGTCATGGATCCGAATCCAGATGGAGACTGGTCCAGATGGACACTGGTCCAGATGGTGACCAGAGCCATTCCTCCCACCTTGTATTGATAGTGGTCTTGCCAGACCCCGAGGCATGGATCCCACTCTGGATGGCCAGTGGTCTGGATGGGCCCCAGACCATGGATCCCCTATGAATGGACACTGGTCTAGATGGACGCCAGAGCCATGGATTCCAGCTGGACACTGGTGTGGATGGACACCAGAGCAATGGATGCCACTGTGGATGGACACTGGTTTGGATGGACATAAGAGCCACGGATCCCGATCTGGATGGACGCTGCTGTGAATAGACACCAGAGCCATGGATCCCACAGTGGATTGACAGTGGTCAGGATGGACACCAGAGCAATGGATGCCACTGTGGATGGACGCAGGTAGAGATGCACACCAGAGTAATGGTGTCCGCTCTGGATGGACACTGGTCTGGATAGACAGCAGAACCCTGGCTTCCACTCTGGATGGACGCTTGCCTGAATAGACAAAAGAGCTATGGATCCCAGCTTGACACTGGTCTGGATGGACACCAGAGCCATGAATCCCACTCTGAATGCACACTACTCGTGATGGACACAAGAGCCATGCATCCCTCTGTGGATGGAGCCTGGTTTGAATGGACAGCACAGCCACGCATCCAGATGGACACCAGAGCCGTGGATCCCAACTGGACAGTGGTCTCGATGGACACCAGTGCCATGGATCCCACTGTGGATGGACACTGGTATGGATAGACATCAGAGCCTTGGATCCCAGCTTGACTGTGTTCTGGATGGAGAGCAGAGTCTTGGATTGGACTCTGGATGGATACTGCTCCAGATGGACAGCAGAGTCTTGGATTGGACTCTGGATGGATACTGCTCCAGATGGAACGCAGAGCCATGGATCCCACTGTTGGTGGATACTGGTCTGGATGGACTCCAGAGCCATGGATCCGTCTCTGGATGGACACAGTTCTGGATGGACACAAGAGCCATAGATCCAAATTGGAACCTGTTCTGGATGGATGCAAGGGCCATGGATTCCACTCTGGATGGATACTGCTCCAGTTAGCAACCAGAGTCATGGATCCGAATCCAGATGGACACTGGTCCAGATGGACACTGGTCCGGATGGTGACCAGAGCCATTCCTCCCACCTTGTATTGATAGTGGTCTTGCCAGACCCCGAGGCATGCATCCCACTCTGGATGGCCAGTGGTCTGGATGGGCCCCAGACCATGGATCCCCTATGAATGGACACTGGTCTAGATGGACGCCAGAGCCATGGATTCCAGCTGGACACTGGTGTGGATGGACACCAGAGCCATGGATGCCACTGTGGATGGACACTGGTTTGGATGGACATAAGAGCCACGGATCCCAATCTGGATGGACGCTGCTGTGAATAGACACCAGAGCCATGGATCCCACAGTGGATTGACAGTGGTCAGGATGGACACCAGAGCAATGGATGCCACTGTGGATGGACGCAGGTAGAGATGCACACCAGAGTAATGGTGTCCGCTCTGGATGGACACTGGTATGGATAGACATCAGAGCCTTGGATCCCAGCTTGACTGTGTTCTGGATGGAGAGCAGAGTCTTGGATTGGACTCTGGATGGATACCACTCCAGATGGACAGCAGAGTCTTGGATTGGACTCTGGATGGATACTGCTCCAGATGGAACGCAGAGCCATGGATCCCACTCTTGGTGGATACTGGTCTGGATGGACTCCAGAGCCATGGATCCGTCTCTGGATGAACACAGTTCTGGATGGACACAAGAGCCATAGATCCAAATTGGAACCTGTTCTGGATGGATGCAAGGGCCATGGATTCCACTCTGGATGGATACTGCTCCAGTTAGCAACCAGAGTCATAGATCCGAATCCAGATGGAGACTGGTCCAGATGGACACTGGTCCGGATGGTGACCAGAGCCATTCCTCCCACCTTGTATTGATAGTGGTCTTGCCAGACCCCGAGGCATGGATCCCACTCTGGATGGCCAGTGCTCTGGATGGGCCCCAGACCATGGATCCCCTATGAATGGACACTGGTCTAGATGGACGCCAGAGCCATGGATTCCAGCTGGACACTGGTGTGGATGGACACCAGAGCCATGGATGCCACTGTGGATGGACACTGGTTTGGATGGACATAAGAGCCACGGATCCCAATCTGGATGGATGCTGCTGTGAATAGACCCCAGAGCCATGGATCCCACAGTGGATTGACAGTGGTCAGGATGGACACCAGAGCAATGGATGCCACTGTGGATGGACGCAGGTAGAGATGCACACCAGAGTAATGGTGTCCGCTCTGGATGGACACTGGTATGGATAGACAGCAGAACCCTGGCTTCCACTCTGGATGGACGCTTGCCTGAATAGACAAAAGAGCTATGGATTCCAGCTTGACACTGGTCTGGATGGACACCAGAGCCATGAATCCCACTCTGAATGCACACTACTCGTGATGGACACAAGAGCCATGCATCCCTCTGTGGATGGAGCCTGGTTTGAATGGACAGCACAGCCACGCATCCAGATGGACACCAGAGCCGTGGATCCCAACTGGACAGTGGTCTCGATGGACACCAGTGCCATGGATCCCACTGTGGATGGACACTGGTATGGATAGACATCAGAGCCTTGGATCCCAGCTTGACTGTGTTCTGGATGGAGAGCAGAGTCTTGGATTGGACTCTGGATGGATACTGCTCCAGATGGACAGCAGAGTCTTGGATTGGACTCTGGATGGATACTGCTCCAGATGGAACGCAGAGCCATGGATCCCACTGTTGGTGGATACTGGTCTGGATGGACTCCAGAGCCATGGATCCGTCTCTGGATGGACACAGTTCTGGATGGACACAAGAGCCATAGATCCAAATTGGAACCTGTTCTGGATGGATGCAAGGGCCATGGATTCCACTCTGGATGGATACTGCTCCAGTTAGCAACCAGAGTCATAGATCCGAATCCAGATGGAGACTGGTCCAGATGGACACTGGTCCGGATGGTGACCAGAGCCATTCCTCCCACCTTGTATTGATAGTGGTCTTGCCAGACCCCGAGGCATGCATCCCACTCTGGATGGCCAGTGGTCTGGATGGGCCCCAGACCATGGATCCCCTATGAATGGACACTGGTCTAGATGGACGCCAGAGCCATGGATTCCAGCTGGACACTGGTGTGGATGGACACCAGAGCCATGGATGCCACTGTGGATGGACACTGGTTTGGATGGACATAAGAGCCACGGATCCCAATCTGGATGGACGCTGCTGTGAATAGACACCAGAGCCATGGATCCCACAGTGGATTGACAGTGGTCAGGATGGACACCAGAGCAATGGATGCCACTGTGGATGGACGCAGGTAGAGATGCACACCAGAGTAATGGTGTCCGCTCTGGATGGACACTGGTATGGATAGACATCAGAGCCTTGGATCCCAGCTTGACTGTGTTCTGGATGGAGAGCAGAGTCTTGGATTGGACTCTGGATGGATACTGCTCCAGATGGACAGCAGAGTCTTGGATTGGACTCTGGATGGATACTGCTCCAGATGGAACGCAGAGCCATGGATCCCACTCTTGATGGATACTGGTCTGGATGGACTCCAGAGCCATGGATCCGTCTCTGGATGGACACAGTTCTGGATGGACACAAGAGCCATAGATCCAAATTGGAACCTGTTCTGGATGGATGCAAGGGCCATGGATTCCACTCTGGATGGATACTGCTCCAGTTAGCAACCAGAGTCATAGATCCGAATCCAGATGGAGACTGGTCCAGATGGACACTGGTCCGGATGGTGACCAGAGCCATTCCTCCCACCTTGTATTGATAGTGGTCTTGCCAGACCCCGAGGCATGCATCCCACTCTGGATGGCCAGTGGTCTGGATGGGCCCCAGACCATGGATCCCCTATGAATGGACACTGGTCTAGATGGACGCCAGAGCCATGGATTCCAGCTGGACACTGGTGTGGATGGACACCAGAGCCATGGATGCCACTGTGGATGGACACTGGTTTGGATGGACATAAGAGCCACAGATCCCAATCTGGATGGACGCTGCTGTGAATAGACCCCAGAGCCATGGATCCCACAGTGGATTGACAGTGGTCAGGATGGACACCAGAGCAATGGATGCCACTGTGGATGGACGCAGGTAGATATGCACACCAGAGTAATGGTGTCCGCTCTGGATGGACACTGGTATGGATAGACAGCAGAACCCTGGCTTCCACTCTGGATGGACGCTTGCCTGAATAGACAAAAGAGCTATGGATCCCAGCTTGACACTGGTCTGGATGGACACCAGAGCCATGAATCCCACTCTGAATGCACACTACTCGTGATGGACACAAGAGCCATGCATCCCTCTGTGGATGGAGCCTGGTTTGAATGGACAGCACAGCCACGCATCCAGATGGACACCAGAGCCGTGGATCCCAACTGGACAGTGGTCTCGATGGACACCAGTGCCATGGATCCCACTGTGGATGGACACTGGTATGGATAGACATCAGAGCCTTGGATCCCAGCTTGACTGTGTTCTGGATGGAGAGCAGAGTCTTGGATTGGACTCTGGATGGATACTGCTCCAGATGGACAGCAGAGTCTTGGATTGGACTCTGGATGGATACTGCTCCAGATGGAACGCAGAGCCATGGATCCCACTGTTGGTGGATACTGGTCTGGATGGACTCCAGAGCCATGGATCCGTCTCTGGATGGACACAGTTCTGGATGGACACAAGAGCCATAGATCCAAATTGGAACCTGTTCTGGATGGATGCATGGGCCATGGATTCCACTCTGGATGGATACTGCTCCAGTTAGCAACCAGAGTCATAGATCTGAATCCAGATGGAGACTGGTCCAGATGGACACTGGTCCGGATGGTGACCAGAGCCATTCCTCCCACCTTGTATTGATAGTGGTCTTGCCAGACCCCGAGGCATGCATCCCACTCTGGATGGCCAGTGGTCTGGATGGGCCCCAGACCATGGATCCCCTATGAATGGACACTGGTCTAGATGGACGCCAGAGCCATGGATTCCAGCTGGACACTGGTGAGGATGGACACCAGAGCCATGGATTCCAGCTGGACACTGGTGTGGATGGACACCAGAGCCATGGATGCCACTGTGGATGGACACTGGTTTGGATGGACATAAGAGCCACGGATCCCAATCTGGATGGACGCTGCTGTGAATAGACACCAGAGCCATGGATCCCACAGTGGATTGACAGTGGTCAGGATGGACACCAGAGCAATGGATGCCACTGTGGATGGACGCAGGTAGAGATGCACACCAGAGTAATGGTGTCCGCTCTGGATGGACACTGGTATGGATAGACATCAGAGCCTTGGATCCCAGCTTGACTGTGTTCTTGATGGATAGCAGAGTCTTGGATTGGACTCTGGATGGATACTGCTCCAGATGGACAGCAGAGTCTTGGATTGGACTCTGGATGGATACTGCTCCAGATGGAACGCAGAGCCATGGATCCCACTCTTGATGGATACTGGTCTGGATGGACTCCAGAGCCATGGATCCGTCTCTGGATGGACACAGTTCTGGATGGACACAAGAGCCATAGATCCAAATTGGAACCTGTTCTGGATGGATGCAAGGGCCATGGATTCCACTCTGGATGGATACTGCTCCAGTTAGCAACCAGAGTCATAGATCCGAATCCAGATGGAGACTGGTCCAGATGGACACTGGTCCGGATGGTGACCAGAGCCATTCCTCCCACCTTGTATTGATAGTGGTCTTGCCAGACCCCGAGGCATGCATCCCACTCTGGATGGCCAGTGGTCTGGATGGGCCCCAGACCATGGATCCCCTATGAATGGACACTGGTCAAGATGGACGCCAGAGCCATGGATTCCAGCTGGACACTGGTGTGGATGGACACCAGAGCCATGGATGCCACTGTGGATGGACACTGGTTTGGATGGACATAAGAGCCACGGATCCCAATCTGGATGGACGCTGCTGTGAATAGACCCCAGAGCCATGGATCCCACAGTGGATTGACAGTGGTCAGGATGGACACCAGAGCAATGGATGCCACTGTGGATGGACGCAGGTAGAGATGCACACCAGAGTAATGGTGTCCGCTCTGGATGGACACTGGTATGGATAGACAGCAGAACCCTGGCTTCCACTCTGGATGGACGCTTGCCTGAATAGACAAAAGAGCTATGGATCCCAGCTTGACACTGGTCTGGATGGACACCAGAGCCATGAATCCCACTCTGAATGCACACTACTCGTGATGGACACAAGAGCCATGCATCCCTCTGTGGATGGAGCCTGGTTTGAATGGACAGCACAGCCACGCATCCAGATGGACACCAGAGCCGTGGATCCCAACTGGACAGTGGTCTCGATGGACACCAGTGCCATGGATCCCACTGTGGATGGACACTGGTATGGATAGACATCAGAGCCTTGGATCCCAGCTTGACTGTGTTCTGGATGGAGAGCAGAGTCTTGGATTGGACTCTGGATGGATACTGCTCCAGATGGACAGCAGAGTCTTGGATTGGACTCTGGATGGATACTGCTCCAGATGGAACGCAGAGCCATGGATCCCACTGTTGGTGGATACTAGTCTGGATGGACTCCAGAGCCATGGATCCGTCCCTGGATGGACACAGTTCTGGATGGACACCAGAGCCATAGATCCAAATTGGAGCCTGTTCTGGATGGATGCAAGGGCCATGGATTCCACTCTGGATGGATACTGCTCCAGTTAGCAACCAGAGTCATGGATCCGAATCCAGATGGAGACTGGTCCAGATGGACACTGGTCCAGATGGTGACCAGAGCCATTCCTCCCACCTTGTATTGATAGTGGTCTTGCCAGACCCCGAGGCATGGATCCCACTCTGGATGGCCAGTGGTCTGGATGGGCCCCAGACCATGGATCCCCTATGAATGGACACTGGTCTAGATGGACGCCAGAGCCATGGATTCCAGCTGGACACTGGTGTGGATGGACACCAGAGCAATGGATGCCACTGTGGATGGACACTGGTTTGGATGGACATAAGAGCCACGGATCCCGATCTGGATGGACGCTGCTGTGAATAGACACCAGAGCCATGGATCCCACAGTGGATTGACAGTGGTCAGGATGGACACCAGAGCAATGGATGCCACTGTGGATGGACGCAGGTAGAGATGCACACCAGAGTAATGGTGTCCGCTCTGGATGGACACTGGTCTGGATAGACAGCAGAACCCTGGCTTCCACTCTGGATGGACGCTTGCCTGAATAGACAAAAGAGCTATGGATCCCAGCTTGACACTGGTCTGGATGGACACCAGAGCCATGAATCCCACTCTGAATGCACACTACTCGTGATGGACACAAGAGCCATGCATCCCTCTGTGGATGGAGCCTGGTTTGAATGGACAGCACAGCCACGCATCCAGATGGACACCAGAGCCGTGGATCCCAACTGGACAGTGGTCTCGATGGACACCAGTGCCATGGATCCCACTGTGGATGGACACTGGTATGGATAGACATCAGAGCCTTGGATCCCAGCTTGACTGTGTTCTGGATGGAGAGCAGAGTCTTGGATTGGACTCTGGATGGATACTGCTCCAGATGGACAGCAGAGTCTTGGATTGGACTCTGGATGGATACTGCTCCAGATGGAACGCAGAGCCATGGATCCCACTGTTGGTGGATACTGGTCTGGATGGACTCCAGAGCCATGGATCCGTCTCTGGATGGACACAGTTCTGGATGGACACAAGAGCCATAGATCCAAATTGGAACCTGTTCTGGATGGATGCAAGGGCCATGGATTCCACTCTGGATGGATACTGCTCCAGTTAGCAACCAGAGTCATGGATCCGAATCCAGATGGACACTGGTCCAGATGGACACTGGTCCGGATGGTGACCAGAGCCATTCCTCCCACCTTGTATTGATAGTGGTCTTGCCAGACCCCGAGGCATGCATCCCACTCTGGATGGCCAGTGGTCTGGATGGGCCCCAGACCATGGATCCCCTATGAATGGACACTGGTCTAGATGGACGCCAGAGCCATGGATTCCAGCTGGACACTGGTGTGGATGGACACCAGAGCCATGGATGCCACTGTGGATGGACACTGGTTTGGATGGACATAAGAGCCACGGATCCCAATCTGGATGGACGCTGCTGTGAATAGACACCAGAGCCATGGATCCCACAGTGGATTGACAGTGGTCAGGATGGACACCAGAGCAATGGATGCCACTGTGGATGGACGCAGGTAGAGATGCACACCAGAGTAATGGTGTCCGCTCTGGATGGACACTGGTATGGATAGACATCAGAGCCTTGGATCCCAGCTTGACTGTGTTCTGGATGGAGAGCAGAGTCTTGGATTGGACTCTGGATGGATACCACTCCAGATGGACAGCAGAGTCTTGGATTGGACTCTGGATGGATACTGCTCCAGATGGAACGCAGAGCCATGGATCCCACTCTTGGTGGATACTGGTCTGGATGGACTCCAGAGCCATGGATCCGTCTCTGGATGAACACAGTTCTGGATGGACACAAGAGCCATAGATCCAAATTGGAACCTGTTCTGGATGGATGCAAGGGCCATGGATTCCACTCTGGATGGATACTGCTCCAGTTAGCAACCAGAGTCATAGATCCGAATCCAGATGGAGACTGGTCCAGATGGACACTGGTCCGGATGGTGACCAGAGCCATTCCTCCCACCTTGTATTGATAGTGGTCTTGCCAGACCCCGAGGCATGGATCCCACTCTGGATGGCCAGTGCTCTGGATGGGCCCCAGACCATGGATCCCCTATGAATGGACACTGGTCTAGATGGACGCCAGAGCCATGGATTCCAGCTGGACACTGGTGTGGATGGACACCAGAGCCATGGATGCCACTGTGGATGGACACTGGTTTGGATGGACATAAGAGCCACGGATCCCAATCTGGATGGATGCTGCTGTGAATAGACCCCAGAGCCATGGATCCCACAGTGGATTGACAGTGGTCAGGATGGACACCAGAGCAATGGATGCCACTGTGGATGGACGCAGGTAGAGATGCACACCAGAGTAATGGTGTCCGCTCTGGATGGACACTGGTATGGATAGACAGCAGAACCCTGGCTTCCACTCTGGATGGACGCTTGCCTGAATAGACAAAAGAGCTATGGATTCCAGCTTGACACTGGTCTGGATGGACACCAGAGCCATGAATCCCACTCTGAATGCACACTACTCGTGATGGACACAAGAGCCATGCATCCCTCTGTGGATGGAGCCTGGTTTGAATGGACAGCACAGCCACGCATCCAGATGGACACCAGAGCCGTGGATCCCAACTGGACAGTGGTCTCGATGGACACCAGTGCCATGGATCCCACTGTGGATGGACACTGGTATGGATAGACATCAGAGCCTTGGATCCCAGCTTGACTGTGTTCTGGATGGAGAGCAGAGTCTTGGATTGGACTCTGGATGGATACTGCTCCAGATGGACAGCAGAGTCTTGGATTGGACTCTGGATGGATACTGCTCCAGATGGAACGCAGAGCCATGGATCCCACTGTTGGTGGATACTGGTCTGGATGGACTCCAGAGCCATGGATCCGTCTCTGGATGGACACAGTTCTGGATGGACACAAGAGCCATAGATCCAAATTGGAACCTGTTCTGGATGGATGCAAGGGCCATGGATTCCACTCTGGATGGATACTGCTCCAGTTAGCAACCAGAGTCATAGATCCGAATCCAGATGGAGACTGGTCCAGATGGACACTGGTCCGGATGGTGACCAGAGCCATTCCTCCCACCTTGTATTGATAGTGGTCTTGCCAGACCCCGAGGCATGCATCCCACTCTGGATGGCCAGTGGTCTGGATGGGCCCCAGACCATGGATCCCCTATGAATGGACACTGGTCTAGATGGACGCCAGAGCCATGGATTCCAGCTGGACACTGGTGTGGATGGACACCAGAGCCATGGATGCCACTGTGGATGGACACTGGTTTGGATGGACATAAGAGCCACGGATCCCAATCTGGATGGACGCTGCTGTGAATAGACACCAGAGCCATGGATCCCACAGTGGATTGACAGTGGTCAGGATGGACACCAGAGCAATGGATGCCACTGTGGATGGACGCAGGTAGAGATGCACACCAGAGTAATGGTGTCCGCTCTGGATGGACACTGGTATGGATAGACATCAGAGCCTTGGATCCCAGCTTGACTGTGTTCTGGATGGAGAGCAGAGTCTTGGATTGGACTCTGGATGGATACTGCTCCAGATGGACAGCAGAGTCTTGGATTGGACTCTGGATGGATACTGCTCCAGATGGAACGCAGAGCCATGGATCCCACTCTTGATGGATACTGGTCTGGATGGACTCCAGAGCCATGGATCCGTCTCTGGATGGACACAGTTCTGGATGGACACAAGAGCCATAGATCCAAATTGGAACCTGTTCTGGATGGATGCAAGGGCCATGGATTCCACTCTGGATGGATACTGCTCCAGTTAGCAACCAGAGTCATAGATCCGAATCCAGATGGAGACTGGTCCAGATGGACACTGGTCCGGATGGTGACCAGAGCCATTCCTCCCACCTTGTATTGATAGTGGTCTTGCCAGACCCCGAGGCATGCATCCCACTCTGGATGGCCAGTGGTCTGGATGGGCCCCAGACCATGGATCCCCTATGAATGGACACTGGTCTAGATGGACGCCAGAGCCATGGATTCCAGCTGGACACTGGTGTGGATGGACACCAGAGCCATGGATGCCACTGTGGATGGACACTGGTTTGGATGGACATAAGAGCCACAGATCCCAATCTGGATGGACGCTGCTGTGAATAGACCCCAGAGCCATGGATCCCACAGTGGATTGACAGTGGTCAGGATGGACACCAGAGCAATGGATGCCACTGTGGATGGACGCAGGTAGATATGCACACCAGAGTAATGGTGTCCGCTCTGGATGGACACTGGTATGGATAGACAGCAGAACCCTGGCTTCCACTCTGGATGGACGCTTGCCTGAATAGACAAAAGAGCTATGGATCCCAGCTTGACACTGGTCTGGATGGACACCAGAGCCATGAATCCCACTCTGAATGCACACTACTCGTGATGGACACAAGAGCCATGCATCCCTCTGTGGATGGAGCCTGGTTTGAATGGACAGCACAGCCACGCATCCAGATGGACACCAGAGCCGTGGATCCCAACTGGACAGTGGTCTCGATGGACACCAGTGCCATGGATCCCACTGTGGATGGACACTGGTATGGATAGACATCAGAGCCTTGGATCCCAGCTTGACTGTGTTCTGGATGGAGAGCAGAGTCTTGGATTGGACTCTGGATGGATACTGCTCCAGATGGACAGCAGAGTCTTGGATTGGACTCTGGATGGATACTGCTCCAGATGGAACGCAGAGCCATGGATCCCACTGTTGGTGGATACTGGTCTGGATGGACTCCAGAGCCATGGATCCGTCTCTGGATGGACACAGTTCTGGATGGACACAAGAGCCATAGATCCAAATTGGAACCTGTTCTGGATGGATGCATGGGCCATGGATTCCACTCTGGATGGATACTGCTCCAGTTAGCAACCAGAGTCATAGATCTGAATCCAGATGGAGACTGGTCCAGATGGACACTGGTCCGGATGGTGACCAGAGCCATTCCTCCCACCTTGTATTGATAGTGGTCTTGCCAGACCCCGAGGCATGCATCCCACTCTGGATGGCCAGTGGTCTGGATGGGCCCCAGACCATGGATCCCCTATGAATGGACACTGGTCTAGATGGACGCCAGAGCCATGGATTCCAGCTGGACACTGGTGAGGATGGACACCAGAGCCATGGATTCCAGCTGGACACTGGTGTGGATGGACACCAGAGCCATGGATGCCACTGTGGATGGACACTGGTTTGGATGGACATAAGAGCCACGGATCCCAATCTGGATGGACGCTGCTGTGAATAGACACCAGAGCCATGGATCCCACAGTGGATTGACAGTGGTCAGGATGGACACCAGAGCAATGGATGCCACTGTGGATGGACGCAGGTAGAGATGCACACCAGAGTAATGGTGTCCGCTCTGGATGGACACTGGTATGGATAGACATCAGAGCCTTGGATCCCAGCTTGACTGTGTTCTTGATGGATAGCAGAGTCTTGGATTGGACTCTGGATGGATACTGCTCCAGATGGACAGCAGAGTCTTGGATTGGACTCTGGATGGATACTGCTCCAGATGGAACGCAGAGCCATGGATCCCACTCTTGATGGATACTGGTCTGGATGGACTCCAGAGCCATGGATCCGTCTCTGGATGGACACAGTTCTGGATGGACACAAGAGCCATAGATCCAAATTGGAACCTGTTCTGGATGGATGCAAGGGCCATGGATTCCACTCTGGATGGATACTGCTCCAGTTAGCAACCAGAGTCATAGATCCGAATCCAGATGGAGACTGGTCCAGATGGACACTGGTCCGGATGGTGACCAGAGCCATTCCTCCCACCTTGTATTGATAGTGGTCTTGCCAGACCCCGAGGCATGCATCCCACTCTGGATGGCCAGTGGTCTGGATGGGCCCCAGACCATGGATCCCCTATGAATGGACACTGGTCAAGATGGACGCCAGAGCCATGGATTCCAGCTGGACACTGGTGTGGATGGACACCAGAGCCATGGATGCCACTGTGGATGGACACTGGTTTGGATGGACATAAGAGCCACGGATCCCAATCTGGATGGACGCTGCTGTGAATAGACCCCAGAGCCATGGATCCCACAGTGGATTGACAGTGGTCAGGATGGACACCAGAGCAATGGATGCCACTGTGGATGGACGCAGGTAGAGATGCACACCAGAGTAATGGTGTCCGCTCTGGATGGACACTGGTATGGATAGACAGCAGAACCCTGGCTTCCACTCTGGATGGACGCTTGCCTGAATAGACAAAAGAGCTATGGATCCCAGCTTGACACTGGTCTGGATGGACACCAGAGCCATGAATCCCACTCTGAATGCACACTACTCGTGATGGACACAAGAGCCATGCATCCCTCTGTGGATGGAGCCTGGTTTGAATGGACAGCACAGCCACGCATCCAGATGGACACCAGAGCCGTGGATCCCAACTGGACAGTGGTCTCGATGGACACCAGTGCCATGGATCCCACTGTGGATGGACACTGGTATGGATAGACATCAGAGCCTTGGATCCCAGCTTGACTGTGTTCTGGATGGAGAGCAGAGTCTTGGATTGGACTCTGGATGGATACTGCTCCAGATGGACAGCAGAGTCTTGGATTGGACTCTGGATGGATACTGCTCCAGATGGAACGCAGAGCCATGGATCCCACTGTTGGTGGATACTGGTCTGGATGGACTCCAGAGCCATGGATCCGTCTCTGGATGGACACAGTTCTGGATGGACACAAGAGCCATAGATCCAAATTGGAACCTGTTCTGGATGGATGCATGGGCCATGGATTCCACTCTGGATGGATACTGCTCCAGTTAGCAACCAGAGTCATAGATCTGAATCCAGATGGAGACTGGTCCAGATGGACACTGGTCCGGATGGTGACCAGAGCCATTCCTCCCACCTTGTATTGATAGTGGTCTTGCCAGACCCCGAGGCATGCATCCCACTCTGGATGGCCAGTGGTCTGGATGGGCCCCAGACCATGGATCCCCTATGAATGGACACTGGTCTAGATGGACGCCAGAGCCATGGATTCCAGCTGGACACTGGTGAGGATGGACACCAGAGCCATGGATTCCAGCTGGACACTGGTGTGGATGGACACCAGAGCCATGGATGCCACTGTGGATGGACACTGGTTTGGATGGACATAAGAGCCACGGATCCCAATCTGGATGGACGCTGCTGTGAATAGACACCAGAGCCATGGATCCCACAGTGGATTGACAGTGGTCAGGATGGACACCAGAGCAATGGATGCCACTGTGGATGGACGCAGGTAGAGATGCACACCTGAGTAATGGTGTCCGCTCTGGATGGACACTGGTATGGATAGACATCAGAGCCTTGGATCCCAGCTTGACTGTGTTCTGGATGGAGAGCAGAGTCTTGGATTGGACTCTGGATGGATACTGCTCCAGATGGACAGCAGAGTCTTGGATTGGACTCTGGATGGATACTGCTCCAGATGGAACGCAGAGCCATGGATCTCACTCTTGGTGGATACTGGTCTGGATGGACTCCAGAGCCATGGATCCGTCTCTGGATGGACACAGTTCTGGATGGACACAAGAGCCATAGATCCAAATTGGAACCTGTTCTGGATGGATGCAAGGGCCATGGATTCCACTCTGGATGGATACTGCTCCAGTTAGCAACCAGAGTCATAGATCCGAATCCAGATGGAGACTGGTCCAGATGGACACTGGTCCGGATGGTGACCAGAGCCATTCCTCCCACCTTGTATTGATAGTGGTCTTGCCAGACCCCGAGGCATGCATCCCACTCTGGATGGCCAGTGGTCTGGATGGGCCCCAGACCATGGATCCCCTATGAATGGACACTGGTCTAGATGGACGCCAGAGCCATGGATTCCAGCTGGACACTGGTGTGGATGGACACCAGAGCCATGGATGCCACTGTGGATGGACACTGGTTTGGATGGACATAAGAGCCACGGATCCCAATCTGGATGGACGCTGCTGTGAATAGACACCAGAGCCATGGATCCCACAGTGGATTGACAGTGGTCAGGATGGACACCAGAGCAATGGATGCCACTGTGGATGGACGCAGGTAGAGATGCACACCAGAGTAATGGTGTCCGCTCTGGATGGACACTGGTATGGATAGACATCAGAGCCTTGGATCCCAGCTTGACTGCGTTCTGGATGGAGAGCAGAGTCTTGGATTGGACTCTGGATGGATACTGCTCCAGATGGACAGCAGAGTCTTGGATTGGACTCTGGATGGATACTGCTCCAGATGGAACGCAGAGCCATGGATCCCACTCTTGATGGATACTGGTCTGGATGGACTCCAGAGCCATGGATCCATCTCTGGATGGACACAGTTCTGGATGGACACAAGAGCCATAGATCCAAATTGGAACCTGTTCTGGATGGATGCAAGGGTCATGGATTCCACTCTGGATGGATACTGCTCCAGTTAGCAACCAGAGTCATAGATCCGAATCCAGATGGAGACTGGTCCAGATGGACACTGGTCCGGATGGTGACCAGAGCCATTCCTCCCACCTTGTATTGATAGTGGTCTTGCCAGACCCCGAGGCATGCATCCCACTCTGGATGGCCAGTGGTCTGGATGGGCCCCAGACCATGGATCCCCTATGAATGGACACTGGTCTAGATGGACGCCAGAGCCATGGATTCCAGCTGGACACTGGTGTGGATGGACACCAGAGCCATGGATGCCACTGTGGATGGACACTGGTTTGGATGGACATAAGAGCCACGGATCCCAATCTGGATGGACGCTGCTGTGAATAGACCCCAGAGCCATGGATCCCACAGTGGATTGACAGTGGTCAGGATGGACACCAGAGCAATGGATGCCACTGTGGATGGACGCAGGTAGAGATGCTCACCAGAGTAATGGTGTTCGCTCTGGATGGACACTGGTATGGATAGACATCAGAGCCTTGGATCCCAGCTTGACTGTGTTCTGGATGGAGAGCAGAGTCTTGGATTGGACTCTGGATGGATACTGCTCCAGATGGACAGCAGAGTCTTGGATTGGACTCTGGATGGATACTGCTCCAGATGGAACGCAGAGCCATGGATCCCACTCTTGGTGGATACTGGTCTGGATGGACTCCAGAGCCATGGATCCGTCTCTGGATGGACACAGTTCTGGATGGACACAAGAGCCATAGATCCAAATTGGAACCTGTTCTGGATGGATGCAAGGGTCATGGATTCCACTCTGGATGGATACTGCTCCAGTTAGCAACCAGAGTCATAGATCCGAATCCAGATGGAGACTGGTCCAGATGGACACTGGTCCGGATGGTGACCAGAGCCATTCCTCCCACCTTGTATTGATAGTGGTCTTGCCAGACCCCGAGGCATGGATCCCACTCTGGATGGCCAGTGGTCTGGATGGGCCCCAGACCATGGATCCCCTATGAATGGACACTGGTCTAGATGGACGCCAGAGCCATGGATTCCAGCTGGACACTGGTGTGGATGGACACCAGAGCAATGGATGCCACTGTGGATGGACACTGGTTTGGATGGACATAAGAGCCACGGATCCCGATCTGGATGGACGCTGCTGTGAATAGACACCAGAGCCATGGATCCCACAGTGGATTGACAGTGGTCAGGATGGACACCAGAGCAATGGATGCCACTGTGGATGGACGCAGGTAGAGATGCACACCAGAGTAATGGTGTCCGCTCTGGATGGACACTGGTCTGGATAGACAGCAGAACCCTGGCTTCCACTCTGGATGGACGCTTGCCTGAATAGACAAAAGAGCTATGGATCCCAGCTTGACACTGGTCTGGATGGACACCAGAGCCATGAATCCCACTCTGAATGCACACTACTCGTGATGGACACAAGAGCCATGCATCCCTCTGTGGATGGAGCCTGGTTTGAATGGACAGCACAGCCACGCATCCAGATGGACACCAGAGCCGTGGATCCCAACTGGACAGTGGTCTCGATGGACACCAGTGCCATGGATCCCACTGTGGATGGACACTGGTATGGATAGACATCAGAGCCTTGGATCCCAGCTTGACTGTGTTCTGGATGGAGAGCAGAGTCTTGGATTGGACTCTGGATGGATACTGCTCCAGATGGACAGCAGAGTCTTGGATTGGACTCTGGATGGATACTGCTCCAGATGGAACGCAGAGCCATGGATCCCACTGTTGGTGGATACTGGTCTGGATGGACTCCAGAGCCATGGATCCGTCTCTGGATGGACACAGTTCTGGATGGACACAAGAGCCATAGATCCAAATTGGAACCTGTTCTGGATGGATGCAAGGGCCATGGATTCCACTCTGGATGGATACTGCTCCAGTTAGCAACCAGAGTCATGGATCCGAATCCAGATGGACACTGGTCCAGATGGACACTGGTCCGGATGGTGACCAGAGCCATTCCTCCCACCTTGTATTGATAGTGGTCTTGCCAGACCCCGAGGCATGCATCCCACTCTGGATGGCCAGTGGTCTGGATGGGCCCCAGACCATGGATCCCCTATGAATGGACACTGGTCTAGATGGACGCCAGAGCCATGGATTCCAGCTGGACACTGGTGTGGATGGACACCAGAGCCATGGATGCCACTGTGGATGGACACTGGTTTGGATGGACATAAGAGCCACGGATCCCAATCTGGATGGACGCTGCTGTGAATAGACACCAGAGCCATGGATCCCACAGTGGATTGACAGTGGTCAGGATGGACACCAGAGCAATGGATGCCACTGTGGATGGACGCAGGTAGAGATGCACACCAGAGTAATGGTGTCCGCTCTGGATGGACACTGGTATGGATAGACATCAGAGCCTTGGATCCCAGCTTGACTGTGTTCTGGATGGAGAGCAGAGTCTTGGATTGGACTCTGGATGGATACCACTCCAGATGGACAGCAGAGTCTTGGATTGGACTCTGGATGGATACTGCTCCAGATGGAACGCAGAGCCATGGATCCCACTCTTGGTGGATACTGGTCTGGATGGACTCCAGAGCCATGGATCCGTCTCTGGATGAACACAGTTCTGGATGGACACAAGAGCCATAGATCCAAATTGGAACCTGTTCTGGATGGATGCAAGGGCCATGGATTCCACTCTGGATGGATACTGCTCCAGTTAGCAACCAGAGTCATAGATCCGAATCCAGATGGAGACTGGTCCAGATGGACACTGGTCCGGATGGTGACCAGAGCCATTCCTCCCACCTTGTATTGATAGTGGTCTTGCCAGACCCCGAGGCATGGATCCCACTCTGGATGGCCAGTGCTCTGGATGGGCCCCAGACCATGGATCCCCTATGAATGGACACTGGTCTAGATGGACGCCAGAGCCATGGATTCCAGCTGGACACTGGTGTGGATGGACACCAGAGCCATGGATGCCACTGTGGATGGACACTGGTTTGGATGGACATAAGAGCCACGGATCCCAATCTGGATGGATGCTGCTGTGAATAGACCCCAGAGCCATGGATCCCACAGTGGATTGACAGTGGTCAGGATGGACACCAGAGCAATGGATGCCACTGTGGATGGACGCAGGTAGAGATGCACACCAGAGTAATGGTGTCCGCTCTGGATGGACACTGGTATGGATAGACATCAGAGCCTTGGATCCCAGCTTGACTGTGTTCTGGATGGAGAGCAGAGTCTTGGATTGGACTCTGGATGGATACTGCTCCAGATGGACAGCAGAGTCTTGGATTGGACTCTGGATGGATACTGCTCCAGATGGAACGCAGAGCCATGGATCCCACTCTTGATGGATACTGGTCTGGATGGACTCCAGAGCCATGGATCCGTCTCTGGATGGACACAGTTCTGGATGGACACAAGAGCCATAGATCCAAATTGGAACCTGTTCTGGATGGATGCAAGGGCCATGGATTCCACTCTGGATGGATACTGCTCCAGTTAGCAACCAGAGTCATAGATCCGAATCCAGATGGAGACTGGTCCAGATGGACACTGGTCCGGATGGTGACCAGAGCCATTCCTCCCACCTTGTATTGATAGTGGTCTTGCCAGACCCCGAGGCATGCATCCCACTCTGGATGGCCAGTGGTCTGGATGGGCCCCAGACCATGGATCCCCTATGAATGGACACTGGTCTAGATGGACGCCAGAGCCATGGATTCCAGCTGGACACTGGTGTGGATGGACACCAGAGCCATGGATGCCACTGTGGATGGACACTGGTTTGGATGGACATAAGAGCCACGGATCCCAATCTGGATGGACGCTGCTGTGAATAGACCCCAGAGCCATGGATCCCACAGTGGATTGACAGTGGTCAGGATGGACACCAGAGCAATGGATGCCACTGTGGATGGACGCAGGTAGAGATGCACACCAGAGTAATGGTGTCCGCTCTGGATGGACACTGGTATGGATAGACAGCAGAACCCTGGCTTCCACTCTGGATGGACGCTTGCCTGAATAGACAAAAGAGCTATGGATCCCAGCTTGACACTGGTCTGGATGGACACCAGAGCCATGAATCCCACTCTGAATGCACACTACTCGTGATGGACACAAGAGCCATGCATCCCTCTGTGGATGGAGCCTGGTTTGAATGGACAGCACAGCCACGCATCCAGATGGACACCAGAGCCGTGGATCCCAACTGGACAGTGGTCTCGATGGACACCAGTGCCATGGATCCCACTGTGGATGGACACTGGTATGGATAGACATCAGAGCCTTGGATCCCAGCTTGACTGTGTTCTGGATGGAGAGCAGAGTCTTGGATTGGACTCTGGATGGATACTGCTCCAGATGGACAGCAGAGTCTTGGATTGGACTCTGGATGGATACTGCTCCAGATGGAACGCAGAGCCATGGATCCCACTGTTGGTGGATACTGGTCTGGATGGACTCCAGAGCCATGGATCCGTCTCTGGATGGACACAGTTCTGGATGGACACAAGAGCCATAGATCCAAATTGGAACCTGTTCTGGATGGATGCATGGGCCATGGATTCCACTCTGGATGGATACTGCTCCAGTTAGCAACCAGAGTCATAGATCTGAATCCAGATGGAGACTGGTCCAGATGGACACTGGTCCGGATGGTGACCAGAGCCATTCCTCCCACCTTGTATTGATAGTGGTCTTGCCAGACCCCGAGGCATGCATCCCACTCTGGATGGCCAGTGGTCTGGATGGGCCCCAGACCATGGATCCCCTATGAATGGACACTGGTCTAGATGGACGCCAGAGCCATGGATTCCAGCTGGACACTGGTGAGGATGGACACCAGAGCCATGGATTCCAGCTGGACACTGGTGTGGATGGACACCAGAGCCATGGATGCCACTGTGGATGGACACTGGTTTGGATGGACATAAGAGCCACGGATCCCAATCTGGATGGACGCTGCTGTGAATAGACACCAGAGCCATGGATCCCACAGTGGATTGACAGTGGTCAGGATGGACACCAGAGCAATGGATGCCACTGTGGATGGACGCAGGTAGAGATGCACACCTGAGTAATGGTGTCCGCTCTGGATGGACACTGGTATGGATAGACATCAGAGCCTTGGATCCCAGCTTGACTGTGTTCTGGATGGAGAGCAGAGTCTTGGATTGGACTCTGGATGGATACTGCTCCAGATGGACAGCAGAGTCTTGGATTGGACTCTGGATGGATACTGCTCCAGATGGAACGCAGAGCCATGGATCTCACTCTTGGTGGATACTGGTCTGGATGGACTCCAGAGCCATGGATCCGTCTCTGGATGGACACAGTTCTGGATGGACACAAGAGCCATAGATCCAAATTGGAACCTGTTCTGGATGGATGCAAGGGCCATGGATTCCACTCTGGATGGATACTGCTCCAGTTAGCAACCAGAGTCATAGATCCGAATCCAGATGGAGACTGGTCCAGATGGACACTGGTCCGGATGGTGACCAGAGCCATTCCTCCCACCTTGTATTGATAGTGGTCTTGCCAGACCCCGAGGCATGCATCCCACTCTGGATGGCCAGTGGTCTGGATGGGCCCCAGACCATGGATCCCCTATGAATGGACACTGGTCTAGATGGACGCCAGAGCCATGGATTCCAGCTGGACACTGGTGTGGATGGACACCAGAGCCATGGATGCCACTGTGGATGGACACTGGTTTGGATGGACATAAGAGCCACGGATCCCAATCTGGATGGACGCTGCTGTGAATAGACACCAGAGCCATGGATCCCACAGTGGATTGACAGTGGTCAGGATGGACACCAGAGCAATGGATGCCACTGTGGATGGACGCAGGTAGAGATGCACACCAGAGTAATGGTGTCCGCTCTGGATGGACACTGGTATGGATAGACATCAGAGCCTTGGATCCCAGCTTGACTGCGTTCTGGATGGAGAGCAGAGTCTTGGATTGGACTCTGGATGGATACTGCTCCAGATGGACAGCAGAGTCTTGGATTGGACTCTGGATGGATACTGCTCCAGATGGAACGCAGAGCCATGGATCCCACTCTTGATGGATACTGGTCTGGATGGACTCCAGAGCCATGGATCCATCTCTGGATGGACACAGTTCTGGATGGACACAAGAGCCATAGATCCAAATTGGAACCTGTTCTGGATGGATGCAAGGGTCATGGATTCCACTCTGGATGGATACTGCTCCAGTTAGCAACCAGAGTCATAGATCCGAATCCAGATGGAGACTGGTCCAGATGGACACTGGTCCGGATGGTGACCAGAGCCATTCCTCCCACCTTGTATTGATAGTGGTCTTGCCAGACCCCGAGGCATGCATCCCACTCTGGATGGCCAGTGGTCTGGATGGGCCCCAGACCATGGATCCCCTATGAATGGACACTGGTCTAGATGGACGCCAGAGCCATGGATTCCAGCTGGACACTGGTGTGGATGGACACCAGAGCCATGGATGCCACTGTGGATGGACACTGGTTTGGATGGACATAAGAGCCACGGATCCCAATCTGGATGGACGCTGCTGTGAATAGACCCCAGAGCCATGGATCCCACAGTGGATTGACAGTGGTCAGGATGGACACCAGAGCAATGGATGCCACTGTGGATGGACGCAGGTAGAGATGCTCACCAGAGTAATGGTGTTCGCTCTGGATGGACACTGGTATGGATAGACATCAGAGCCTTGGATCCCAGCTTGACTGTGTTCTGGATGGAGAGCAGAGTCTTGGATTGGACTCTGGATGGATACTGCTCCAGATGGACAGCAGAGTCTTGGATTGGACTCTGGATGGATACTGCTCCAGATGGAACGCAGAGCCATGGATCCCACTCTTGGTGGATACTGGTCTGGATGGACTCCAGAGCCATGGATCCGTCTCTGGATGGACACAGTTCTGGATGGACACAAGAGCCATAGATCCAAATTGGAACCTGTTCTGGATGGATGCAAGGGTCATGGATTCCACTCTGGATGGATACTGCTCCAGTTAGCAACCAGAGTCATAGATCCGAATCCAGATGGAGACTGGTCCAGATGGACACTGGTCCGGATGGTGACCAGAGCCATTCCTCCCACCTTGTATTGATAGTGGTCTTGCCAGACCCCGAGGCATGGATCCCACTCTGGATGGCCAGTGGTCTGGATGGGCCCCAGACCATGGATCCCCTATGAATGGACACTGGTCTAGATGGACGCCAGAGCCATGGATTCCAGCTGGACACTGGTGTGGATGGACACCAGAGCAATGGATGCCACTGTGGATGGACACTGGTTTGGATGGACATAAGAGCCACGGATCCCGATCTGGATGGACGCTGCTGTGAATAGACACCAGAGCCATGGATCCCACAGTGGATTGACAGTGGTCAGGATGGACACCAGAGCAATGGATGCCACTGTGGATGGACGCAGGTAGAGATGCACACCAGAGTAATGGTGTCCGCTCTGGATGGACACTGGTCTGGATAGACAGCAGAACCCTGGCTTCCACTCTGGATGGATGCTTGCCTGAATAGACAAAAGAGCTATGGATCCCAGCTTGACACTGGTCTGGATGGACACCAGAGCCATGAATCCCACTCTGAATGCACACTACTCGTGATGGACACAAGAGCCATGCATCCCTCTGTGGATGGAGCCTGGTTTGAATGGACAGCACAGCCACGCATCCAGATGGACACCAGAGCCGTGGATCCCAACTGGACAGTGGTCTCGATGGACACCAGTGCCATGGATCCCACTGTGGATGGACACTGGTATGGATAGACATCAGAGCCTTGGATCCCAGCTTGACTGTGTTCTGGATGGAGAGCAGAGTCTTGGATTGGACTCTGGATGGATACTGCTCCAGATGGACAGCAGAATCTTGGATTGGACTCTGGATGGATACTGCTCCAGATGGAATGCAGAGCCATGGATCCCACTCTTGGTGGATACTGGTCTGGATGGACTCCAGAGCCATGGATCCGTCTCTGGATGGACACAGTTCTGGATGGACACAAGAGCCATAGATCCAAATTGGAACCTGTTCTGGATGGATGCATGGGCCATGGATTCCACTCTGGATGGATACTGCTCCAGTTAGCAACCAGAGTCATAGATCCGAATCCAGATGGAGATTGGTCCTGATGGACACTGGTCCGGATGGTGACCAGAGCCATTCCTCCCACCTTGTATTGATAGTGGTCTTGCCAGACCCCGAGGCATGCATCCCACTCTGGATGGCCAGTGGTCTGGATGGGCCCCAGACCATGGATCCCCTATGAATGGACACTGGTCTAGATGGACGCCAGAGCCATGGATTCCAGCTGGACACTGGTGAGGATGGACACCAGAGCCATGGATTCCAGCTGGACACTGGTGTGGATGGACACCAGAGCCATGGATGCCACTGTGGATGGACACTGGTTTGGATGGACATAAGAGCCACAGATCCCAATCTGGATGGACGCTGCTGTGAATAGACCCCAGAGCCATGGATCCCACAGTGGATTGACAGTGGTCAGGATGGACACCAGAGCAATGGATGCCACTGTGGATGGACGCAGGTAGAGATGCACACCAGAGTAATGGTGTCCGCTCTGGATGGACACTGGTATGGATAGACATCAGAGCCTTGGATCCCAGCTTGACTGTGTTCTGGATGGAGAGCAGAGTCTTGGATTGGACTCTGGATGGATACTGCTCCAGATGGACAGCAGAGTCTTGGATTGGACTCTGGATGGATACTGCTCCAGATGGAACGCAGAGCCATGGATCCCACTCTTGGTGGATACTGGTCTGGATGGACTCCAGAGCCATGGATCCGTCTCTGGATGGACACAGTTCTGGATGGACACAAGAGCCATAGATCCAAATTGGAACCTGTTCTGGATGGATGCAAGGGCCATGGATTCCACTCTGGATGGATACTGCTCCAGTTAGCAACCAGAGTCATAGATCCGAATCCAGATGGAGACTGGTCCAGATGGACACTGGTCCGGATGGTGACCAGAGCCATTCCTCCCACCTTGTATTGATAGTGGTCTTGCCAGACCCCGAGGCATGCATCCCACTCTGGATGGCCAGTGGTCTGGATGGGCCCCAGACCATGGATCCCCTATGAATGGACACTGGTCTAGATGGACGCCAGAGCCATGGATTCCAGCTGGACACTGGTGTGGATGGACACCAGAGCCATGGATGCCACTGTGGATGGACACTGGTTTGGATGGACATAAGAGCCACGGATCCCAATCTGGATGGACGCTGCTGTGAATAGACCCCAGAGCCATGGATCCCACAGTGGATTGACAGTGGTCAGGATGGACACCAGAGCAATGGATGCCACTGTGGATGGACGCAGGTAGAGATGCACACCAGAGTAATGGTGTCCGCTCTGGATGGACACTGGTCTGGATAGACAGCAGAACCCTGGCTTCCACTCTGGATGGACGCTTGCCTGAATAGACAAAAGAGCTATGGATCCCAGCTTGACACTGGTCTGGATGGACACCAGAGCCATGAATCCCACTCTGAATGCACACTACTCGTGATGGACACAAGAGCCATGCATCCCTCTGTGGATGGAGCCTGGTTTGAATGGACAGCACAACAACGCATCCAGATGGACACCAGAGCCGTGGATCCCAACTGGACAGTGGTCTCGATGGACACCAGTGCCATGGATCCCACTGTGGATGGACACTGGTATGGATAGACATCAGAGCCTTGGATCCCAGCTTGACTGTGTTCTGGATGGAGAGCAGAGTCTTGGATTGGACTCTGGAAGGATACTGCTCCAGATGGACAGCAGAATCTTGGATTGGACTCTGGATGGATACTGCTCCAGATGGAACGCAGAGCCATGGATCCCACTCTTGGTGGATACTGGTCTGGATGGACTCCAGAGCCATGGATCCGTCTCTGGATGGACACAGTTCTGGATGGACACAAGAGCCATAGATCCAAATTGGAACCTGTTCTGGATGGATGCATGGGCCATGGATTCCACTCTGGATGGATACTGCTCCAGTTAGCAACCAGAGTCATAGATCCGAATCCAGATGGAGACTGGTCCTGATGGACACTGGTCCGGATGGTGACCAGAGCCATTCCTCCCACCTTGTATTGATAGTGGTCTTGCCAGACCCCGAGGCATGCATCCCACTCTGGATGGCCAGTGGTCTGGATGGGCCCCAGACCATGGATCCCCTATGAATGGACACTGGTCTAGATGGACGCCAGAGCCATGGATTCCAGCTGGACACTGGTGAGGATGGACACCAGAGCCATGGATTCCAGCTGGACACTGGTGTGGATGGACACCAGAGCCATGGATGCCACTGTGGATGGACACTGGTTTGGATGGACATAAGAGCCACGGATCCCAATCTGGATGGACGCTGCTGTGAATAGACACCAGAGCCATGGATCCCACAGTGGATTGACAGTGGTCAGGATGGACACCAGAGCAATGGATGCCACTGTGGATGGACGCAGGTAGAGATGCACACCAGAGTAATGGTGTCCGCTCTGGATGGACACTGGTATGGATAGACATCAGAGCCTTGGATCCCAGCTTGACTGTGTTCTGGATGGAGAGCAGAGTCTTGGATTGGACTCTGGATGGATACTGCTCCAGATGGACAGCAGAGTCTTGGATTGGACTCTGGATGGATACTGCTCCAGATGGAACGCAGAGCCATGGATCCCACTCTTGGTGGATACTGGTCTGGATGGACTCCAGAGCCATGGATCCATCTCTGGATGGACACAGTTCTGGATGGACACAAGAGCCATAGATCCAAATTGGAACCTGTTCTGGATGGATGCATGGGCCATGGATTCCACTCTGGATGGATACTGCTCCAGTTAGCAACCAGAGTCATAGATCCGAATCCAGATGGAGACTGGTCCAGATGGACACTGGTCCGGATGGTGACCAGAGCCATTCCTCCCACCTTGTATTGATAGTGGTCTTGCCAGACCCCGAGGCATGCATCCCACTCTGGATGGCCAGTGGTCTGGATGGGCCCCAGACCATGGATCCCCTATGAATGGACACTGGCCTAGATGGACGCCAGAGCCATGGATTCCAGCTGGACACTGGTGTGGATGGACACCAGAGCCATGGATGCCACTGTGGATGGACACTGGTTTGGATGGACATAAGAGCCACGGATCCCAATCTGGATGGACGCTGCTGTGAATAGACCCCAGAGCCATGGATCCCACAGTGGATTGACAGTGGTCAGGATGGACACCAGAGCAATGGATGCCACTGTGGATGGACGCAGGTAGAGATGCACACCAGAGTAATGGTGTCCGCTCTGGATGGACACTGGTCTGGATAGACAGCAGAACCCTGGCTTCCACTCTGGATGGACGCTTGCCTGAATAGACAAAAGAGCTATGGATCCCAGCTTGACACTGGTCTGGATGGACACCAGAGCCATGAATCCCACTCTGAATGCACACTACTCGTGATGGACACAAGAGCCATGCATCCCTCTGTGGATGGAGCCTGGTTTGAAAGGACAGCACAACAACGCATCCAGATGGACACCAGAGCCGTGGATCCCAACTGGACAGTGGTCTCGATGGACACCAGTGCCATGGATCCCACTGTGGATGGACACTGGTATGGATAGACATCAGAGCCTTGGATCCCAGCTTGACTGTGTTCTGGATGGAGAGCAGAGTCTTGGATTGGACTCTGGATGGATACTGCTCCAGATGGACAGCAGAATCTTGGATTGGACTCTGGATGGATACTGCTCCAGATGGAACGCAGAGCCATGGATCCCACTGTTGGTGGATACTGGTCTGGATGGACTCCAGAGCCATGGATCCGTCTCTGGATGGACACAGTTCTGGATGGACACAAGAGCCATAGATCCAAATTGGAACCTGTTCTGGATGGATGCATGGGCCATGGATTCCACTCTGGATGGATACTGCTCCAGTTAGCAACCAGAGTCATAGATCCGAATCCAGATGGAGACTGGTCCTGATGGACACTGGTCCGGATGGTGACCAGAGCCATTCCTCCCACCTTGTATTGATAGTGGTCTTGCCAGACCCCGAGGCATGCATCCCACTCTGGATGGCCAGTGGTCTGGATGGGCCCCAGACCATGGATCCCCTATGAATGGACACTGGTCTAGATGGACGCCAGAGCCATGGATTCCAGCTGGACACTGGTGAGGATGGACACCAGAGCCATGGATTCCAGCTGGACACTGGTGTGGATGGACACCAGAGCCATGGATGCCACTGTGGATGGACACTGGTTTGGATGGACATAAGAGCCACGGATCCCAATCTGGATGGACGCTGCTGTGAATAGACACCAGAGCCATGGATCCCACAGTGGATTGACAGTGGTCAGGATGGACACCAGAGCAATGGATGCCACTGTGGATGGACGCAGGTAGAGATGCACACCAGAGTAATGGTGTCCGCTCTGGATGGACACTGGTATGGATAGACATCAGAGCCTTGGATCCCAGCTTGACTGTGTTCTGGATGGAGAGCAGAGTCTTGGATTGGACTCTGGATGGATACTGCTCCAGATGGACAGCAGAGTCTTGGATTGGACTCTGGATGGATACTGCTCCAGATGGAACGCAGAGCCATGGATCCCACTCTTGGTGGATACTGGTCTGGATGGACTCCAGAGCCATGGATCCGTCTCTGGATGGACACAGTTCTGGATGGACACAAGAGCCATAGATCCAAATTGGAACCTGTTCTGGATGGATGCAAGGGCCATGGATTCCACTCTGGATGGATACTGCTCCAGTTAGCAACCAGAGTCATAGATCCGAATCCAGATGGAGACTGGTCCAGATGGACACTGGTCCGGATGGTGACCAGAGCCATTCCTCCCACCTTGTATTGATAGTGGTCTTGCCAGACCCCGAGGCATGCATCCCACTCTGGATGGCCAGTGGTCTGGATGGGCCCCAGACCATGGATCCCCTATGAATGGACACTGGTCTAGATGGACGCCAGAGCCATGGATTCCAGCTGGACACTGGTGTGGATGGACACCAGAGCCATGGATGCCACTGTGGAGGGACACTGGTTTGGATGGACATAAGAGCCACGGATCCCAATCTGGATGGACGCTGCTGTGAATAGACCCCAGAGCCATGGATCCCACAGTGGATTGACAGTGGTCAGGATGGACACCAGAGCAATGGATGCCACTGTGGATGGACGCAGGTAGAGATGCACACCAGAGTAATGGTGTCCGCTCTGGATGGACACTGGTCTGGATAGACAGCAGAACCCTGGCTTCCACTCTGGATGGACGCTTGCCTGAATAGACAAAAGAGCTATGGATCCCAGCTTGACACTGGTCTGGATGGACACCAGAGCCATGAATCCCACTCTGAATGCACACTACTCGTGATGGACACAAGAGCCATGCATCCCTCTGTGGATGGAGCCTGGTTTGAATGGACAGCACAGCAACGCATCCAGATGGACACCAGAGCCGTGGATCCCAACTGGACAGTGGTCTCGATGGACACCAGTGCCATGGATCCCACTGTGGATGGACACTGGTATGGATAGACATCAGAGCCTTGGATCCCAGCTTGACTGTGTTCTGGATGGAGAGCAGAGTCTTGGATTGGACTCTGGATGGATACTGCTCCAGATGGACAGCAGAATCTTGGATTGGACTCTGGATGGATACTGCTCCAGATGGAACGCAGAGCCATGGATCCCACTGTTGGTGGATACTGGTCTGGATGGACTCCAGAGCCATGGATCCGTCTCTGGATGGACACAGTTCTGGATGGACACAAGAGCCATAGATCCAAATTGGAACCTGTTCTGGATGGATGCATGGGCCATGGATTCCACTCTGGATGGATACTGCTCCAGTTAGCAACCAGAGTCATAGATCCGAATCCAGATGGAGACTGGTCCTGATGGACACTGGTCCGGATGGTGACCAGAGCCATTCCTCCCACCTTGTATTGATAGTGGTCTTGCCAGACCCCGAGGCATGCATCCCACTCTGGATGGCCAGTGGTCTGGATGGGCCCCAGACCATGGATCCCCTATGAATGGACACTGGTCTAGATGGACGCCAGAGCCATGGATTCCAGCTGGACACTGGTGAGGATGGACACCAGAGCCATGGATTCCAGCTGGACACTGGTGTGGATGGACACCAGAGCCATGGATGCCACTGTGGATGGACACTGGTTTGGATGGACATAAGAGCCACGGATCCCAATCTGGATGGACGCTGCTGTGAATAGACACCAGAGCCATGGATCCCACAGTGGATTGACAGTGGTCAGGATGGACACCAGAGCAATGGATGCCACTGTGGATGGACGCAGGTAGAGATGCACACCAGAGTAATGGTGTCCGCTCTGGATGGACACTGGTATGGATAGACATCAGAGCCTTGGATCCCAGCTTGACTGTGTTCTGGATGGAGAGCAGAGTCTTGGATTGGACTCTGGATGGATACTGCTCCAGATGGACAGCAGAGTCTTGGATTGGACTCTGGATGGATACTGCTCCAGATGGAACGCAGAGCCATGGATCCCACTCTTGGTGGATACTGGTCTGGATGGACTCCAGAGCCATGGATCCGTCTCTGGATGGACACAGTTCTGGATGGACACAAGAGCCATAGATCCAAATTGGAACCTGTTCTGGATGGATGCATGGGCCATGGATTCCACTCTGGATGGATACTGCTCCAGTTAGCAACCAGAGTCATAGATCCGAATCCAGATGGAGACTGGTCCAGATGGACACTGGTCCGGATGGTGACCAGAGCCATTCCTCCCACCTTGTATTGATAGTGGTCTTGCCAGACCCCGAGGCATGCATCCCACTCTGGATGGCCAGTGGTCTGGATGGGCCCCAGACCATGGATCCCCTATGAATGGACACTGGTCTAGATGGACGCCAGAGCCATGGATTCCAGCTGGACACTGGTGAGGATGGACACCAGAGCCATGGATTCCAGCTGGACACTGGTGTGGATGGACACCAGAGCCATGGATGCCACTGTGGATGGACACTGGTTTGGATGGACATAAGAGCCACGTATCCCAATCTGGATGGACGCTGCTGTGAATAGACACCAGAGCCATGGATCCCACAGTGGATTGACAGTGGTCAGGATGGACACCAGAGCAATGGATGCCACTGTGGATGGACGCAGGTAGAGATGCACACCAGAGTAATGGTGTCCGCTCTGGATGGACACTGGTATGGATAGACATCAGAGCCTTGGATCCCAGCTTGACTGTGTTCTGGATGGAGAGCAGAGTCTTGGATTGGACTCTGGATGGATACTGCTCCAGATGGACAGCAGAGTCTTGGATTGGACTCTGGATGGATACTGCTCCAGATGGAACGCAGAGCCATGGATCCCACTCTTGATGGATACTGGTCTGGATGGACTCCAGAGCCATGGATCCGTCTCTGGATGGACACAGTTCTGGATGGACACAAGAGCCATAGATCCAAATTGGAACCTGTTCTGGATGGATGCAAGGGCCATGGATTCCACTCTGGATGGATACTGCTCCAGTTAGCAACCAGAGTCATAGATCCGAATCCAGATGGAGACTGGTCCAGATGGACACTGGTCCGGATGGTGACCAGAGCCATTCCTCCCACCTTGTATTGATAGTGGTCTTGCCAGACCCCGAGGCATGCATCCCACTCTGGATGGCCAGTGGTCTGGATGGGCCCCAGACCATGGATCCCCTATGAATGGACACTGGTCTAGATGGACACCAGAGCCATGGATTCCAGCTGGACACTGGTGTGGATGGACACCAGAGCCATGGATGCCACTGTGGATGGACACTGGTTTGGATGGACATAAGAGCCACGGATCCCAATCTGGATGGACGCTGCTGTGAATAGACCCCAGAGCCATGGATCCCACAGTGGATTGACAGTGGTCAGGATGGACACCAGGGCAATGGATGCCACTGTGGATGGACGCAGGTAGAGATGCACACCAGAGTAATGGTGTCCGCTCTGGATGGACACTGGTATGGATAGACATCAGAGCCTTGGATCCCAGCTTGACTGTGTTCTGGATGGAGAGCAGAGTCTTGGATTGGACTCTGGATGGATACTGCTCCAGATGGACAGCAGAGTCTTGGATTGGACTCTGGATGGATACTGCTCCAGATGGAACGCAGAGCCATGGATCCCACTCTTGGTGGATACTGGTCTGGATGGACTCCAGAGCCATGGATCCGTCTCTGGATGGACACAGTTCTGGATGGACACAAGAGCCATAGATCCAAATTGGAACCTGTTCTGGATGGATGCAAGGGCCATGGATTCCACTCTGGATGGATACTGCTCCAGTTAGCAACCAGAGTCATAGATCCGAATCCAGATGGAGACTGGTCCAGATGGACACTGGTCCGGATGGTGACCAGAGCCATTCCTCCCACCTTGTATTGATAGTGGTCTTGCCAGACCCCGAGGCATGCATCCCACTCTGGATGGCCAGTGGTCTGGATGGGCCCCAGACCATGGATCCCCTATGAATGGACACTGGTCAAGATGGACGCCAGAGCCATGGATTCCAGCTGGACACTGGTGTGGATGGACACCAGAGCCATGGATGCCACTGTGGATGGACACTGGTTTGGATGGACATAAGAGCCACGGATCCCAATCTGGATGGACTCTGCTGTGAATAGACCCCAGAGCCATGGATCCCACAGTGGATTGACAGTGGTCAGGATGGACACCAGAGCAATGGATGCCACTGTGGATGGACGCAGGTAGAGATGCACACCAGAGTAATGGTGTCCGCTCTGGATGGACACTGGTATGGATAGACATCAGAGCCTTGGATCCCAGCTTGACTGCGTTCTGGATGGAGAGCAGAGTCTTGGATTGGACTCTGGATGGATACTGCTCCAGATGGACAGCAGAGTCTTGGATTGGACTCTGGATGGATACTGCTCCAGATGGAACGCAGAGCCATGGATCCCACTCTTGGTGGATACTGGTCTGGATGGACTCCAGAGCCATGGATCCGTCTCTGGATGGACACAGTTCTGGATGGACACAAGAGCCATAGATCCAAATTGGAACCTGTTCTGGATGGATGCAAGGGCCATGGATTCCACTCTGGATGGATACTGCTCCAGTTAGCAACCAGAGTCATAGATCTGAATCCAGATGGAGACTGGTCCAGATGGACACTGGTCCGGATGGTGACCAGAGCCATTCCTCCCACCTTGTATTGATAGTGGTCTTGCCAGACCCCGAGGCATGCATCCCACTCTGGATGGCCAGTGGTCTGGATGGGCCCCAGACCATGGATCCCCTATGAATGGACACTGGTCTAGATGGACGCCAGAGCCATGGATTCCAGCTGGACACTGGTGTGGATGGACACCAGAGCCATGGATGCCACTGTGGATGGACACTGGTTTGGATGGACATAAGAGCCACGGATCCCAATCTGGATGGACGCTGCTGTGAATAGACACCAGAGCCATGGATCCCACAGTGGATTGACAGTGGTCAGGATGGACACCAGAGCAATGGATGCCACTGTGGATGGACGCAGGTAGAGATGCACACCAGAGTAATGGTGTCCGCTCTGGATGGACACTGGTATGGATAGACATCAGAGCCTTGGATCCCAGCTTGACTGCGTTCTGGATGGAGAGCAGAGTCTTGGATTGGACTCTGGATGGATACTGCTCCAGATGGACAGCAGAGTCTTGGATTGGACTCTGGATGGATACTGCTCCAGATGGAACGCAGAGCCATGGATCCCACTCTTGGTGGATACTGGTCTGGATGGACTCCAGAGCCATGGATCCGTCTCTGGATGGACACAGTTCTGGATGGACACAAGAGCCATAGATCCAAATTGGAACCTGTTCTGGATGGATGCAAGGGCCATGGATTCCACTCTGGATGGATACTGCTCCAGTTAGCAACCAGAGTCATAGATCCGAATCCAGATGGAGACTGGTCCAGATGGACACTGGTCCGGATGGTGACCAGAGCCATTCCTCCCACCTTGTATTGATAGTGGTCTTGCCAGACCCCGAGGCATGCATCCCACTCTGGATGGCCAGTGGTCTGGATGGGCCCCAGACCATGGATCCCCTATGAATGGACACTGGTCTAGATGGACGCCAGAGCCATGGATTCCAGCTGGACACTGGTGTGGATGGACACCAGAGCCATGGATGCCACTGTGGATGGACACTGGTTTGGATGGACATAAGAGCCACCGATCCCAATCTGGATGGACGCTGCTGTGAATAGACCCCAGAGCCATGGATCCCACAGTGGATTGACAGTGGTCAGGATGGACACCAGAGCAATGGATGCCACTGTGGATGGACGCAGGTAGAGATGCTCACCAGAGTAATGGTGTTCGCTCTGGATGGACACTGGTATGGATAGACATCAGAGCCTTGGATCCCAGCTTGACTGTGTTCTGGATGGAGAGCAGAGTCTTGGATTGGACTCTGGATGGATACTGCTCCAGATGGACAGCAGAGTCTTGGATTGGACTCTGGATGGATACTGCTCCAGATGGAACGCAGAGCCATGGATCCCACTGTTGGTGGATACTGGTCTGGATGGACTCCAGAGCCATGGATCCGTCTCTGGATGGACACAGTTCTGGATGGACACAAGAGCCATAGATCCAAATTGGAACCTGTTCTGGATGGATGCAAGGGTCATGGATTCCACTCTGGATGGATACTGCTCCAGTTAGCAACCAGAGTCATAGATCCGAATCCAGATGGAGACTGGTCCAGATGGACACTGGTCCGGATGGTGACCAGAGCCATTCCTCCCACCTTGTATTGATAGTGGTCTTGCCAGACCCCGAGGCATGCATCCCACTCTGGATGGCCAGTGGTCTGGATGGGCCCCAGACCATGGATCCCCTATGAATGGACACTGGTCTAGATGGACGCCAGAGCCATGGATTCCAGCTGGACACTGGTGTGGATGGACACCAGAGCCATGGATGCCACTGTGGATGGACACTGGTTTGGATGGACATAAGAGCCACGGATCCCAATCTGGATGGACGCTGCTGTGAATAGACCCCAGAGCCATGGATCCCACAGTGGATTGACAGTGGTCAGGATGGACACCAGAGCAATGGATGCCACTGTGGATGGACGCAGGTAGAGATGCACACCAGAGTAATGGTGTCCGCTCTGGATGGACACTGGTCTGGATAGACAGCAGAACCCTGGCTTCCACTCTGGATGGACGCTTGCCTGAATAGACAAAAGAGCTATGGATCCCAGCTTGACACTGGTCTGGATGGACACCAGAGCCATGAATCCCACTCTGAATGCACACTACTCGTGATGGACACAAGAGCCATGCATCCCTCTGTGGATGGAGCCTGGTTTGAATGGACAGCACAGCCACGCATCCAGATGGACACCAGAGCCGTGGATCCCAACTGGACAGTGGTCTCGATGGACACCAGTGCCATGGATCCCACTGTGGATGGACACTGGTATGGATAGACATCAGAGCCTTGGATCCCAGCTTGACTGTGTTCTGGATGGAGAGCAGAGTCTTGGATTGGACTCTGGATGGATACTGCTCCAGATGGACAGCAGAGTCTTGGATTGGACTCTGGATGGATACTGCTCCAGATGGAACGCAGAGCCATGGATCCCACTGTTGGTGGATACTGGTCTGGATGGACTCCAGAGCCATGGATCCGTCTCTGGATGGACACAGTTCTGGATGGACACAAGAGCCATAGATCCAAATTGGAACCTGTTCTGGATGGATGCAAGGGCCATGGATTCCACTCTGGATGGATACTGCTCCAGTTAGCAACCAGAGTCATAGATCCGAATCCAGATGGAGACTGGTCCAGATGGACACTGGTCCGGATGGTGACCAGAGCCATTCCTCCCACCTTGTATTGATAGTGGTCTTGCCAGACCCCGAGGCATGCATCCCACTCTGGATGGCCAGTGGTCTGGATGGGCCCCAGACCATGGATCCCCTATGAATGGACACTGGTCTAGATGGACACCAGAGCCATGGATTCCAGCTGGACACTGGTGTGGATGGACACCAGAGCCATGGATGCCACTGTGGATGGACACTGGTTTGGATGGACATAAGAGCCACGGATCCCAATCTGGATGGACGCTGCTGTGAATAGACACCAGAGCCATGGATCCCACAGTGGATTGACAGTGGTCAGGATGGACACCAGAGCAATGGATGCCACTGTGGATGGACGCAGGTAGAGATGCACACCAGAGTAATGGTGTCCGCTCTGGATGGACACTGGTATGGATAGACATCAGAGCCTTGGATCCCAGCTTGACTGTGTTCTGGATGGAGATCAGAGTCTTGGATTGGACTCTGGATGGATACTGCTCCAGATGGACAGCAGAGTCTTGGATTGGACTCTGGATGGATACTGCTCCAGATGGAACGCAGAGCCATGGATCCCACTGTTGGTGGATACTGGTCTGGATGGACTCCAGAGCCATGGATCCGTCTCTGGATGGACACAGTTCTGGATGGACACAAGAGCCATAGATCCAAATTGGAACCTGTTCTGGATGGATGCAAGGGCCATGGATTCCACTCTGGATGGATACTGCTCCAGTTAGCAACCAGAGTCATAGATCCGAATCCAGATGGAGACTGGTCCAGATGGACACTGGTCCGGATGGTGACCAGAGCCATTCCTCCCACCTTGTATTGATAGTGGTCTTGCCAGACCCCGAGGCATGCATCCCACTCTGGATGGCCAGTGGTCTGGATGGGCCCCAGACCATGGATCCCCTATGAATGGACACTGGTCTAGATGGACGCCAGAGCCATGGATTCCAGCTGGACACTGGTGTGGATGGACACCAGAGCCATGGATGCCACTGTGGAGGGACACTGGTTTGGATGGACATAAGAGCCACGGATCCCAATCTGGATGGACGCTGCTGTGAATAGACCCCAGAGCCATGGATCCCACAGTGGATTGACAGTGGTCAGGATGGACACCAGAGCAATGGATGCCACTGTGGATGGACGCAGGTAGAGATGCACACCAGAGTAATGGTGTCCGCTCTGGATGGACACTGGTCTGGATAGACAGCAGAACCCTGGCTTCCACTCTGGATGGACGCTTGCCTGAATAGACAAAAGAGCTATGGATCCCAGCTTGACACTGGTCTGGATGGACACCAGAGCCATGAATCCCACTCTGAATGCACACTACTCGTGATGGACACAAGAGCCATGCATCCCTCTGTGGATGGAGCCTGGTTTGAATGGACAGCACAACAACGCATCCAGATGGACACCAGAGCCGTGGATCCCAACTGGACAGTGGTCTCGATGGACACCAGTGCCATGGATCCCACTGTGGATGGACACTGGTATGGATAGACATCAGAGCCTTGGATCCCAGCTTGACTGTGTTCTGGATGGAGAGCAGAGTCTTGGATTGGACTCTGGATGGATACTGCTCCAGATGGACAGCAGAGTCTTGGATTGGACTCTGGATGGATACTGCTCCAGATGGAACGCAGAGCCATGGATCCCACTCTTGGTGGATACTGGTCTGGATGGACTCCAGAGCCATGGATCCGTCTCTGGATGGACACAGTTCTGGATGGACACAAGAGCCATAGATCCAAATTGGAACCTGTTCTGGATGGATGCAAGGGCCATGGATTCCACTCTGGATGGATACTGCTCCAGTTAGCAACCAGAGTCATAGATCCGAATCCAGATGGAGACTGGTCCAGATGGACACTGGTCCGGATGGTGACCAGAGCCATTCCTCCCACCTTGTATTGATAGTGGTCTTGCCAGACCCCGAGGCATGCATCCCACTCTGGATGGCCAGTGGTCTGGATGGGCCCCAGACCATGGATCCCCTATGAATGGACACTGGTCTAGATGGACGCCAGAGCCATGGATTCCAGCTGGACACTGGTGTGGATGGACACCAGAGCCATGGATGCCACTGTGGAGGGACACTGGTTTGGATGGACATAAGAGCCACGGATCCCAATCTGGATGGACGCTGCTGTGAATAGACCCCAGAGCCATGGATCCCACAGTGGATTGACAGTGGTCAGGATGGACACCAGAGCAATGGATGCCACTGTGGATGGACGCAGGTAGAGATGCACACCAGAGTAATGGTGTCCGCTCTGGATGGACACTGGTCTGGATAGACAGCAGAACCCTGGCTTCCACTCTGGATGGACGCTTGCCTGAGTAGACCAAAGAGCTATGGATCCCAGCTTGACACTGGTCTGGATGGACACCAGAGCCATGAATCCCACTCTGAATGCACACTACTCGTGATGGACACAAGAGCCATGCATCCCTCTGTGGATGGAGCCTGGTTTGAATGGACAGCACAGCCACGCATCCAGATGGACACCAGAGCCGTGGATCCCAACTGGACAGTGGTCTCGATGGACACCAGTGCCATGGATCCCACTGTGGATGGACACTGGTATGGATAGACATCAGAGCCTTGGATCCCAGCTTGACTGTGTTCTGGATGGAGAGCAGAGTCTTGGATTGGACTCTGGATGGATACTGCTCCAGATGGACAGCAGAGTCTTGGATTGGACTCTGGATGGATACTGCTCCAGATGGAACGCAGAGCCATGGATCCCACTGTTGGTGGATACTGGTCTGGATGGACTCCAGAGCCATGGATCCGTCTCTGGATGGACACAGTTCTGGATGGACACAAGAGCCATAGATCCAAATTGGAACCTGTTCTGGATGGATGCATGGGCCATGGATTCCACTCTGGATGGATACTGCTCCAGTTAGCAACCAGAGTCATAGATCCGAATCCAGATGGAGACTGGTCCTGATGGACACTGGTCCGGATGGTGACCAGAGCCATTCCTCCCACCTTGTATTGATAGTGGTCTTGCCAGACCCCGAGGCATGCATCCCACTCTGGATGGCCAGTGGTCTGGATGGGCCCCAGACCATGGATCCCCTATGAATGGACACTGGTCTAGATGGACGCCAGAGCCATGGATTCCAGCTGGACACTGGTGAGGATGGACACCAGAGCCATGGATTCCAGCTGGACACTGGTGTGGATGGACACCAGAGCCATGGATGCCACTGTGGATGGACACTGGTTTGGATGGACATAAGAGCCACGGATCCCAATCTGGATGGACGCTGCTGTGAATAGACACCAGAGCCATGGATCCCACAGTGGATTGACAGTGGTCAGGATGGACACCAGAGCAATGGATGCCACTGTGGATGGACGCAGGTAGAGATGCACACCAGAGTAATGGTGTCCGCTCTGGATGGACACTGGTATGGATAGACATCAGAGCCTTGGATCCCAGCTTGACTGTGTTCTGGATGGAGAGCAGAGTCTTGGATTGGACTCTGGATGGATACTGCTCCAGATGGACAGCAGAGTCTTGGATTGGACTCTGGATGGATACTGCTCCAGATGGAACGCAGAGCCATGGATCCCACTGTTGGTGGATACTGGTCTGGATGGACTCCAGAGCCATGGATCCGTCTCTGGATGGACACAGTTCTGGATGGACACAAGAGCCATAGATCCAAATTGGAACCTGTTCTGGATGGATGCAAGGGCCATGGATTCCACTCTGGATGGATACTGCTCCAGTTAGCAACCAGAGTCATAGATCCGAATCCAGATGGAGACTGGTCCAGATGGACACTGGTCCGGATGGTGACCAGAGCCATTCCTCCCACCTTGTATTGATAGTGGTCTTGCCAGACCCCGAGGCATGCATCCCACTCTGGATGGCCAGTGGTCTGGATGGGCCCCAGACCATGGATCCCCTATGAATGGACACTGGTCAAGATGGACGCCAGAGCCATGGATTCCAGCTGGACACTGGTGTGGATGGACACCAGAGCCATGGATGCCACTGTGGAGGGACACTGGTTTGGATGGACATAAGAGCCACGGATCCCAATCTGGATGGACGCTGCTGTGAATAGACCCCAGAGCCATGGATCCCACAGTGGATTGACAGTGGTCAGGATGGACACCAGAGCAATGGATGCCACTGTGGATGGACGCAGGTAGAGATGCACACCAGAGTAATGGTGTCCGCTCTGGATGGACACTGGTCTGGATAGACAGCAGAACCCTGGCTTCCACTCTGGATGGACGCTTGCCTGAATAGACAAAAGAGCTATGGATCCCAGCTTGACACTGGTCTGGATGGACACCAGAGCCATGAATCCCACTCTGAATGCACACTACTCGTGATGGACACAAGAGCCATGCATCCCTCTGTGGATGGAGCCTGGTTTGAATGGACAGCACAGCAACGCATCCAGATGGACACCAGAGCCGTGGATCCCAACTGGACAGTGGTCTCGATGGACACCAGTGCCATGGATCCCACTGTGGATGGACACTGGTATGGATAGACATCAGAGCCTTGGATCCCAGCTTGACTGTGTTCTGGATGGAGAGCAGAGTCTTGGATTGGACTCTGGATGGATACTGCTCCAGATGGACAGCAGAGTCTTGGATTGGACTCTGGATGGATACTGCTCCAGATGGAACGCAGAGCCATGGATCCCACTCTTGGTGGATACTGGTCTGGATGGACTCCAGAGCCATGGATCCGTCTCTGGATGGACACAGTTCTGGATGGACACAAGAGCCATAGATCCAAATTGGAACCTGTTCTGGATGGATGCATGGGCCATGGATTCCACTCTGGATGGATACTGCTCCAGTTAGCAACCAGAGTCATAGATCCGAATCCAGATGGAGACTGGTCCAGATGGACACTGGTCCGGATGGTGACCAGAGCCATTCCTCCCACCTTGTATTGATAGTGGTCTTGCCAGACCCCGAGGCATGCATCCCACTCTGGATGGCCAGTGGTCTGGATGGGCCCCAGACCATGGATCCCCTATGAATGGACACTGGTCTAGATGGACGCCAGAGCCATGGATTCCAGCTGGACACTGGTGAGGATGGACACCAGAGCCATGGATTCCAGCTGGACACTGGTGTGGATGGACACCAGAGCCATGGATGCCACTGTGGATGGACACTGGTTTGGATGGACATAAGAGCCACGGATCCCAATCTGGATGGACGCTGCTGTGAATAGACCCCAGAGCCATGGATCCCACAGTGGATTGACAGTGGTCAGGATGGACACCAGAGCAATGGATGCCACTGTGGATGGACGCAGGTAGAGATGCACACCAGAGTAATGGTGTCCGCTCTGGATGGACACTGGTATGGATAGACATCAGAGCCTTGGATCCCAGCTTGACTGTGTTCTGGATGGAGAGCAGAGTCTTGGATTGGACTCTGGATGGATACTGCTCCAGATGGACAGCAGAGTCTTGGATTGGACTCTGGATGGATACTGCTCCAGATGGAACGCAGAGCCATGGATCCCACTCTTGATGGATACTGGTCTGGATGGACTCCAGAGCCATGGATCCGTCTCTGGATGGACACAGTTCTGGATGGACACAAGAGCCATAGATCCAAATTGGAACCTGTTCTGGATGGATGCAAGGGCCATGGATTCCACTCTGGATGGATACTGCTCCAGTTAGCAACCAGAGTCATAGATCCGAATCCAGATGGAGACTGGTCCAGATGGACACTGGTCCGGATGGTGACCAGAGCCATTCCTCCCACCTTGTATTGATAGTGGTCTTGCCAGACCCCGAGGCATGCATCCCACTCTGGATGGCCAGTGGTCTGGATGGGCCCCAGACCATGGATCCCCTATGAATGGACACTGGTCTAGATGGACACCAGAGCCATGGATTCCAGCTGGACACTGGTGTGGATGGACACCAGAGCCATGGATGCCACTGTGGATGGACACTGGTTTGGATGGACATAAGAGCCACGGATCCCAATCTGGATGGACGCTGCTGTGAATAGACACCAGAGCCATGGATCCCACAGTGGATTGACAGTGGTCAGGATGGACACCAGGGCAATGGATGCCACTGTGGATGGACGCAGGTAGAGATGCACACCAGAGTAATGGTGTCCGCTCTGGATGGACACTGGTATGGATAGACATCAGAGCCTTGGATCCCAGCTTGACTGTGTTCTGGATGGAGAGCAGAGTCTTGGATTGGACTCTGGATGGATACTGCTCCAGATGGACAGCAGAGTCTTGGATTGGACTCTGGATGGATACTGCTCCAGATGGAACGCAGAGCCATGGATCCCACTCTTGGTGGATACTGGTCTGGATGGACTCCAGAGCCATGGATCCGTCTCTGGATGGACACAGTTCTGGATGGACACAAGAGCCATAGATCCAAATTGGAACCTGTTCTGGATGGATGCAAGGGCCATGGATTCCACTCTGGATGGATACTGCTCCAGTTAGCAACCAGAGTCATAGATCCGAATCCAGATGGAGACTGGTCCAGATGGACACTGGTCCGGATGGTGACCAGAGCCATTCCTCCCACCTTGTATTGATAGTGGTCTTGCCAGACCCCGAGGCATGCATCCCACTCTGGATGGCCAGTGGTCTGGATGGGCCCCAGACCATGGATCCCCTATGAATGGACACTGGTCAAGATGGACGCCAGAGCCATGGATTCCAGCTGGACACTGGTGTGGATGGACACCAGAGCCATGGATGCCACTGTGGATGGACACTGGTTTGGATGGACATAAGAGCCACGGATCCCAATCTGGATGGACGCTGCTGTGAATAGACCCCAGAGCCATGGATCCCACAGTGGATTGACAGTGGTCAGGATGGACACCAGAGCAATGGATGCCACTGTGGATGGACGCAGGTAGAGATGCACACCAGAGTAATGGTGTCCGCTCTGGATGGACACTGGTATGGATAGACATCAGAGCCTTGGATCCCAGCTTGACTGCGTTCTGGATGGAGAGCAGAGTCTTGGATTGGACTCTGGATGGATACTGCTCCAGATGGACAGCAGAGTCTTGGATTGGACTCTGGATGGATACTGCTCCAGATGGAACGCAGAGCCATGGATCCCACTCTTGGTGGATACTGGTCTGGATGGACTCCAGAGCCATGGATCCGTCTCTGGATGGACACAGTTCTGGATGGACACAAGAGCCATAGATCCAAATTGGAACCTGTTCTGGATGGATGCAAGGGCCATGGATTCCACTCTGGATGGATACTGCTCCAGTTAGCAACCAGAGTCATAGATCCGAATCCAGATGGAGACTGGTCCAGATGGACACTGGTCCGGATGGTGACCAGAGCCATTCCTCCCACCTTGTATTGATAGTGGTCTTGCCAGACCCCGAGGCATGCATCCCACTCTGGATGGCCAGTGGTCTGGATGGGCCCCAGACCATGGATCCCCTATGAATGGACACTGGTCTAGATGGACGCCAGAGCCATGGATTCCAGCTGGACACTGGTGTGGATGGACACCAGAGCCATGGATGCCACTGTGGATGGACACTGGTTTGGATGGACATAAGAGCCACGGATCCCAATCTGGATGGACGCTGCTGTGAATAGACACCAGAGCCATGGATCCCACAGTGGATTGACAGTGGTCAGGATGGACACCAGAGCAATGGATGCCACTGTGGATGGACGCAGGTAGAGATGCACACCAGAGTAATGGTGTCCGCTCTGGATGGACACTGGTATGGATAGACATCAGAGCCTTGGATCCCAGCTTGACTGCGTTCTGGATGGAGAGCAGAGTCTTGGATTGGACTCTGGATGGATACTGCTCCAGATGGACAGCAGAGTCTTGGATTGGACTCTGGATGGATACTGCTCCAGATGGAACGCAGAGCCATGGATCCCACTCTTGGTGGATACTGGTCTGGATGGACTCCAGAGCCATGGATCCGTCTCTGGATGGACACAGTTCTGGATGGACACAAGAGCCATAGATCCAAATTGGAACCTGTTCTGGATGGATGCAAGGGCCATGGATTCCACTCTGGATGGATACTGCTCCAGTTAGCAACCAGAGTCATAGATCCGAATCCAGATGGAGACTGGTCCAGATGGACACTGGTCCGGATGGTGACCAGAGCCATTCCTCCCACCTTGTATTGATAGTGGTCTTGCCAGACCCCGAGGCATGCATCCCACTCTGGATGGCCAGTGGTCTGGATGGGCCCCAGACCATGGATCCCCTATGAATGGACACTGGTCTAGATGGACGCCAGAGCCATGGATTCCAGCTGGACACTGGTGTGGATGGACACCAGAGCCATGGATGCCACTGTGGATGGACACTGGTTTGGATGGACATAAGAGCCACGGATCCCAATCTGGATGGACGCTGCTGTGAATAGACCCCAGAGCCATGGATCCCACAGTGGATTGACAGTGGTCAGGATGGACACCAGAGCAATGGATGCCACTGTGGATGGACGCAGGTAGAGATGCTCACCAGAGTAATGGTGTTCGCTCTGGATGGACACTGGTATGGATAGACATCAGAGCCTTGGATCCCAGCTTGACTGTGTTCTGGATGGAGAGCAGAGTCTTGGATTGGACTCTGGATGGATACTGCTCCAGATGGACAGCAGAGTCTTGGATTGGACTCTGGATGGATACTGCTCCAGATGGAACGCAGAGCCATGGATCCCACTGTTGGTGGATACTGGTCTGGATGGACTCCAGAGCCATGGATCCGTCTCTGGATGGACACAGTTCTGGATGGACACAAGAGCCATAGATCCAAATTGGAACCTTTTCTGGATGGATGCAAGGGTCATGGATTCCACTCTGGATGGATACTGCTCCAGTTAGCAACCAGAGTCATAGATCCGAATCCAGATGGAGACTGGTCCAGATGGACACTGGTCCGGATGGTGACCAGAGCCATTCCTCCCACCTTGTATTGATAGTGGTCTTGCCAGACCCCGAGGCATGCATCCCACTCTGGATGGCCAGTGGTCTGGATGGGCCCCAGACCATGGATCCCCTATGAATGGACACTGGTCTAGATGGACGCCAGAGCCATGGATTCCAGCTGGACACTGGTGTGGATGGACACCAGAGCCATGGATGCCACTGTGGATGGACACTGGTTTGGATGGACATAAGAGCCACGGATCCCAATCTGGATGGACGCTGCTGTGAATAGACCCCAGAGCCATGGATCCCACAGTGGATTGACAGTGGTCAGGATGGACACCAGAGCAATGGATGCCACTGTGGATGGACGCAGGTAGAGATGCACACCAGAGTAATGGTGTCCGCTCTGGATGGACACTGGTCTGGATAGACAGCAGAACCCTGGCTTCCACTCTGGATGGACGCTTGCCTGAATAGACAAAAGAGCTATGGATCCCAGCTTGACACTGGTCTGGATGGACACCAGAGCCATGAATCCCACTCTGAATGCACACTACTCGTGATGGACACAAGAGCCATGCATCCCTCTGTGGATGGAGCCTGGTTTAAATGGACAGCACAGCCACGCATCCAGATGGACACCAGAGCCGTGGATCCCAACTGGACAGTGGTCTCGATGGACACCAGTGCCATGGATCCCACTGTGGATGGACACTGGTATGGATAGACATCAGAGCCTTGGATCCCAGCTTGACTGTGTTCTGGATGGAGAGCAGAGTCTTGGATTGGACTCTGGATGGATACTGCTCCAGATGGACAGCAGAGTCTTGGATTGGACTCTGGATGGATACTGCTCCAGATGGAACGCAGAGCCATGGATCCCACTGTTGGTGGATACTGGTCTGGATGGACTCCAGAGCCATGGATCCGTCTCTGGATGGACACAGTTCTGGATGGACACAAGAGCCATAGATCCAAATTGGAACCTGTTCTGGATGGATGCAAGGGCCATGGATTCCACTCTGGATGGATACTGCTCCAGTTAGCAACCAGAGTCATAGATCCGAATCCAGATGGAGACTGGTCCAGATGGACACTGGTCCGGATGGTGACCAGAGCCATTCCTCCCACCTTGTATTGATAGTGGTCTTGCCAGACCCCGAGGCATGCATCCCACTCTGGATGGCCAGTGGTCTGGATGGGCCCCAGACCATGGATCCCCTATGAATGGACACTGGTCTAGATGGACACCAGAGCCATGGATTCCAGCTGGACACTGGTGTGGATGGACACCAGAGCCATGGATGCCACTGTGGATGGACACTGGTTTGGATGGACATAAGAGCCACAGATCCCAATCTGGATGGACGCTGCTGTGAATAGACCCCAGAGCCATGGATCCCACAGTGGATTGACAGTGGTCAGGATGGACACCAGAGCAATGGATGCCACTGTGGATGGACGCAGGTAGAGATGCACACCAGAGTAATGGTGTCCGCTCTGGATGGACACTGGTATGGATAGACATCAGAGCCTTGGATCCCAGCTTGACTGTGTTCTGGATGGAGATCAGAGTCTTGGATTGGACTCTGGATGGATACTGCTCCAGATGGACAGCAGAGTCTTGGATTGGACTCTGGATGGATACTGCTCCAGATGGAACGCAGAGCCATGGATCCCACTGTTGGTGGATACTGGTCTGGATGGACTCCAGAGCCATGGATCCGTCTCTGGATGGACACAGTTCTGGATGGACACAAGAGCCATAGATCCAAATTGGAACCTGTTCTGGATGGATGCAAGGGCCATGGATTCCACTCTGGATGGATACTGCTCCAGTTAGCAACCAGAGTCATAGATCCGAATCCAGATGGAGACTGGTCCAGATGGACACTGGTCCGGATGGTGACCAGAGCCATTCCTCCCACCTTGTATTGATAGTGGTCTTGCCAGACCCCGAGGCATGCATCCCACTCTGGATGGCCAGTGGTCTGGATGGGCCCCAGACCATGGATCCCCTATGAATGGACACTGGTCTAGATGGACGCCAGAGCCATGGATTCCAGCTGGACACTGGTGTGGATGGACACCAGAGCCATGGATGCCACTGTGGAGGGACACTGGTTTGGATGGACATAAGAGCCACGGATCCCAATCTGGATGGACGCTGCTGTGAATAGACCCCAGAGCCATGGATCCCACAGTGGATTGACAGTGGTCAGGATGGACACCAGAGCAATGGATGCCACTGTGGATGGACGCAGGTAGAGATGCACACCAGAGTAATGGTGTCCGCTCTGGATGGACACTGGTATGGATAGACATCAGAGCCTTGGATCCCAGCTTGACTGTGTTCTGGATGGAGATCAGAGTCTTGGATTGGACTCTGGATGGATACTGCTCCAGATGGACAGCAGAGTCTTGGATTGGACTCTGGATGGATACTGCTCCAGATGGAACGCAGAGCCATGGATCCCACTCTTGGTGGATACTGGTCTGGATGGACTCCAGAGCCATGGATCCGTCTCTGGATGGACACAGTTCTGGATGGACACAAGAGCCATAGATCCAAATTGGAACCTGTTCTGGATGGATGCAAGGGCCATGGATTCCACTCTGGATGGATACTGCTCCAGTTAGCAACCAGAGTCATAGATCCGAATCCAGATGGAGACTGGTCCAGATGGACACTGGTCCGGATGGTGACCAGAGCCATTCCTCCCACCTTGTATTGATAGTGGTCTTGCCAGACCCCGAGGCATGCATCCCACTCTGGATGGCCAGTGGTCTGGATGGGCCCCAGACCATGGATCCCCTATGAATGGACACTGGTCTAGATGGACGCCAGAGCCATGGATTCCAGCTGGACACTGGTGTGGATGGACACCAGAGCCATGGATGCCACTGTGGAGGGACACTGGTTTGGATGGACATAAGAGCCACGGATCCCAATCTGGATGGACGCTGCTGTGAATAGACCCCAGAGCCATGGATCCCACAGTGGATTGACAGTGGTCAGGATGGACACCAGAGCAATGGATGCCACTGTGGATGGACGCAGGTAGAGATGCACACCAGAGTAATGGTGTCCGCTCTGGATGGACACTGGTCTGGATAGACAGCAGAACCCTGGCTTCCACTCTGGATGGACGCTTGCCTGAATAGACAAAAGAGCTATGGATCCCAGCTTGACACTGGTCTGGATGGACACCAGAGCCATGAATCCCACTCTGAATGCACACTACTCGTGATGGACACAAGAGCCATGCATCCCTCTGTGGATGGAGCCTGGTTTGAATGGACAGCACAACAACGCATCCAGATGGACACCAGAGCCGTGGATCCCAACTGGACAGTGGTCTCGATGGACACCAGTGCCATGGATCCCACTGTGGATGGACACTGGTATGGATAGACATCAGAGCCTTGGATCCCAGCTTGACTGTGTTCTGGATGGAGAGCAGAGTCTTGGATTGGACTCTGGATGGATACTGCTCCAGATGGACAGCAGAATCTTGGATTGGACTCTGGATGGATACTGCTCCAGATGGAACGCAGAGCCATGGATCCCACTCTTGGTGGATACTGGTCTGGATGGACTCCAGAGCCATGGATCCGTCTCTGGATGGACACAGTTCTGGATGGACACAAGAACCATAGATCCAAATTGGAACCTGTTCTGGATGGATGCATGGGCCATGGATTCCACTCTGGATGGATACTGCTCCAGTTAGCAACCAGAGTCATAGATCCGAATCCAGATGGAGACTGGTCCTGATGGACACTGGTCCGGATGGTGACCAGAGCCATTCCTCCCACCTTGTATTGATAGTGGTCTTGCCAGACCCCGAGGCATGCATCCCACTCTGGATGGCCAGTGGTCTGGATGGGCCCCAGACCATGGATCCCCTATGAATGGACACTGGTCTAGATGGACGCCAGAGCCATGGATTCCAGCTGGACACTGGTGAGGATGGACACCAGAGCCATGGATTCCAGCTGGACACTGGTGTGGATTGACACCAGAGCCATGGATGCCACTGTGGATGGACACTGGTTTGGATGGACATAAGAGCCACGGATCCCAATCTGGATGGACGCTGCTGTGAATAGACACCAGAGCCATGGATCCCACAGTGGATTGACAGTGGTCAGGATGGACACCAGAGCAATGGATGCCACTGTGGATGGACGCAGGTAGAGATGCACACCAGAGTAATGGTGTCCGCTCTGGATGGACACTGGTATGGATAGACATCAGAGCCTTGGATCCCAGCTTGACTGTGTTCTGGATGGAGAGCAGAGTCTTGGATTGGACTCTGGATGGATACCGCTCCAGATGGACAGCAGAGTCTTGGATTGGACTCTGGATGGATACTGCTCCAGATGGAACGCAGAGCCATGGATCCCACTCTTGGTGGATACTGGTCTGGATGGACTCCAGAGCCATGGATCCGTCTCTGGATGGACACAGTTCTGGATGGACACAAGAGCCATAGATCCAAATTGGAACCTGTTCTGGATGGATGCAAGGGCCATGGATTCCACTCTGGATGGATACTGCTCCAGTTAGCAACCAGAGTCATAGATCCGAATCCAGATGGAGACTGGTCCAGATGGACACTGGTCCAGATGGTGACCAGAGCCATTCCTCCCACCTTGTATTGATAGTGGTCTTGCCAGACCCCGAGGCATGCATCCCACTCTGGATGGCCAGTGGTCTGGATGGGCCCCAGACCATGGATCCCCTATGAATGGACACTGGTCTAGATGGACGCCAGAGCCATGGATTCCAGCTGGACACTGGTGTGGATGGACACCAGAGCCATGGATGCCACTGTGGAGGGACACTGGTTTGGATGGACATAAGAGCCACGGATCCCAATCTGGATGGACGCTGCTGTGAATAGACCCCAGAGCCATGGATCCCACAGTGGATTGACAGTGGTCAGGATGGACACCAGAGCAATGGATGCCACTGTGGATGGACGCAGGTAGAGATGCACACCAGAGTAATGGTGTCCGCTCTGGATGGACACTGGTCTGGATAGACAGCAGAACCCTGGCTTCCACTCTGGATGGACGCTTGCCTGAATAGACAAAAGAGCTATGGATCCCAGCTTGACACTGGTCTGGATGGACACCAGAGCCATGAATCCCACTCTGAATGCACACTACTCGTGATGGACACAAGAGCCATGCATCCCTCTGTGGATGGAGCCTGGTTTGAATGGACAGCACAACAACGCATCCAGATGGACACCAGAGCCGTGGATCCCAACTGGACAGTGGTCTCGATGGACACCAGTGCCATGGATCCCACTGTGGATGGACACTGGTATGGATAGACATCAGAGCCTTGGATCCCAGCTTGACTGTGTTCTGGATGGAGAGCAGAGTCTTGGATTGGACTCTGGATGGATACTGCTCCAGATGGACAGCAGAATCTTGGATTGGACTCTGGATGGATACTGCTCCAGATGGAACGCAGAGCCATGGATCCCACTCTTGGTGGATACTGGTCTGGATGGACTCCAGAGCCATGGATCCGTCTCTGGATGGACACAGTTCTGGATGGACACAAGAACCATAGATCCAAATTGGAACCTGTTCTGGATGGATGCATGGGCCATGGATTCCACTCTGGATGGATACTGCTCCAGTTAGCAACCAGAGTCATAGATCCGAATCCAGATGGAGACTGGTCCTGATGGACACTGGTCCGGATGGTGACCAGAGCCATTCCTCCCACCTTGTATTGATAGTGGTCTTGCCAGACCCCGAGGCATGCATCCCACTCTGGATGGCCAGTGGTCTGGATGGGCCCCAGACCATGGATCCCCTATGAATGGACACTGGTCTAGATGGACGCCAGAGCCATGGATTCCAGCTGGACACTGGTGAGGATGGACACCAGAGCCATGGATTCCAGCTGGACACTGGTGTGGATGGACACCAGAGCCATGGATGCCACTGTGGATGGACACTGGTTTGGATGGACATAAGAGCCACGGATCCCAATCTGGATGGACGCTGCTGTGAATAGACCCCAGAGCCATGGATCCCACAGTGGATTGACAGTGGTCAGGATGGACACCAGAGCAATGGATGCCACTGTGGATGGACGCAGGTAGAGATGCACACCAGAGTAATGGTGTCCGCTCTGGATGGACACTGGTATGGATAGACATCAGAGCCTTGGATCCCAGCTTGACTGTGTTCTGGATGGAGAGCAGAGTCTTGGATTGGACTCTGGATGGATACTGCTCCAGATGGACAGCAGAGTCTTGGATTGGACTCTGGATGGATACTGCTCCAGATGGAACGCAGAGCCATGGATCCCACTCTTGGTGGATACTGGTCTGGATGGACTCCAGAGCCATGGATCCGTCTCTGGATGGACACAGTTCTGGATGGACACAAGAGCCATAGATCCAAATTGGAACCTGTTCTGGATGGATGCAAGGGCCATGGATTCCACTCTGGATGGATACTGCTCCAGTTAGCAACCAGAGTCATAGATCCGAATCCAGATGGAGATTGGTCCTGATGGACACTGGCCCGGATGGTGACCAGAGCCATTCCTCCCACCTTGTATTGATAGTGGTCTTGCCAGACCCCGAGGCATGCATCCCACTCTGGATGGCCAGTGGTCTGGATGGGCCCCAGACCATGGATCCCCTATGAATGGACACTGGTCTAGATGGACGCCAGAGCCATGGATTCCAGCTGGACACTGGTGAGGATGGACACCAGAGCCATGGATTCCAGCTGGACACTGGTGTGGATGGACACCAGAGCCATGGATGCCACTGTGGATGGACACTGGTTTGGATGGACATAAGAGCCACAGATCCCAATCTGGATGGACGCTGCTGTGAATAGACCCCAGAGCCATGGATCCCACAGTGGATTGACAGTGGTCAGGATGGACACCAGAGCAATGGATGCCACTGTGGATGGACGCAGGTAGAGATGCACACCAGAGTAATGGTGTCCGCTCTGGATGGACACTGGTATGGATAGACATCAGAGCCTTGGATCCCAGCTTGACTGTGTTCTGGATGGAGAGCAGAGTCTTGGATTGGACTCTGGATGGATACTGCTCCAGATGGACAGCAGAGTCTTGGATTGGACTCTGGATGGATACTGCTCCAGATGGAACGCAGAGCCATGGATCCCACTCTTGGTGGATACTGGTCTGGATGGACTCCAGAGCCATGGATCCGTCTCTGGATGGACACAGTTCTGGATGGACACAAGAGCCATAGATCCAAATTGGAACCTGTTCTGGATGGATGCAAGGGCCATGGATTCCACTCTGGATGGATACTGCTCCAGTTAGCAACCAGAGTCATAGATCCGAATCCAGATGGAGACTGGTCCAGATGGACACTGGTCCGGATGGTGACCAGAGCCATTCCTCCCACCTTGTATTGATAGTGGTCTTGCCAGACCCCGAGGCATGCATCCCACTCTGGATGGCCAGTGGTCTGGATGGGCCCCAGACCATGGATCCCCTATGAATGGACACTGGTCTAGATGGACGCCAGAGCCATGGATTCCAGCTGGACACTGGTGTGGATGGACACCAGAGCCATGGATGCCACTGTGGAGGGACACTGGTTTGGATGGACATAAGAGCCACGGATCCCAATCTGGATGGACGCTGCTGTGAATAGACCCCAGAGCCATGGATCCCACAGTGGATTGACAGTGGTCAGGATGGACACCAGAGCAATGGATGCCACTGTGGATGGACGCAGGTAGAGATGCACACCAGAGTAATGGTGTCCGCTCTGGATGGACACTGGTCTGGATAGACAGCAGAACCCTGGCTTCCACTCTGGATGGACGCTTGCCTGAATAGACAAAAGAGCTATGGATCCCAGCTTGACACTGGTCTGGATGGACACCAGAGCCATGAATCCCACTCTGAATGCACACTACTCGTGATGGACACAAGAGCCATGCATCCCTCTGTGGATGGAGCCTGGTTTGAATGGACAGCACAGCCACGCATCCAGATGGACACCAGAGCCGTGGATCCCAACTGGACAGTGGTCTCGATGGACACCAGTGCCATGGATCCCACTGTGGATGGACACTGGTATGGATAGACATCAGAGCCTTGGATCCCAGCTTGACTGTGTTCTGGATGGAGAGCAGAGTCTTGGATTGGACTCTGGATGGATACTGCTCCAGATGGACAGCAGAGTCTTGGATTGGACTCTGGATGGATACTGCTCCAGATGGAACGCAGAGCCATGGATCCCACTGTTGGTGGATACTGGTCTGGATGGACTCCAGAGCCATGGATCCGTCTCTGGATGGACACAGTTCTGGATGGACACAAGAGCCATAGATCCAAATTGGAACCTGTTCTGGATGGATGCATGGGCCATGGATTCCACTCTGGATGGATACTGCTCCAGTTAGCAACCAGAGTCATAGATCCGAATCCAGATGGAGACTGGTCCTGATGGACACTGGTCCGGATGGTGACCAGAGCCATTCCTCCCACCTTGTATTGATAGTGGTCTTGCCAGACCCCGAGGCATGCATCCCACTCTGGATGGCCAGTGGTCTGGATGGGCCCCAGACCATGGATCCCCTATGAATGGACACTGGTCTAGATGGACGCCAGAGCCATGGATTCCAGCTGGACACTGGTGAGGATGGACACCAGAGCCATGGATTCCAGCTGGACACTGGTGTGGATGGACACCAGAGCCATGGATGCCACTGTGGATGGACACTGGTTTGGATGGACATAAGAGCCACGGATCCCAATCTGGATGGACGCTGCTGTGAATAGACACCAGAGCCATGGATCCCACAGTGGATTGACAGTGGTCAGGATGGACACCAGAGCAATGGATGCCACTGTGGATGGACGCAGGTAGAGATGCACACCAGAGTAATGGTGTCCGCTCTGGATGGACACTGGTATGGATAGACATCAGAGCCTTGGATCCCAGCTTGACTGTGTTCTGGATGGAGAGCAGAGTCTTGGATTGGACTCTGGATGGATACTGCTCCAGATGGACAGCAGAGTCTTGGATTGGACTCTGGATGGATACTGCTCCAGATGGAACGCAGAGCCATGGATCCCACTCTTGGTGGATACTGGTCTGGATGGACTCCAGAGCCATGGATCCGTCTCTGGATGGACACAGTTCTGGATGGACACAAGAGCCATAGATCCAAATTGGAACCTGTTCTGGATGGATGCAAGGGCCATGGATTCCACTCTGGATGGATACTGCTCCAGTTAGCAACCAGAGTCAGAGATCCGAATCCAGATGGAGACTGGTCCAGATGGACACTGGTCCGGATGGTGACCAGAGCCATTCCTCCCACCTTGTATTGATAGTGGTCTTGCCAGACCCCGAGGCATGCATCCCACTCTGGATGGCCAGTGGTCTGGATGGGCCCCAGACCATGGATCCCCTATGAATGAACACTGGCCTAGATGGACGCCAGAGCCATGGATTCCAGCTGGACACTGGTGTGGATGGACACCAGAGCCATGGATGCCACTGTGGATGGACACTGGTTTGGATGGACATAAGAGCCACGGATCCCAATCTGGATGGACGCTGCTGTGAATAGACCCCAGAGCCATGGATCCCACAGTGGATTGACAGTGGTCAGGATGGACACCAGAGCAATGGATGCCACTGTGGATGGACGCAGGTAGAGATGCACACCAGAGTAATGGTGTCCGCTCTGGATGGACACTGGTATGGATAGACAGCAGAACCCTGGCTTCCACTCTGGATGGACGCTTGCCTGAATAGACAAAAGAGCTATGGATCCCAGCTTGACACTGGTCTGGATGGACACCAGAGCCATGGATCCCACTCTGAATGCACACTACTCGTGATGGACACAAGAGCCATGCATCCCTCTGTGGATGGAGCCTGGTTTGAATGGACAGCACAGCCACGCATCCAGATGGACACCAGAGCCGTGGATCCCAACTGGACAGTGGTCTCGATGGACACCAGTGCCATGGATCCCACTGTGGATGGACACTGGTATGGATAGACATCAGAGCCTTGGATCCCAGCTTGACTGTGTTCTGGATGGAGAGCAGAGTCTTGGATTGGACTCTGGATGGATACTGCTCCAGATGGACAGCAGAGTCTTGGATTGGACTCTGGATGGATACTGCTCCAGATGGAACGCAGAGCCATGGATCCCACTGTTGGTGGATACTGGTCTGGATGGACTCCAGAGCCATGGATCCGTCTCTGGATGGACACAGTTCTGGATGGACACAAGAGCCATAGATCCAAATTGGAACCTGTTCTGGATGGATGCATGGGCCATGGATTCCACTCTGGATGGATACTGCTCCAGTTAGCAACCAGAGTCATAGATCCGAATCCAGATGGAGACTGGTCCAGATGGACACTGGTCCGGATGGTGACCAGAGCCATTCCTCCCACCTTGTATTGATAGTGGTCTTGCCAGACCCCGAGGCATGCATCCCACTCTGGATGGCCAGTGGTCTGGATGGGCCCCAGACCATGGATCCCCTATGAATGGACACTGGTCTAGATGGACGCCAGAGCCATGGATTCCAGCTGGACACTGGTGAGGATGGACACCAGAGCCATGGTTTCCAGCTGGACACTGGTGTGGATGGACACCAGAGCCATGGATGCCACTGTGGATGGACACTGGTTTGGATGGACATAGGAGCCACGGATCCCAATCTGGATGGACGCTGCTGTGAATAGACCCCAGAGCCATGGATCCCACAGTGGATTGACAGTGGTCAGGATGGACACCAGAGCAATGGATGCCACTGTGGATGGACGCAGGTAGAGATGCACACCAGAGTAATGGTGTCCGCTCTGGATGGACACTGGTATGGATAGACATCAGAGCCTTGGATCCCAGCTTGACTGTGTTCTGGATGGAGAGCAGAGTCTTGGATTGGACTCTGGATGGATACTGCTCCAGATGGACAGCAGAGTCTTGGATTGGACTCTGGATGGATACTGCTCCAGATGGAACGCAGAGCCATGGATCCCACTCTTGGTGGATACTGATCTGGATGGACTCCAGAGCCATGGATCCGTCTCTGGATGGACACAGTTCTGGATGGACACAAGAGCCATAGATCCAAATTGGAACCTGTTCTGGATGGATGCAAGGGCCATGGATTCCACTCTGGATGGATACTGCTCCAGTTAGCAACCAGAGTCATAGATCCGAATCCAGATGGAGACTGGTCCAGATGGACACTGGTCCGGATGGTGACCAGAGCCATTCCTCCCACCTTGTATTGATAGTGGTCTTGCCAGACCCCGAGGCATGCATCCCACTCTGGATGGCCAGTGGTCTGGATGGGCCCCAGACCATGGATCCCCTATGAATGGACACTGGTCTAGATGGACGCCAGAGCCATGGATTCCAGCTGGACACTGGTGTGGATGGACACCAGAGCCATGGATGCCACTGTGGAGGGACACTGGTTTGGATGGACATAAGAGCCACGGATCCCAATCTGGATGGACGCTGCTGTGAATAGACCCCAGAGCCATGGATCCCACAGTGGATTGACAGTGGTCAGGATGGACACCAGAGCAATGGATGCCACTGTGGATGGACGCAGGTAGAGATGCACACCAGAGTAATGGTGTCCGCTCTGGATGGACACTGGTCTGGATAGACAGCAGAACCCTGGCTTCCACTCTGGATGGACGCTTGCCTGAATAGACAAAAGAGCTATGGATCCCAGCTTGACACTGGTCTGGATGGACACCAGAGCCATGAATCCCACTCTGAATGCACACTACTCGTGATGGACACAAGAGCCATGCATCCCTCTGTGGATGGAGCCTGGTTTGAATGGACAGCACAGCCACGCATCCAGATGGACACCAGAGCCGTGGATCCCAACTGGACAGTGGTCTCGATGGACACCAGTGCCATGGATCCCACTGTGGATGGACACTGGTATGGATAGACATCAGAGCCTTGGATCCCAGCTTGACTGTGTTCTGGATGGAGAGCAGAGTCTTGGATTGGACTCTGGATGGATACTGCTCCAGATGGACAGCAGAGTCTTGGATTGGACTCTGGATGGATACTGCTCCAGATGGAACGCAGAGCCATGGATCCCACTGTTGGTGGATACTGGTCTGGATGGACTCCAGAGCCATGGATCCGTCTCTGGATGGACACAGTTCTGGATGGACACAAGAGCCATAGATCCAAATTGGAACCTGTTCTGGATGGATGCATGGGCCATGGATTCCACTCTGGATGGATACTGCTCCAGTTAGCAACCAGAGTCATAGATCCGAATCCAGATGGAGACTGGTCCTGATGGACACTGGTCCGGATGGTGACCAGAGCCATTCCTCCCACCTTGTATTGATAGTGGTCTTGCCAGACCCCGAGGCATGCATCCCACTCTGGATGGCCAGTGGTCTGGATGGGCCCCAGACCATGGATCCCCTATGAATGGACACTGGTCTAGATGGACGCCAGAGCCATGGATTCCAGCTGGACACTGGTGAGGATGGACACCAGAGCCATGGATTCCAGCTGGACACTGGTGTGGATGGACACCAGAGCCATGGATGCCACTGTGGATGGACACTGGTTTGGATGGACATAAGAGCCACGGATCCCAATCTGGAAGGACGCTGCTGTGAATAGACACCAGAGCCATGGATCCCACAGTGGATTGACAGTGGTCAGGATGGACACCAGAGCAATGGATGCCACTGTGGATGGACGCAGGTAGAGATGCACACCAGAGTAATGGTGTCCGCTCTGGATGGACACTGGTATGGATAGACATCAGAGCCTTGGATCCCAGCTTGACTGTGTTCTGGATGGAGAGCAGAGTCTTGGATTGGACTCTGGATGGATACTGCTCCAGATGGACAGCAGAGTCTTGGATTGGACTCTGGATGGATACTGCTCCAGATGGAACGCAGAGCCATGGATCCCACTCTTGGTGGATACTGGTCTGGATGGACTCCAGAGCCATGGATCCGTCTCTGGATGGACACAGTTCTGGATGGACACAAGAGCCATAGATCCAAATTGGAACCTGTTCTGGATGGATGCAAGGGCCATGGATTCCACTCTGGATGGATACTGCTCCAGTTAGCAACCAGAGTCAGAGATCCGAATCCAGATGGAGACTGGTCCAGATGGACACTGGTCCGGATGGTGACCAGAGCCATTCCTCCCACCTTGTATTGATAGTGGTCTTGCCAGACCCCGAGGCATGCATCCCACTCTGGATGGCCAGTGGTCTGGATGGGCCCCAGACCATGGATCCCCTATGAATGGACACTGGCCTAGATGGACGCCAGAGCCATGGATTCCAGCTGGACACTGGTGTGGATGGACACCAGAGCCATGGATGCCACTGTGGATGGACACTGGTTTGGATGGACATAAGAGCCACGGATCCCAATCTGGATGGACGCTGCTGTGAATAGACCCCAGAGCCATGGATCCCACAGTGGATTGACAGTGGTCAGGATGGACACCAGAGCAATGGATGCCACTGTGGATGGACGCAGGTAGAGATGCACACCAGAGTAATGGTGTCCGCTCTGGATGGACACTGGTCTGGATAGACAGCAGAACCCTGGCTTCCACTCTGGATGGACGCTTGCCTGAATAGACAAAAGAGCTATGGATCCCAGCTTGACACTGGTCTGGATGGACACCAGAGCCATGGATCCCACTCTGAATGCACACTACTCGTGATGGACACAAGAGCCATGCATCCCTCTGTGGATGGAGCCTGGTTTGAATGGACAGCACAGCCACGCATCCAGATGGACACCAGAGCCGTGGATCCCAACTGGACAGTGGTCTCGATGGACACCAGTGCCATGGATCCCACTGTGGATGGACACTGGTATGGATAGACATCAGAGCCTTGGATCCCAGCTTGACTGTGTTCTGGATGGAGAGCAGAGTCTTGGATTGGACTCTGGATGGATACTGCTCCAGATGGACAGCAGAGTCTTGGATTGGACTCTGGATGGATACTGCTCCAGATGGAACGCAGAGCCATGGATCCCACTGTTGGTGGATACTGGTCTGGATGGACTCCAGAGCCATGGATCCGTCTCTGGATGGACACAGTTCTGGATGGACACAAGAGCCATAGATCCAAATTGGAACCTGTTCTGGATGGATGCATGGGCCATGGATTCCACTCTGGATGGATACTGCTCCAGTTAGCAACCAGAGTCATAGATCCGAATCCAGATGGAGACTGGTCCAGATGGACACTGGTCCGGATGGTGACCAGAGCCATTCCTCCCACCTTGTATTGATAGTGGTCTTGCCAGACCCCGAGGCATGCATCCCACTCTGGATGGCCAGTGGTCTGGATGGGCCCCAGACCATGGATCCCCTATGAATGGACACTGGTCTAGATGGACGCCAGAGCCATGGATTCCAGCTGGACACTGGTGAGGATGGACACCAGAGCCATGGTTTCCAGCTGGACACTGGTGTGGATGGACACCAGAGCCATGGATGCCACTGTGGATGGACACTGGTTTGGATGGACATAGGAGCCACGGATCCCAATCTGGATGGACGCTGCTGTGAATAGACCCCAGAGCCATGGATCCCACAGTGGATTGACAGTGGTCAGGATGGACACCAGAGCAATGGATGCCACTGTGGATGGACGCAGGTAGAGATGCACACCAGAGTAATGGTGTCCGCTCTGGATGGACACTGGTATGGATAGACATCAGAGCCTTGGATCCCAGCTTGACTGTGTTCTGGATGGAGAGCAGAGTCTTGGATTGGACTCTGGATGGATACTGCTCCAGATGGACAGCAGAGTCTTGGATTGGACTCTGGATGGATACTGCTCCAGATGGAACGCAGAGCCATGGATCCCACTCTTGGTGGATACTGATCTGGATGGACTCCAGAGCCATGGATCCGTCTCTGGATGGACACAGTTCTGGATGGACACAAGAGCCATAGATCCAAATTGGAACCTGTTCTGGATGGATGCAAGGGCCATGGATTCCACTCTGGATGGATACTGCTCCAGTTAGCAACCAGAGTCATAGATCCGAATCCAGATGGAGACTGGTCCAGATGGACGCTGGTCCGGATGGTGACCAGAGCCATTCCTCCCACCTTGTATTGATAGTGGTCTTGCCAGACCCCGAGGCATGCATCCCACTCTGGATGGCCAGTGGTCTGGATGGGCCCCAGACCATGGATCCCCTATGAATGGACACTGGTCTAGATGGACGCCAGAGCCATGGATTCCAGCTGGACACTGGTGTGGATGGACACCAGAGCCATGGATGCCACTGTGGATGGACACTGGTTTGGATGGACATAAGAGCCACGGATCCCAATCTGGATGGACGCTGCTGTGAATAGACCCCAGAGCCATGGATCCCACAGTGGATTGACAGTGGTCAGGATGGACACCAGAGCAATGGATGCCACTGTGGATGGACGCAGGTAGAGATGCACACCAGAGTAATGGTGTCCGCTCTGGATGGACACTGGTCTGGATAGACAGCAGAAGCCTGGCTTCCACTCTGGATGGACGCTTGCCTGAATAGACAAAAGAGCTATGGATCCCAGCTTGACACTGGTCTGGATGGACACCAGAGCCATGAATCCCACTCTGAATGCACACTACTCATGATGGACACAAGAGCCATGCATCCCTCTGTGGATGGAGCCTGGTTTGAATGGACAGCACAGCCACGCATCCAGATGGACACCAGAGCCGTGGATCCCAACTGGACAGTGGTCTCGATGGACACCAGTGCCATGGATCCCACTGTGGATGGACACTGGTATGGATAGACATCAGAGCCTTGGATCCCAGCTTGACTGTGTTCTGGATGGAGAGCAGAGTCTTGGATTGGACTCTGGATGGATACTGCTCCAGATGGACACCAGAGTCTTGGATTGGACTCTGGATGGATACTGCTCCAGATGGAACGCAGAGCCATGGATCCCACTGTTGGTGGATACTGGTCTGGATGGACTCCAGAGCCATGGATCCGTCTCTGGATGGACACAGTTCTGGATGGACACAAGAGCCATAGATCCAAATTGGAACCTGTTCTGGATGGATGCAAGGGCCATGGATTCCACTCTGGATGGATACTGCTCCAGTTAGCAACCAGAGTCATAGATCCGAATCCAGATGGAGACTGGTCCAGATGGACACTGGTCCGGATGGTGACCAGAGCCATTCCTCCCACCTTGTATTGATAGTGGTCTTGCCAGACCCCGAGGCATGCATCCCACTCTGGATGGCCAGTGGTCTGGATGGGCCCCAGACCATGGATCCCCTATGAATGGACACTGGTCTAGATGGACGCCAGAGCCATGGATTCCAGCTGGACACTGGTGTGGATGGACACCAGAGCCATGGATGCCACTGTGGATGGACACTGGTTTGGATGGACATAAGAGCCACGGATCCCAATCTGGATGGACACTGCTGTGAAGAGACCCCAGAGCCATGGATCCCACAGTGGATTGACAGTGGTCAGGATGGACACCAGAGCAATGGATGCCACTGTGGATGGACGCAGGTAGAGATGCACACCAGAGTAATGGTGTCCGCTCTGGATGGACACTGGTCAGGATAGACAGCAGAACCCTGGCTTCCACTCTGGATGGACGCTTGCCTGAGTAGACCAAAGAGCTATGGATCCCAGCTTGACACTGGTCTGGATGGACACCAGAGCCATGAATCCCACTCTGAATGCACACTACTCGTGATGGACACAAGAGCCATGCATCCCTCTGTGGATGGAGCCTGGTTTGAATGGACAGCACAGCCACGCATCCAGATGGACACCAGAGCCGTGGATCCCAACTGGACAGTGGTCTCGATGGACACCAGTGCCATGGATCCCACTGTGGATGGACACTGGTATGGATAGACATCAGAGCCTTGGATCCCAGCTTGACTGTGTTCTGGATGGAGAGCAGAGTCTTGGATTGGACTCTGGATGGATACTGCTCCAGATGGACAGCACAGTCTTGGATTGGACTCTGGATGGATACTGCTCCAGATGGAACGCAGAGCCATGGATCCCACTCTTGGTGGATACTGGTCTGGATGGACTCCAGAGCCATGGATCCGTCTCTGGATGGACACAGTTCTGGATGGACACAAGAGCCATAGATCCAAATTGGAACCTGTTCTGGATGGATGCAAGGGCCATGGATTCCACTCTGGATGGATACTGCTCCAGTTAGCAACCAGAGTCATAGATCCGAATCCAGATGGAGACTGGTCCAGATGGACACTGGTCCGGATGGTGACCAGAGCCATTCCTCCCACCTTGTATTGATAGTGGTCTTGCCAGACCCCGAGGCATGCATCCCACTCTGGATGGCCAGTGGTCTGGATGGGCCCCAGACCATGGATCCCCTATGAATGGACACTGGTCTAGATGGACGCCAGAGCCATGGATTCCAGCTGGACACTGGTGTGGATGGACACCAGAGCCATGGATGCCACTGTGGATGGACACTGGTTTGGATGGACATAAGAGCCACGGATCCCAATCTGGATGGACGCTGCTGTGAATAGACACCAGAGCCATGGATCCCACAGTGGATTGACAGTGGTCAGGATGGACACCAGAGCAATGGATGCCACTGTGGATGGACGCAGGTAGAGATGCACACCAGAGTAATGGTGTCCGCTCTGGATGGACACTGGTCAGGATAGACAGCAGAACCCTGGCTTCCACTCTGGATGGACGCTTGCCTGAGTAGACCAAAGAGCTATGGATCCCAGCTTGACACTGGTCTGGATGGACACCAGAGCCATGAATCCCACTCTGAATGCACACTACTCGTGATGGACACAAGAGCCATGCATCCCTCTGTGGATGGAGCCTGGTTTGAATGGACAGCACAGCCACGCATCCAGATGGACACCAGAGCCGTGGATCCCAACTGGACAGTGGTCTCGATGGACACCAGTGCCATGGATCCCACTGTGGATGGACACTGGTATGGATAGACATCAGAGCCTTGGATCCCAGCTTGACTGTGTTCTGGATGGAGAGCAGAGTCTTGGATTGGACTCTGGATGGATACTGCTCCAGATGGACAGCACAGTCTTGGATTGGACTCTGGATGGATACTGCTCCAGATGGAACGCAGAGCCATGGATCCCACTCTTGGTGGATACTGGTCTGGATGGACTCCAGAGCCATGGATCCGTCTCTGGATGGACACAGTTCTGGATGGACACAAGAGCCATAGATCCAAATTGGAACCTGTTCTGGATGGATGCAAGGGCCATGGATTCCACTCTGGATGGATACTGCTCCAGTTAGCAACCAGAGTCATAGATCCGAATCCAGATGGAGACTGGTCCAGATGGACACTGGTCCGGATGGTGACCAGAGCCATTCCTCCCACCTTGTATTGATAGTGGTCTTGCCAGACCCCGAGGCATGCATCCCACTCTGGATGGCCAGTGGTCTGGATGGGCCCCAGACCATGGATCCCCTGTGAATGGACACTGGTCTAGATGGACGCCAGAGCCATGGATTCCAGCTGGACACTGGTGTGGATGGACACCAGAGCCATGGATGCCACTGTGGATGGACACTGGTTTGGATGGACATAAGAGCCACGGATCCCAATCTGGATGGACGCTGCTGTGAATAGACACCAGAGCCATGGATCCCACAGTGGATTGACAGTGGTCAGGATGGACACCAGAGCAATGGATGCCACTGTGGATGGACGCAGGTAGAGATGCACACCAGAGTAATGGTGTCCGCTCTGGATGGACACTGGTCTGGATAGACAGCAGAAGCCTGGCTTCCACTCTGGATGGACGCTTGCCTGAGTAGACCAAAGAGCTATGGATCCCAGCTTGACACTGGTCTGGATGGACACCAGAGCCATGAATCCCACTCTGAATGCACACTACTCGTGATGGACACAAGAGCCATGCATCCCTCTGTGGATGGAGCCTGGTTTGAATGGACAGCACAGCCACGCATCCAGATGGACACCAGAGCCGTGGATCCCAACTGGACAGTGGTCTCGATGGACACCAGTGCCATGGATCCCACTGTGGATGGACACTGGTATGGATAGACATCAGAGCCTTGGATCCCAGCTTGACTGTGTTCTGGATGGAGAGCAGAGTCTTGGATTGGACTCTGGATGGATACTGCTCCAGATGGACAGCACAGTCTTGGATTGGACTCTGGATGGATACTGCTCCAGATGGAACGCAGAGCCATGGATCCCACTGTTGGTGGATACTGGTCTGGATGGACTCCAGAGCCATGGATCCGTCTCTGGATGGACACAGTTCTGGATGGACACAAGAGCCATAGATCCAAATTGGAACCTGTTCTGGATGGATGCAAGGGCCATGGATTCCACTCTGGATGGATACTGCTCCAGTTAGCAACCAGAGTCATAGATCCGAATCCAGATGGAGACTGGTCCAGATGGACACTGGTCCGGATGGTGACCAGAGCCATTCCTCCCACCTTGTATTGATAGTGGTCTTGCCAGACCCCGAGGCATGCATCCCACTCTGGATGGCCAGTGGTCTGGATGGGCCCCAGACCATGGATCCCCTATGAATGGACACTGGTCTAGATGGACGCCAGAGCCATGGATTCCAGCTGGACACTGGTGTGGATGGACACCAGAGCAATGGATGCCACTGTGGATGGACACTGGTTTGGATGGACATAAGAGCCACGGATCCCAATCTGGATGGACGCTGCTGTGAATAGACCCCAGAGCCATGGATCCCACAGTGGATTGACAGTGGTCAGGATGGACACCAGAGCAATGGATGCCACTGTGGATGGACGCAGGTAGAGATGCACACCAGAGTAATGGTGTCCGCTCTGGATGGACACTGGTCAGGATAGACAGCAGAACCCTGGCTTCCACTCTGGATAGACGCTTGCCTGAATAGACAAAAGAGCTATGGATCCCAGCTTGACACTGGTCTGGATGGACACCAGAGCCATGGATCCCACTCTGAATGCACACTACTCGTGATGGACACAAGAGCCATGCATCCCTCTGTGGATGGAGCCTGGTTTGAATGGACAGCACAGCCACGCATCCAGATGGACACCAGAGCCGTGGATCCCAACTGGACAGTGGTCTCGATGGACACCAGTGCCATGGATCCCACTGTGGATGGACACTGGTATGGATAGACATCAGAGCCTTGGATCCCAGCTTGACTGTGTTCTGGATGGAGAGCAGAGTCTTGGATTGGACTCTGGATGGATACTGCTCCAGATGGACAGCAGAGTCTTGGATTGGACTCTGGATGGATACTGCTCCAGATGGAACGCAGAGCCATGGATCCCACTCTTGGTGGATACTGGTCTGGATGGACTCCAGAGCCATGGATCCGTCTCTGGATGGACACAGTTCTGGATGGACACAAGAGCCATAGATCCAAATTGGAACCTGTTCTGGATGGATGCAAGGGCCATGGATTCCACTCTGGATGGATACTGCTCCAGTTAGCAACCAGAGTCATAGATCCGAATCCAGATGGAGACTGGTCCAGATGGACACTGGTCCGGATGGTGACCAGAGCCATTCCTCCCACCTTGTATTGATAGTGGTCTTGCCAGACCCCGAGGCATGCATCCCACTCTGGATGGCCAGTGGTCTGGATGGGCCCCAGACCATGGATCCCCTATGAATGGACACTGGTCTAGATGGACGCCAGAGCCATGGATTCCAGCTGGACACTGGTGTGGATGGACACCAGAGCAATGGATGCCACTGTGGATGGACACTGGTTTGGATGGACATAAGAGCCACGGATCCCAATCTGGATGGACGCTGCTGTGAATAGACCCCAGAGCCATGGATCCCACAGTGGATTGACAGTGGTCAGGATGGACACCAGAGCAATGGATGCCACTGTGGATGGACGCAGGTAGAGATGCACACCAGAGTAATGGTGTCCGCTCTGGATGGACACTGGTCAGGATAGACAGCAGAACCCTGGCTTCCACTCTGGATAGACGCTTGCCTGAATAGACAAAAGAGCTATGGATCCCAGCTTGACACTGGTCTGGATGGACACCAGAGCCATGGATCCCACTCTGAATGCACACTACTCGTGATGGACACAAGAGCCATGCATCCCTCTGTGGATGGAGCCTGGTTTGAATGGACAGCACAGCCACGCATCCAGATGGACACCAGAGCCGTGGATCCCAACTGGACAGTGGTCTCGATGGACACCAGTGCCATGGATCCCACTGTGGATGGACACTGGTATGGATAGACATCAGAGCCTTGGATCCCAGCTTGACTGTGTTCTGGATGGAGAGCAGAGTCTTGGATTGGACTCTGGATGGATACTGCTCCAGATGGACAGCAGAGTCTTGGATTGGACTCTGGATGGATACTGCTCCAGATGGAACGCAGAGCCATGGATCCCACTGTTGGTGGATACTGGTCTGGATGGACTCCAGAGCCATGGATCCGTCTCTGGATGGACACAGTTCTGGATGGACACAAGAGCCATAGATCCAAATTGGAACCTGTTCTGGATGGATGCAAGGGCCATGGATTCCACTCTGGATGGATACTGCTCCAGTTAGCAACCAGAGTCATAGATCCGAATCCAGATGGAGACTGGTCCAGATGGACACTGGTCCGGATGGTGACCAGAGCCATTCCTCCCACCTTGTATTGATAGTGGTCTTGCCAGACCCCGAGGCATGGATCCCACTCTGGATGGCCAGTGGTCTGGATGGGCCCCAGACCATGGATCCCCTATGAATGGACACTGGTCTAGATGGACGCCAGAGCCATGGATTCCAGCTGGACACTGGTGTGGATGGACACCTGAGCCATGGATGCCACTGTGGATGGACACTGGTTTGGATGGACATAAGAGCCACGGATCCCAATCTGGATGGACGCTGCTGTGAATAGACCCCAGAGCCATGGATCCCACAGTGGATTGACAGTGGTCAGGATGGACACCAGAGCAATGGATGCCACTGTGGATGGACGCAGGTAGAGATGCACACCAGAGTAATGGTGTCCGCTCTGGATGGACACTGGTCAGGATAGACAGCAGAACCCTGGCTTCCACTCTGGATAGACGCTTGCCTGAATAGACAAAAGAGCTATGGATCCCAGCTTGACACTGGTCTGGATGGACACCAGAGCCATGGATCCCACTCTGAATGCACACTACTCGTGATGGACACAAGAGCCATGCATCCCTCTGTGGATGGAGCCTGGTTTGAATGGACAGCACAGCCATGCATCCAGACGGACACCAGAGCCGTGGATCCCAACTGCACAGTGGTCTTGATGGACACCAGAGCCATGGATCCCACTGTGGATGGACCCTGGTACAGATAGACAGCATAGCCATGGATGCAAAGTGGACACTGCTCCAGATGGATAATGATCTGGATGGACGCCAAAGCCATGGATCCCACTCTGGATGCACGCTGTTCTTGATGGACACAGGAGTCATGCATGGGTCTGTAGATGGAGCCTGGTATGAATGGACAGCACAGCCACGTATCCAGATGGATACTTGCCCAGATGGACAGCAGAGCCGTGGATCTCAAGTGGACAGTGGTCTGGATGGAAACCAGAGCAATGGATCCCACTGTGGATGGACACTGGTATGGATAGACCTCAGAGCCTTGGATCCCAGCTTTACTCTGTTCTAAATAGACTCCAGAGCCATGGATCCGTCTCTGGATGGATGCTGGTCTGGATGGACACCCGAGCCATGGATCCAAATTGGAGCCTGGTCTGGATGGATACAAGGGCCATGGATTCCACTCTTGATGGACACTTGTGGAGATAGCAACCAGAGGCATGGATCCGACTCGAGATGGACACTGGTCCTGAAGGACAGTGGTCTAGATGGTGACCAGAGCCATTCCTCCCACCTTGTATTGACTCTTGCCAGACCCCGAGGCATGGATCCCACTCTGGATGGCCAGTGGTCTGGATGGGCACCAGACCATGGCTCCCCTATCAATGGACACTGGTCTAGATGGATGCCAGAGCCAATGACTCCAGCTGGACACTGGTGTGGATGGACACCAGAGCAATGGATGCCACTGTGGATGGATACGGGTTTGGATGGACATAAGAGCCACGGATCCCAATCTAGATGGACGCTGCTGTGAATAGACACCAGTGCCATGGATCCCACTGTGGATGGACACTGGTATGGATAGACATCAGAGCCTTGGATCCCAGCTTGACTGTGTTCTGGATGGAGAGCAGAGTCTTGGATTGGACTCTGGATGGATACTGCTCCAGATGGACAGCAGAGTCTTGGATTGGACTCTGGATGGATACTGCTCCAGATGGAACGCAGAGCCATGGATCCCACTCTTGGTGGATACTGATCTGGATGGACTCCAGAGCCATGGATCCGTCTCTGGATGGACACAATTCTGGATGGACACAAGAGCCATAGATCCAAATTGGAACCTGTTCTGGATGGATGCAAGGGCCATGGATTCCACTCTGGATGGATACTGCTCCAGTTAGCAACCAGAGTCATAGATCCGAATCCAGATGGAGACTGGTCCAGATGGACGCTGGTCCGGATGGTGACCAGAGCCATTCCTCCCACCTTGTATTGATAGTGGTCTTGCCAGACCCCGAGGCATGCATCCCACTCTGGATGGCCAGTGGTCTGGATGGGCCCCAGACCATGGATCCCCTATGAATGGACACTGGTCTAGATGGACGCCAGAGCCATGGATTCCAGCTGGACACTGGTGTGGATGGACACCAGAGCCATGGATGCCACTGTGGATGGACACTGGTTTGGATGGACATAAGAGCCACGGATCCCAATCTGGATGGACGCTGCTGTGAATAGACCCCAGAGCCATGGATCCCACAGTGGATTGACAGTGGTCAGGATGGACACCAGAGCAATGGATGCCACTGTGGATGGACGCAGGTAGAGATGCACACCAGAGTAATGGTGTCCGCTCTGGATGGACACTGGTCAGGATAGACAGCAGAACCCTGGCTTCCACTCTGGATAGACGCTTGCCTGAATAGACAAAAGAGCTATGGATCCCAGCTTGACACTGGTCTGGATGGACACCAGAGCCATGGATCCCACTCTGAATGCACACTACTCGTGATGGACACAAGAGCCATGCATCCCTCTGTGGATGGAGCCTGGTTTGAATGGACAGCACAGCCACGCATCCAGATGGACACCAGAGCCGTGGATCCCAACTGGACAGTGGTCTCGATGGACACCAGTGCCATGGATCCCACTGTGGATGGACACTGGTATGGATAGACATCAGAGCCTTGGATCCCAGCTTGACTGTGTTCTGGATGGAGAGCAGAGTCTTGGATTGGACTCTGGATGGATACTGCTCCAGATGGACAGCAGAGTCTTGGATTGGACTCTGGATGGATACTGCTCCAGATGGAACGCAGAGCCATGGATCCCACTGTTGGTGGATACTGGTCTGGATGGACTCCAGAGCCATGGATCCGTCTCTGGATGGACACAGTTCTGGATGGACACAAGAGCCATAGATCCAAATTGGAACCTGTTCTGGATGGATGCAAGGGCCATGGATTCCACTCTGGATGGATACTGCTCCAGTTAGCAACCAGAGTCATAGATCCGAATCCAGATGGAGACTGGTCCAGATGGACACTGGTCCGGATGGTGACCAGAGCCATTCCTCCCACCTTGTATTGATAGTGGTCTTGCCAGACCCCGAGGCATGGATCCCACTCTGGATGGCCAGTGGTCTGGATGGGCCCCAGACCATGGATCCCCTATGAATGGACACTGGTCTAGATGGACGCCAGAGCCATGGATTCCAGCTGGACACTGGTGTGGATGGACACCTGAGCCATGGATGCCACTGTGGATGGACACTGGTTTGGATGGACATAAGAGCCACGGATCCCAATCTGGATGGACGCTGCTGTGAATAGACCCCAGAGCCATGGATCCCACAGTGGATTGACAGTGGTCAGGATGGACACCAGAGCAATGGATGCCACTGTGGATGGACGCAGGTAGAGATGCACACCAGAGTAATGGTGTCCGCTCTGGATGGACACTGGTCAGGATAGACAGCAGAACCCTGGCTTCCACTCTGGATGGACGCTTGCCTGAATAGACAAAAGAGCTATGGATCCCAGCTTGACACTGGTCTGGATGGACACCAGAGCCATGGATCCCACTCTGAATGCACACTACTCGTGATGGACACAAGAGCCATGCATCCCTCTGTGGATGGAGCCTGGTTTGAATGGACAGCACAGCCATGCATCCAGACGGACACCAGAGCCGTGGATCCCAACTGCACAGTGGTCTTGATGGACACCAGAGCCATGGATCCCACTGTGGATGGACCCTGGTACAGATAGACAGCATAGCCATGGATGCAAAGTGGACACTGCTCCAGATGGATAATGATCTGGATGGACGCCAAAGCCATGGATCCCACTCTGGATGCACGCTGTTCTTGATGGACACAGGAGTCATGCATGGGTCTGTAGATGGAGCCTGGTATGAATGGACAGCACAGCCACGTATCCAGATGGATACTTGCCCAGATGGACAGCAGAGCCGTGGATCTCAAGTGGACAGTGGTCTGGATGGAAACCAGAGCAATGGATCCCACTGTGGATGGACACTGGTATGGATAGACCTCAGAGCCTTGGATCCCAGCTTTACTCTGTTCTAAATAGACTCCAGAGCCATGGATCCGTCTCTGGATGGATGCTGGTCTGGATGGACACCCGAGCCATGGATCCAAATTGGAGCCTGGTCTGGATGGATACAAGGGCCATGGATTCCACTCTTGATGGACACTTGTGGAGATAGCAACCAGAGGCATGGATCCGACTCGAGATGGACACTGGTCCTGAAGGACAGTGGTCTAGATGGTGACCAGAGCCATTCCTCCCACCTTGTATTGACTCTTGCCAGACCCCGAGGCATGGATCCCACTCTGGATGGCCAGTGGTCTGGATGGGCACCAGACCATGGCTCCCCTATCAATGGACACTGGTCTAGATGGATGCCAGAGCCAATGACTCCAGCTGGACACTGGTGTGGATGGACACCAGAGCAATGGATGCCACTGTGGATGGATACGGGTTTGGATGGACATAAGAGCCACGGATCCCAATCTAGATGGACGCTGCTGTGAATAGACACCAGTGCCATGGATCCCACTGTGGATGGACACTGGTATGGATAGACATCAGAGCCTTGGATCCCAGCTTGACTGTGTTCTGGATGGAGAGCAGAGTCTTGGATTGGACTCTGGATGGATACTGCTCCAGATGGACAGCAGAGTCTTGGATTGGACTCTGGATGGATACTGCTCCAGATGGAACGCAGAGCCATGGATCCCACTCTTGGTGGATACTGATCTGGATGGACTCCAGAGCCATGGATCCGTCTCTGGATGGACACAATTCTGGATGGACACAAGAGCCATAGATCCAAATTGGAACCTGTTCTGGATGGATGCAAGGGCCATGGATTCCACTCTGGATGGATACTGCTCCAGTTAGCAACCAGAGTCATAGATCCGAATCCAGATGGAGACTGGTCCAGATGGACGCTGGTCCGGATGGTGACCAGAGCCATTCCTCCCACCTTGTATTGATAGTGGTCTTGCCAGACCCCGAGGCATGCATCCCACTCTGGATGGCCAGTGGTCTGGATGGGCCCCAGACCATGGATCCCCTATGAATGGACACTGGTCTAGATGGACGCCAGAGCCATGGATTCCAGCTGGACACTGGTGTGGATGGACACCAGAGCCATGGATGCCACTGTGGATGGACACTGGTTTGGATGGACATAAGAGCCACGGATCCCAATCTGGATGGACGCTGCTGTGAATAGACCCCAGAGCCATGGATCCCACAGTGGATTGACAGTGGTCAGGATGGACACCAGAGCAATGGATGCCACTGTGGATGGACGCAGGTAGAGATGCACACCAGAGTAATGGTGTCCGCTCTGGATGGACACTGGTCTGGATAGACAGCAGAACCCTGGCTTCCACTCTGGATGGACGCTTGCCTGAATAGACAAAAGAGCTATGGATCCCAGCTTGACACTGGTCTGGATGGACACCAGAGCCATGAATCCCACTCTGAATGCACACTACTCGTGATGGACACAAGAGCCATGCATCCCTCTGTGGATGGAGCCTGGTTTGAATGGACAGCACAGCCACGCATCCAGATGGACACCAGAGCCGTGGATCCCAACTGGACAGTGGTCTCGATGGACACCAGTGCCATGGATCCCACTGTGGATGGACACTGGTATGGATAGACATCAGAGCCTTGGATCCCAGCTTGACTGTGTTCTGGATGGAGAGCAGAGTCTTGGATTGGACTCTGGATGGATACTGCTCCAGATGGACACCAGAGCCATGGATCCCACTTTGGATGGATCCCAGTCTGGATAGACTCCAGAGCCATGGATCCGTCTCTGGATGGATGCTGGTCTGGATGGACACCAGAGCCATGGATCCAAATTTGAGCCTGGTCTGGATGGATACAAGGGCCATGGATTCCACTCTTGATGGACACTTGTGGAGATAGCAACCAGAGGCATGGATCCCACTGTGGATGGACCCTGGTACAGATAGACAGCATAGCCATGGATGCAATGTGGACACTGCTCCAGATGGATAATGATCTGGATGGACGCCAAAGCCATGGATCCCACTCTGGATGCACGCTGTTCTTGATGGACACAGGAGTCATGCATGGGTCTGTAGATGGAGCCTGGTATGAATGGAGAGCACAGGACGTATCCAGATGGATACTTGCCCAGATGGACAGCAGAGCCGTGGATCTCAAGTGGACAGTGGTCTCGATGGAAACCAGAGCAATGGATCCCACTGTGGATGGACACTGGTATGGATAGACCTCAGAGCCATGGATCCCAGCTTTACTCTGTTCTAAATAGACTCCAGAGCCATGGATCCGTCTCTGGATGGATGCTGGTCTGGATGGACACCCGAGCCATGGATCCAAATTGGAGCCTGGTCTGGATGGATACAAGGGCCATGGATTCCACTCTTGATGGACACTTGTGGAGATAGCAACCGGAGGCATGGTTTCCACTCGAGATGGACACTGGTGCTGAAGGACAGTGGTCTAGATGGTGACCAGAGCCATTCCTCCCACCTTGTATTGACTCTTGCCAGACCCCGAGGCATGGATCCCACTCTGAATGGCCAGTGGTCTGGATGGGCACCAGACCATGGCTCCCCTATCAATGGACACTGGTCTAGATGGATGCCAGAGCCAATGACTCCAGCTGGAAACTGGTGTGGATGGACACCAGAGCAATGGATGCCACTGTGGATGGATACGGGTTTGGATGGACATAAGAGCCACGGATCCCAATCTAGATGGACGCTGCTGTGAATAGACACCAGTGCCATGGATCCCACAGTGGATGGACACTGGTATGGATAGACATCAGAGCCTTGGATCCCAGCTTGACTGTGTTCTGGATGGAGAGCAGAGTCTTGGATTGGACTCTGGATGGATACTGCTCCAGATGGACAGCAGAGTCTTGGATTGGACTCTGGATGGATACTGCTCCAGATGGAACGCAGAGCCATGGATCCCACTGTTGGTGGACACTGGTCTAGACGGACGCCAGAGCCATGGATTCCAGCTGGACACTGGTGTGGATGGACACCAGAGCCATGGATGCCACTGTGGATGGACACCGGTTTGGATGGACATAAGAGCCACGGATCCCAATCTGGATGGACGCTGCTGTGAATAGACCCCAGAGCCATGGATCCCACAGTGGATTGACAGTGGTCAGGATGGACACCAGAGCAATGGATGCCACTGTGGATGGACGCAGGTAGAGATGCACACCAGAGTAATGGTGTCCGCTCTGGATGGACACTGGTCTGGATAGACAGCAGAACCCTGACTTCCACTCTGGATGGACGCTTGCCTGAATAGACAAAAGAGCTATGGATCCCAGCTTGACACTGGTCTGGATGGACACCAGAGCCATGAATCCCACTCTGAATGCACACTACTCATGATGGACACAAGAGCCATGCATCCCTCTGTGGATGGAGCCTGGTTTGAATGGACAGCACAGCCACGCATCCAGATGGACACCAGAGCCGTGGATCCCAACTGGACAGTGGTCTCGATGGACACCAGTGCCATGGATCCCACTGTGGATGGACACTGGTATGGATAGACATCAGAGCCTTGGATCCCAGCTTGACTGTGTTCTGGATGGAGAGCAGAGTCTTGGATTGGACTCTGGATGGATACTGCTCCAGATGGACAGCAGAGTCTTGGATTGGACTCTGGATGGATACTGCTCCAGATGGAATGCAGAGCCATGGATCCCACTCTTGGTGGATACTGGTCTGGATGGACTCCAGAGCCATGGATCCGTCTCTGGATGGACACAGTTCTGGATGGACACAAGAGCCATAGATCCAAATTGGAACCTGTTCTGGATGGATGCAAGGGCCATGGATTCCACTCTGGATGGATACTGCTCCAGTTAGCAACCAGAGTCATAGATCCGAATCCAGATGGAGACTGGTCCAGATGGACACTGGTCCGGATGGTGACCAGAGCCATTCCTCCCACCTTGTATTGATAGTGGTCTTGCCAGACCCCGAGGCATGCATCCCACTCTGGATGGCCAGTGGTCTGGATGGGCCCCAGACCATGGATCCCCTATGAATGGACACTGGTCTAGATGGACGCCAGAGCCATGGATTCCAGCTGGACACTGGTGTGGATGGACACCAGAGCCATGGATGCCACTGTGGATGGACACTGGTTTGGATGGACATAAGAGCCACGGATCCCAATCTGGATGGACACTGCTGTGAAGAGACCCCAGAGCCATGGATCCCACAGTGGATTGACAGTGGTCAGGATGGACACCAGAGCAATGGATGCCACTGTGGATGGACGCAGGTAGAGATGCACACCAGAGTAATGGTGTCCGCTCTGGATGGACACTGGTCAGGATAGACAGCAGAACCCTGGCTTCCACTCTGGATGGATGCTTGCCTGAATAGAGAAAAGAGCTATGGATCCCAGCTTGACACTGGTCTGGATGGACACCAGAGCCATGAATCCCACTCTGAATGCACACTACTCGTGATGGACACAAGAGCCATGCATCCCTCTGTGGATGGAGCCTGGTTTGAATGGACAGCACAGCCACGCATCCAGATGGACACCAGAGCCGTGGATCCCAACTGGACAGTGGTCTCGATGGACACCAGTGCCATGGATCCCACTGTGGATGGACACTGGTATGGATAGACATCAGAGCCTTGGATCCCAGCTTGACTGTGTTCTGGATGGAGAGCAGAGTCTTGGATTGGACTCTGGATGGATACTGCTCCAGATGGACAGCACAGTCTTGGATTGGACTCTGGATGGATACTGCTCCAGATGGAACGCAGAGCCATGGATCCCACTCTTGGTGGATACTGGTCTGGATGGACTTCAGAGCCATGGATCCGTCTCTGGATGGACACAGTTCTGGATGGACACAAGAGCCATAGATCCAAATTGGAACCTGTTCTGGATGGATGCAAGGGCCATGGATTCCACTCTGGATGGATACTGCTCCAGTTAGCAACCAGAGTCATAGATCCGAATCCAGATGGAGACTGGTCCAGATGGACACTGGTCCGGATGGTGACCAGAGCCATTCCTCCCACCTTGTATTGATAGTGGTCTTGCCAGACCCCGAGGCATGCATCCCACTCTGGATGGCCAGTGGTCTGGATGGGCCCCAGACCATGGATCCCCTGTGAATGGACACTGGTCTAGATGGACGCCAGAGCCATGGATTCCAGCTGGACACTGGTGTGGATGGACACCAGAGCCATGGATGCCACTGTGGATGGACACTGGTTTGGATGGACATAAGAGCCACGGATCCCAATCTGGATGGACGCTGCTGTGAATAGACACCAGAGCCATGGATCCCACAGTGGATTGACAGTGGTCAGGATGGACACCAGAGCAATGGATGCCACTGTGGATGGACGCAGGTAGAGATGCACACCAGAGTAATGGTGTCCGCTCTGGATGGACACTGGTCTGGATAGACAGCAGAAGCCTGGCTTCCACTCTGGATGGACGCTTGCCTGAGTAGACCAAAGAGCTATGGATCCCAGCTTGACACTGGTCTGGATGGACACCAGAGCCATGAATCCCACTCTGAATGCACACTACTCGTGATGGACACAAGAGCCATGCATCCCTCTGTGGATGGAGCCTGGTTTGAATGGACAGCACAGCCACGCATCCAGATGGACACCAGAGCCGTGGATCCCAACTGGACAGTGGTCTCGATGGACACCAGTGCCATGGATCCCACTGTGGATGGACACTGGTATGGATAGACATCAGAGCCTTGGATCCCAGCTTGACTGTGTTCTGGATGGAGAGCAGAGTCTTGGATTGGACTCTGGATGGATACTGCTCCAGATGGACAGCACAGTCTTGGATTGGACTCTGGATGGATACTGCTCCAGATGGAACGCAGAGCCATGGATCCCACTCTTGGTGGATACTGGTCTGGATGGACTCCAGAGCCATGGATCCGTCTCTGGATGGACACAGTTCTGGATGGACACAAGAGCCATAGATCCAAATTGGAACCTGTTCTGGATGGATGCAAGGGCCATGGATTCCACTCTGGATGGATACTGCTCCAGTTAGCAACCAGAGTCATAGATCCGAATCCAGATGGAGACTGGTCCAGATGGACACTGGTCCGGATGGTGACCAGAGCCATTCCTCCCACCTTGTATTGATAGTGGTCTTGCCAGACCCCGAGGCATGCATCCCACTCTGGATGGCCAGTGGTCTGGATGGGCCCCAGACCATGGATCCCCTATGAATGGACACTGGTCTAGATGGACGCCAGAGCCATGGATTCCAGCTGGACACTGGTGTGGATGGACACCAGAGCAATGGATGCCACTGTGGATGGACACTGGTTTGGATGGACATAAGAGCCACGGATCCCAATCTGGATGGACGCTGCTGTGAATAGACCCCAGAGCCATGGATCCCACAGTGGATTGACAGTGGTCAGGATGGACACCAGAGCAATGGATGCCACTGTGGATGGACGCAGGTAGAGATGCACACCAGAGTAATGGTGTCCGCTCTGGATGGACACTGGTCAGGATAGACAGCAGAACCCTGGCTTCCACTCTGGATAGACGCTTGCCTGAATAGACAAAAGAGCTATGGATCCCAGCTTGACACTGGTCTGGATGGACACCAGAGCCATGGATCCCACTCTGAATGCACACTACTCGTGATGGACACAAGAGCCATGCATCCCTCTGTGGATGGAGCCTGGTTTGAATGGACAGCACAGCCACGCATCCAGATGGACACCAGAGCCGTGGATCCCAACTGGACAGTGGTCTCGATGGACACCAGTGCCATGGATCCCACTGTGGATGGACACTGGTATGGATAGACATCAGAGCCTTGGATCCCAGCTTGACTGTGTTCTGGATGGAGAGCAGAGTCTTGGATTGGACTCTGGATGGATACTGCTCCAGATGGACAGCAGAGTCTTGGATTGGACTCTGGATGGATACTGCTCCAGATGGAACGCAGAGCCATGGATCCCACTCTTGGTGGATACTGGTCTGGATGGACTCCAGAGCCATGGATCCGTCTCTGGATGGACACAGTTCTGGATGGACACAAGAGCCATAGATCCAAATTGGAACCTGTTCTGGATGGATGCAAGGGCCATGGATTCCACTCTGGATGGATACTGCTCCAGTTAGCAACCAGAGTCATAGATCCGAATCCAGATGGAGACTGGTCCAGATGGACACTGGTCCGGATGGTGACCAGAGCCATTCCTCCCACCTTGTATTGATAGTGGTCTTGCCAGACCCCGAGGCATGCATCCCACTCTGGATGGCCAGTGGTCTGGATGGGCCCCAGACCATGGATCCCCTATGAATGGACACTGGTCTAGATGGACGCCAGAGCCATGGATTCCAGCTGGACACTGGTGTGGATGGACACCAGAGCAATGGATGCCACTGTGGATGGACACTGGTTTGGATGGACATAAGAGCCACGGATCCCAATCTGGATGGACGCTGCTGTGAATAGACCCCAGAGCCATGGATCCCACAGTGGATTGACAGTGGTCAGGATGGACACCAGAGCAATGGATGCCACTGTGGATGGACGCAGGTAGAGATGCACACCAGAGTAATGGTGTCCGCTCTGGATGGACACTGGTCAGGATAGACAGCAGAACCCTGGCTTCCACTCTGGATAGACGCTTGCCTTAATAGACAAAAGAGCTATGGATCCCAGCTTGACACTGGTCTGGATGGACACCAGAGCCATGGATCCCACTCTGAATGCACACTACTCGTGATGGACACAAGAGCCATGCATCCCTCTGTGGATGGAGCCTGGTTTGAATGGACAGCACAGCCACGCATCCAGATGGACACCAGAGCCGTGGATCCCTACTGGACAGTGGTCTCGATGGACACAAGTGCCATGGATCCCACTGTGGATGGACACTGGTATGGATAGACATCAGAGCCTTGGATCCCAGCTTGACTGTGTTCTGGATGGAGAGCAGAGTCTTGGATTGGACTCTGGATGGATACTGCTCCAGATGGACAGCAGAGTCTTGGATTGGACTCTGGATGGATACTGCTCCAGATGGAACGCAGAGCCATGGATCCCACTGTTGGTGGATACTGGTCTGGATGGACTCCAGAGCCATGGATCCGTCTCTGGATGGACACAGTTCTGGATGGACACAAGAGCCATAGATCCAAATTGGAACCTGTTCTGGATGGATGCAAGGGCCATGGATTCCACTCTGGATGGATACTGCTCCAGTTAGCAACCAGAGTCATAGATCCGAATCCAGATGGAGACTGGTCCAGATGGACACTGGTCCGGATGGTGACCAGAGCCATTCCTCCCACCTTGTATTGATAGTGGTCTTGCCAGACCCCGAGGCATGCATCCCACTCTGGATGGCCAGTGGTCTGGATGGGCCCCAGACCATGGATCCCCTATGAATGGACACTGGTCTAGATGGACGCCAGAGCCATGGATTCCAGCTGGACACTGGTGTGGATGGACACCAGAGCAATGGATGCCACTGTGGATGGACACTGGTTTGGATGGACATAAGAGCCACGGATCCTAATCTGGATGGACGCTGCTGTGAATAGACCCCAGAGCCATGGATCCCACAGTGGATTGACAGTGGTCAGGATGGACACCAGAGCAATGGATGCCACTGTGGATGGACGCAGGTAGAGATGCACACCAGAGTAATGGTGTCCGCTCTGGATGGACACTGGTCAGGATAGACAGCAGAAGCCTGGCTTCCACTCTGGATGGACGCTTGCCTGAATAGACAAAAGAGCTATGGATCCCAGCTTGACACTGGTCTGGATGGACACCAGAGCCATGAATCCCACTCTGAATGCACACTACTCGTGATGGACACAAGAGCCATGCATCCCTCTGTGGATGGAGCCTGGTTTGAATGGACAGCACAGCCATGCATCCAGATGGTCACCAGAGCCGTGGATCCCAACTGGACAGTGGTCTCGATGGACACCAGTGCCATGGATCCCACTGTGGATGGACACTGGTATGGATAGACATCAGAGCCTTGGATCCCAGCTTGACTGTGTTCTGGATGGAGAGCAGAGACTTGGATTGGACTCTGGATGGATACTGCTCCAGATGGACACCAGAGCCATGGATCCCACTTTGGATGGATCCCAGTCTGGATAGACTCCAGACCCATGGATCCGTCTCTGGATGGATGCTGGTCTGGATGGACACCCGAGCCATGGATCCAAATTGGAGCCTGGTCTGGATGGATACAAGGGCCATGGATTCCACTCTTGATGGAAACTTGTGGAGATAGCAACCTGAGGCATGGATTCGACTCGAGATGGACACTGGTCCTGAAGGACAGTGGTCTAGATGGTGACCAGAGCCATTCCTCCCACCTTGTATTGACTCTTGCCAGACCCCGAGCATGGATCCCACTCTGGATGGCCAGTGGTCTGGATGGGCACCAGACCATGGATCCCCTATGAATGGACACTGGTCTAGATGGACGCCAGAGCCATGGATTCCAGCTGGACACTGCTGTGGATGGACACCAGAGCAATGGATGCCACTGTGGATGGACACTGGTTTGGATGGACATAAGAGCCACGGATCCCAGTCTAGACGGACGCTGCTGTGAATAGACACCAGAGCCATGGATCCCACAGTGGATTGACAGTGGTCAGGATGGACACCAGAGCAATGGATGCCACTGTGGATGGACGCAGGTAGAGATGCACACCAGAGTAATGGTGTCCGCTCTGGATGGACACTGGTATGGATAGACAGCAGAACCCTGGCTTCCACTCTGGATGGACGCTTGCCTGAATAGACAAAAGAGCTATGGATCCCAGCTTGACACTGGTCTGGATGGACACCAGAGCCATGGATCCCACTTTGAATGCACACTACTCGTGATGGACACAAGAGCCATGCATCCCTCTGTGGATGGAGCCTGGTTTGAATGGACAGCACAGCCACGCATCCAGACGGACACCAGAGCCGTGGATCCCAACTGCACAGTGGTCTGGATGGACACCAGAGCCATGGATCCCACTGTGGATGGACCCTGGCGCAGATAGACAGCATAGCCATGGATGCAAAGTGGACACTGCTCCAGATGGATAATGATCTGGATGGACGCCAAAGCCATGGATCCCACTCTGGATGCACGCTGTTCTTGATGGACACAGGAGTCATACATGGGTCTGTAGATGGAGCCTGGTATGAATGGACAGCACAGCCACGTATCCAGATGGATACTTGCCCAGATGGACAGCAGAGCCGTGGATCTCAAGTGGACAGTGGTCTCGATGGAAACCAGAGTGATGGATCCCACTGTGGATGGACACTGGTATGGATAGACCTCAGAGCCTTGGATCCCAGCTTTACTCTGTTCTAAATAGACTCCAGAGCCATGGATCCGTCTCTGGATGGATGCTGGTCTGGATGGACACCAGAGCCATGGATCCAAATTGGAGCCTGGTGTGGATGGATACAAGGGCCATGGATTCCACTCTTGATGGACACTTGTGGAGATAGCAACCAGAGGCATGGATCCGACTCGAGATGGACACTGATCCTGAAGGACAGTGGTCTAGATGGTGACCAGAGCCATTCCTCCCACCTTGTATTGACTCTTGCCAGACCCCGAGGCATGGATCCCACTCTGGATGGCCAGTGGTCTGGATGGGCACCAGACCATGGCTCCCCTATCAATGGACACTGGTCTAGATGGATGCCAGAGCCAATGACTCCAGCTGGACACTGGTGTGGATGGACACCAGAGCAATGGATGCCACTGTGGATGGATACGGGTTTGGATAAACATAAGAGCCACGGATCCCAATCTAGATGGACGCTGCTGTGAATAGACACCAGTGCCATGGATCCCACTGTGGATGGACACTGGTATGGATAGACATCAGAGCCTTGGATCCCAGCTTGACTGTGTTCTGGATGGAGAGCAGAGTCTTGGATTGGACTCTGGATGGATACTGCTCCAGATGGACAGCAGAGTCTTGGATTGGACTCTGGATGGATACTGCTCCAGATGGAACGCAGAGCCATGGATCCCACTCTTGGTGGATACTGGTCTGGATGGACTCCAGAGCCATGGATCCGTCCCTGGATGGACACAGTTCTGGATGGACACCAGAGCCATAGATCCAAATTGGAACCTGTTCTGGATGGATGCAAGGGCCATGGATTCCACTCTGGATGGATACTGCTCCAGTTAGCAACCAGAGTCATGGATCCGAATCCAGATGGAGACTGGTCCAGATGGACACTGGTCCAGATGGTGACCAGAGCCATTCCTCCCACCTTGTATTGATAGTGGTCTTGCCAGACCCCGAGGCATGGATCCCACTCTGGATGGCCAGTGGTCTGGATGGGCCCCAGACCATGGATCCCCTATGAATGGACACTGGTCTAGATGGACGCCAGAGCCATGGATTCCAGCTGGACACTGGTGTGGATGGACACCAGAGCAATGGATGCCACTGTGGATGGACACTAATTTGGATGGACATAAGAGCCACGGATCCCAATCTGGATGGACGCTGCTGTGAAGAGACACCAGAGCCATGGATCCCACAGTGGATTGACAGTGGTCAGGATGGACACCAGAGCAATGGATGCCACTGTGGATGGACGCAGGTAGAGATGCACACCAGAGTAATGGTGTCCGCTCTGGATGGACACTGGTCTGGATAGACAGCAGAACCCTGGCTTCCACTCTGGATGGACGCTTGCCTGAATAGACAAAAGAGCTATGGATCCCAGCTTGACACTGGTCTGGAAGGACACCAGAGCCATGAATCCCACTCTGAATGCACACTACTCGTGATGGACACAAGAGCCATGCATCCCTCTGTGGATGGAGCCTGGTTTGAATGGACAGCACAGCCACGCATCCAGATGGACACCAGAGCCGTGGATCCCAACTGGACAGTGGTCTCGATGGACACCAGTGCCATGGATCCCACTGTGGATGGACACTGGTATGGATAGACATCAGAGCCTTGGATCCCAGCTTGACTGTGTTCTGGATGGAGAGCAGAGTCTTGGATTGGACTCTGGATGGATACTGCTCCAGATGGACAACAGAGTCTTGGATTGGACTCTGGATGGATACTGCTCCAGATGGAACGCAGAGCCATGGATCCCACTCTTGGTGGATACTGGTCTGGATGGACTCCAGAGCCATGGATCCGTCGCTGGATGGACACAGTTCTGGATGGACACAAGAGCCATAGATCCAAATTGGAACCTCTTCTGGATGGATGCAAGGGCCATGGATTCCACTCTGGATGGATACTGCTCCAGTTAGCAACCAGAGTCATGGATCCGAATCCAGATGGAGACTGGTCCAGATGGACACTGGTCCGGATGGTGACCAGAGCCATTCCTCCCACCTTGTATTGATAGTGGTCTTGCCAGACCCCGAGGCATGCATCCCACTCTGGATGGCCAGTGGTCTGGATGGGCCCCAGACCATGGATCCCCTATGAATGGACACTGGTCTAGATGGACGCCAGAGTCATGGATTCCAGCTGGACACTGGTGTGGATGGACACCAGAGCAATGGATGCCACTGTGGATGGACACTGGTTTGGATGGACATAAGAGCCACGGATCCCAATCTGGATGGACGCTGCTGTGAATAGACCCCAGAGCCATGGATCCCACAGTGGATTGACAGTGGTCAGGATGGACACCAGAGCAATGGATGCCACTGTGGATGGACGCAGGTAGAGATGCACACCAGAGTAATGGTGTCCACTCTGGATGGACACTGGTATGGATAGACATCAGAGCCTTGGATCCCAACTTGACTGTGTTCTGGATGGAGAGCAGAGTCTTGGATTGGACTCTGGATGGATACTGCTCCAGATGGACAGCAGAATCTTGGATTGGACTCTGGATGGATACTGCTCCAGATGGAACGCAGAGCCACGGATCCCACTCTTGGTGGATACTGGTCTGGATGGACTCCAGAGCCATGGATTTGTCTCTGGATGGACACAGTTCTGGATGGACACAAGAGCCATAGATCCAAATTGGAACCTGTTCTGGATGGATGCAAGGGCCATGGATTCCACTCTGGATGGATACTGCTCCAGTTAGCAACCAGAGTCATAGATCCGAATCCAGATGGAGACTGGTCCAGATGGACACTGGTCCGGATGGTGACCAGAGCCATTCCTCCCACCTTGTATTGATAGTGGTCTTGCCAGACCCCGAGGCATGCATCCCACTCTGGATGGCCAGTGGTCTGGATGGGCCCCAGACCATGGATCCCCTATGAATGGACACTGGTCTAGATGGACGCCAGAGCCATGGATTCCAGCTGGACACTGGTGTGGATGGACACCAGAGCCATGGATGCCACTGTGGATGGACACTGGTTTGGATGGACATAAGAGCCACGGATCCCAATCTGGATGGACGCTGCTGTGAATAGACCCCAGAGCCATGGATCCCACAGTGGATTGACAGTGGTCAGGATGGACACCAGAGCAATGGATGCCACTGTGGATGGACGCAGGTAGAGATGCACACCAGAGTAATGGTGTCCGCTCTGGATGGACACTGGTCTGGATAGACAGCAGAACCCTGGCTTCCACCCTGGATGGACGCTTGCCTGAATAGACAAAAGAGCTATGGATCCCAGCTTGACACTGGTCTGGATGGACACCAGAGCCATGAATCCCACTCTGAATGCACACTACTCGTGATGGACACAAGAGCCATGCATCCCTCTGTGGATGGAGCCTGGTTTGAATGGACAGCACAGCCACGCATCCAGATGGACACCAGAGCCGTGGATCCCAACTGGACAGTGGTCTCGATGGACACCAGTTCCATGGATCCCACTGTGGATGGACACTGGTATGGATAGACATCAGAGCCTTGGATCCCAGCTTGACTGTGTTCTGGATGGAGAGCAGAGTCTTGGATTGGACTCTGGATGGATACTGCTCCAGATGGACAGCAGAGTCTTGGATTGGACTCTGGATGGATACTGCTCCAGATGGAACGCAGAGCCATGGATCCCACTCTTGGTGGATACTGGTCTGGATGGACTCCAGAGCCATGGATCCGTCTCTGGATGGACACAGTTCTGGATGGACACAAGAGCCATAGATCCAAATTGGAACCTGTTCTGGATGGATGCAAGGGCCATGGATTCCACTCTGGATGGATACTGCTCCAGTTAGCAACCAGAGTCATAGATCCGAATCCAGATGGAGACTGGTCCAGATGGACACTGGTCCGGATGGTGACCAGAGCCATTCCTCCCACCTTGTATTGATAGTGGTCTTGCCAGACCCCGAGGCATGCATCCCACTCTGGATGGCCAGTGGTCTGGATGGGCCCCAGACCATGGATCCCCTATGAATGGACACTGGTCTAGATGGACGCCAGAGCCATGGATTCCAGCTGGACACTGGTGTGGATGGACACCAGAGCCATGGATGCCACTGTGGATGGACACTGGTTTGGATGGACATAAGAGCCACAGATCCCAATCTGGATGGACGCTGCTGTGAATAGACCCCAGAGCCATGGATCCCACAGTGGATTGACAGTGGTCAGGATGGACACCAGAGCAATGGATGCCACTGTGGATGGACGCAGGTAGAGATGCACACCAGAGTAATGGTGTCCGCTCTGGATGGACACTGGTATGGATAGACATCAGAGCCTTGGATCCCAGCTTGACTGTGTTCTGGATGGAGAGCAGAGTCTTGGATTGGACTCTGGATGGATACTGCTCCAGATGGACAGCACAGTCTTGGATTGGACTCTGGATGGATACTGCTCCAGATGGAACGCAGAGCCATGGATCCCACTGTTGGTGGATACTGGTCTGGATGGACTCCAGAGCCATGGATCCGTCTCTGGATGGACACAGTTCTGGATGGACACAAGAGCCATAGATCCAAATTGGAACCTGTTCTGGATGGATGCAAGGGCCATGGATTCCACTCTGGATGGATACTGCTCCAGTTAGCAACCAGAGTCATAGATCCGAATCCAGATGGAGACTGGTCCAGATGGACACTGGTCCGGATGGTGACCAGAGCCATTCCTCCCACCTTGTATTGATAGTGGTCTTGCCAGACCCCGAGGCATGCATCCCACTCTGGATGGCCAGTGGTCTGGATGGGCCCCAGACCATGGATCCCCTATGAATGGACACTGGTCTAGATGGACGCCAGAGCCATGGATTCCAGCTGGACACTGGTGTGGATGGACACCAGAGCCATGGATGCCACTGTGGATGGACACTGGTTTGGATGGACATAAGAGCCACGGATCCCAATCTGGATGGACGCTGCTGTGAATAGACCCCAGAGCCATGGATCCCACAGTGGATTGACAGTGGTCAGGATGGACACCAGAGCAATGGATGCCACTGTGGATGGACGCAGGTAGAGATGCACACCAGAGTAATGGTGTCCGCTCTGGATGGACACTGGTATGGATAGCCATCAGAGCCTTGGATCCCAGCTTGACTGTGTTCTGGATGGAGAGCAGAGTCTTGGATTGGACTCTGGATGGATACTGCTCCAGATGGACAGCACAGTCTTGGATTGGACTCTGGATGGATACTGCTCCAGATGGAACGCAGAGCCATGGATCCCACTGTTGGTGGATACTGGTCTGGATGGACTCCAGAGCCATGGATCCGTCTCTGGATGGACACAGTTCTGGATGGACACAAGAGCCATAGATCCAAATTGGAACCTGTTCTGGATGGATGCAAGGGCCATGGATTCCACTCTGGATGGATACTGCTCCAGTTAGCAACCAGAGTCATAGATCCGAATCCAGATGGAGACTGGTCCAGATGGACACTGGTCCGGATGGTGACCAGAGCCATTCCTCCCACCTTGTATTGATAGTGGTCTTGCCAGACTCCGAGGCATGCATCCCACTCTGGATGGCCAGTGGTCTGGATGGGCCCCAGACCATGGATCCCCTATGAATGGACACTGGTCTAGATGGATGCCAGAGCCATGGATTCCAGCTGGACACTTGTCTGGATGGACACCAGAGCCATGGATGCCACTGTGGATGGACACTGGTTTGGATGGACATAAGAGCCACGGATCCCAATCTGGATGGACGCTGCTGTGAATAGACCCCAGAGCCATGGATCCCACAGTGGATTGACAGTGGTCAGGATGGACACCAGAGCAATGGATGCCACTGTGGATGGACGCACGTAGAGATGCACACCAGAGTAATGGTGTCCGCTCTGGATGGACACTGGTCTGGATAGACAGCAGGACCCTGGCTTCCACCCTGGATGGACGCTTGCCTGAATAGACAAAAGAGCTATGGATCCCAGCTTGACACTGGTCTGGATGGACACCAGAGCCATGAATCCCACTCTGAATGCACACTACTCGTGATGGACACAAGAGCCATGCATCCCTCTGTGGATGGAGCCTGGTTTGAATGGACAGCACAGCCACGCATCCAGATGGACACCAGAGCCGTGGATCCCAACTGGACAGTGGTCTCGATGGACACCAGTGCCATGGATCCCACTGTGGATGGACACTGGTATGGATAGACATCAGAGCCTTGGATCCCAGCTTGACTGTGTTCTGGATGGAGAGCAGAGTCTTGGATTGGACTCTGGATGGATACTGCTCCAGATGGACAGCAGAGTCTTGGATTGGACTCTGGATGGATACTGCTCCAGATGGAACTCAGAGCCATGGATCCCACTCTTGGTGGATACTGGTCTGGATGGACTCCAGAGCCATGGATCCGTCTCTGGATGGACACAGTTCTGGATGGACACAAGAGCCATAGATCCAAATTGGAACCTCTTCTGGATGGATGCAAGGGCCATGGATTCCACTCTGGATGGATACTGCTCCAGTTAGCAACCAGAGTCATGGATCCGAATCCAGATGGAGACTGGTCCAGATGGACACTGGTCCGGATGGTGACCAGAGCCATTCCTCCCACCTTGTATTGATAGTGGTCTTGCCAGACCCCGAGGCATGCATCCCACTCTGGATGGCCAGTGGTCTGGATGGGCCCCAGACCATGGATCCCCTATGAATGGACACTGGTCTAGATGGATGCCAGAGCCATGGATTCCAGCTGGACACTGGTGTGGATGGACACCAGAGCCATGGATGCCACTGTGGATGGATACGGGTTTGGATGGACATAAGAGCCACGGATCCCAATCTGGATGGACGCTGCTGTGAATAGACACCAGAGCCATGGATCCCACTGTGGATGGACACTGGTATGGATAGACACCAGAGCAATGGATCCCAGCTTGACTGTGTTCTGGATGGAGAGCAGAGTCTTGGATTGGACTCTGGATGGATACTGCTCCAGATGGACTGCACAGTCTTGGATTGGACTCTGGATGGATACTGCTCCAGATGGAACGCAGAGCCATGGATCCCACTGTTGGTGGATACTGGTCTGGATGGACTCCAGAGCCATGGATCCGTCTCTGGATGGACACAGTTCTGGATGGACACAAGAGCCATAGATCCAAATTGCAACCTGTTCTGGATGGATGCAAGGGCCATGGATTCCACTCTGGATGGATACTGCTCCAGTTAGCAACCAGAGTCATAGATCCGAATCCAGATGGAGACTGGTCCAGATGGACACTGGTCCGGATGGTGACCAGAGCCATTCCTCCCACCTTGTATTGATAGTGGTCTTGCCAGACCCCGAGGCATGGATCCCACTCTGGATGGCCAGTGGTCTGGATGGGCCCCAGACCATGGATCCCCTATGAATGGACACTGGTCTAGATGGACGCCAGAGCCATGGATTCCAGCTGGACACTGGTGTGGATGGACACCTGAGCCATGGATGCCACTGTGGATGGACACTGGTTTGGATGGACATAAGAGCCACGGATCCCAATCTGGATGGACGCTGCTGTGAATAGACCCCAGAGCCATGGATCCCACAGTGGATTGACAGTGGTCAGGATGGACACCAGAGCAATGGATGCCACTGTGGATGGACGCAGGTAGAGATGCACACCAGAGTAATGGTGTCCGCTCTGGATGGACACTGGTCTGGATAGACAGCAGAACCCTGGCTTCCACTCTGGATGGACGCTTGCCTGAATAGACAAAAGAGCTATGGATCCCAGCTTGACACTGGTCTGGATGGACACCAGAGCCATGAATCCCACTCTGAATGCACACTACTCGTGATGGACACAAGAGCCATGCATCCCTCTGTGGATGGAGCCTGGTTTGAATGGACAGCACAGCCACGCATCCAGATGGACACCAGAGCCGTGGATCCCAACTGGACAGTGGTCTCGATGGACACCAGTGCCATGGATCCCACTGTGGATGGACACTGGTATGGATAGACATCAGAGCCTTGGATCCCAGCTTGACTGTGTTCTGGATGGAGAGCAGAGTCTTGGATTGGACTCTGGATGGATACTGCTCCAGATGGACAGCACAGTCTTGGATTGGACTCTGGATGGATACTGCTCCAGATGGAACGCAGAGCCATGGATCCCACTCTTGGTGGATACTGGTCTGGATGGACTCCAGAGCCATGGATCCGTCTCTGGATGGACACAGTTCTGGATGGACACAAGAGCCATAGATCCAAATTGGAACCTGTTCTGGATGGATGCAAGGGCCATGGATTCCACTCTGGATGGATACTGCTCCAGTTAGCAACCAGAGTCATAGATCCGAATCCAGATGGAGACTGGTCCAGATGGACACTGGTCCGGATGGTGACCAGAGCCATTCCTCCCACCTTGTATTGATAGTGGTCTTGCCAGACCCCGAGGCATGCATCCCACTCTGGATGGCCAGTGGTCTGGATGGGCCCCAGACCATGGATCCCCTATGAATGGACACTGGTCTAGATGGACGCCAGAGCCATGGATTCCAGCTGGACACTGGTGTGGATGGACACCTGAGCCATGGATGCCACTGTGGATGGACACTGGTTTGGATGGACATAAGAGCCACGGATCCCAATCTGGATGGACGCTGCTGTGAATAGACCCCAGAGCCATGGATCCCACAGTGGATTGACAGTGGTCAGGATGGACACCAGAGCAATGGATGCCACTGTGGATGGACGCAGGTAGAGATGCACACCAGAGTAATGGTGTCCGCTCTGGATGGACACTGGTCAGGATAGACAGCAGAAGCCTGGCTTCCACTCTGGATGGACGCTTGCCTGAATAGACAAAAGAGCTATGGATCCCAGCTTGACACTGGTCTGGATGGACACCAGAGCCATGAATCCCACTCTGAATGCACACTACTCGTGATGGACACAAGAGCCATGCATCCCTCTGTGGATGGAGCCTGGTTTGAATGGACAGCACAGCCACGCATCCAGATGGACACCAGAGCCGTGGATCCCAACTGGACAGTGGTCTCGATGGACACCAGTGCCATGGATCCCACTGTGGATGGACACTGGTATGGATAGACATCAGAGCCTTGGATCCCAGCTTGACTGTGTTCTGGATGGAGAGCAGAGTCTTGGATTGGACTCTAGATGGATACTGCTCCAGATGGACACCAGAGCCATGGATCCCACTTTGGATGGATCCCAGTCTGGATAGACTCCAGAGCCATGGATCCGTCTCTGGATGGATGCTGGTCTGGATGGACACCCGAGCCATGGATCCAAATTGGAGCCTGGTCTGGATGGATACAAGGGCCATGGATTCCACCCTTGATGGACACTTGTGGAGATAGCAACCAGAGGCATGGATCCGACTCGAGATGGACACTGGTGCTGAAGGACAGTGGTCTAGATGGTGACCAGAGCCATTCCTCCCACCTTGTATTGACTCTTGCCAGACCCCGAGGCATGGATCCCACTCTGGATGGCCAGTGGTCTGGATGGGCACCAGACCATGGCTCCCCTATGAATGGACACTGGTCTTGACGGACGCCAGAGCCATGGATTCCAGCTGGACACTGCTGTGGATGGACACCAGAGCAATGGGTGCCACTGTGGATGGATACTGGTTTGGATGGACATAAGAGCCACGGATCCCAATCTGGATGGACGCTGCTGTGAATAGACCCCAGAGCCATGGATCCCACAGTGGATTGACAGTGGTCAGGATGGACACCAGAGCAATGGATGCCACTGTGGATGGACGCAGGTAGAGATGCACACCAGAGTAATGGTGTCCGCTCTGGATGGACACTGGTCTGGATAGACAGCAGAACCCTGGCTTCCACTCTGGATGGATGCTTGCCTGAATAGACAAAAGAGCAATGGATCCCAGCTTGACACTGGTCTGGATGGACACCAGAGCCATGAATCCCACTCTGAATGCACACTACTCGTGATGGACACAAGAGCCATGCATCCCTCTGTGGATGGAGCCTGGTTTGAATGGACAGCACAGCCACGCATCCAGATGGACACCAGAGCCGTGGATCCCAACTGGACAGTGGTCTCGATGGACACCAGTGCCATGGATCCCACTGTGGATGGACACTGGTATGGATAGACATCAGAGCCTTGGATCCCAGCTTGACTGTGTTCTGGATGGAGAGCAGAGTCTTGGATTGGACTCTGGATGGATACTGCTCCAGATGGACAGCAGAGTCTTGGATTGGACTCTGGATGGATACTGCTCCAGATGGAACGCAGAGCCATGGATCCCACTGTTGGTGGATACTGGTCTGGATGGACTCCAGAGCCATGGATCCGTCTCTGGATGGACACAGTTCTGGATGGACACAAGAGCCATAGATCCAAATTGGAACCTGTTCTGGATGGATGCAAGGGCCATGGATTCCACTCTGGATGGATACTGCTCCAGTTAGCAACCAGAGTCATAGATCCGAATCCAGATGGAGACTGGTCCAGATGGACACTGGTCCGGATGGTGACCAGAGCCATTCCTCCCACCTTGTATTGATAGTGGTCTTGCCAGACCCCGAGGCATGCATCCCACTCTGGATGGCCAGTGGTCTGGATGGGCCCCAGACCATGGATCCCCTATGAATGGACACTGGTCTAGATGGACGCCAGAGCCATGGATTCCAGCTGGACACTGGTGTGGATGGACACCAGAGCCATGGATGCCACTGTGGATGGACACTGGTTTGGATGGACATAAGAGCCACGGATCCCAATCTGGATGGACGCTGCTGTGAATAGACACCAGAGCCATGGATCCCACAGTGGATTGACAGTGGTCAGGATGGACACCAGAGCAATGGATGCCACTGTGGATGGACGCAGGTAGAGATGCACACCAGAGTAATGGTGTCCGCTCTGGATGGACACTGGTCAGGATAGACAGCAGAACCCTGGCTTCCACTCTGGATGGACGCTTGCCTGAATAGACAAAAGAGCTATGGATCCCAGCTTGACACTGGTCTGGATGGACACCAGAGCCATGGATCCCACTCTGAATGCACACTACTCGTGATGGACACAAGAGCCATGCATCCCTCTGTGGATGGAGCCTGGTTTGAATGGACAGCACAGCCATGCATCCAGACGGACACCAGAGCCGTGGATCCCAACTGCACAGTGGTCTTGATGGACACCAGAGCCATGGATCCCACTGTGGATGGACCCTGGTACAGATAGACAGCATAGCCATGGATGCAAAGTGGACACTGCTCCAGATGGATAATGATCTGGATGGACGCCAAAGCCATGGATCCCACTCTGGATGCACGCTGTTCTTGATGGACACAGGAGTCATGCATGGGTCTGTAGATGGAGCCTGGTATGAATGGACAGCACAGCCACGTATCCAGATGGATACTTGCCCAGATGGACAGCAGAGCCGTGGATCTCAAGTGGACAGTGGTCTCGATGGAAACCAGAGCAATGGATCCCACTGTGGATGGACACTGGTATGGATAAACCTCAGAGCCTTGGATCCCAGCTTTACTCTGTTCTAAATAGACTCCAGAGCCATGGATCCGTCTCTGGATGGATGCTGGTCTGGATGGACACCCGAGCCATGGATCCAAATTGGAGCCTGGTCTGGATGGATACAAGGGCCATGGATTCCACTCTTGATGGACACTTGTGGAGATAGCAACCAGAGGCATGGATCCGACTCGAGATGGACACTGGTCCTGAAGGACAGTGGTCTAGATGGTGACCAGAGCCATTCCTCCCACCTTGTATTGACTCTTGCCAGACCCCGAGGCATGGATCCCACTCTGGATGGCCAGTGGTCTGGATGGGCACCAGACCATGGCTCCCCTATCAATGGACACTGCTCTAGATGGATGCCAGAGCCAATGACTCCAGCTGGACACTGGTGTGGATGGACACCAGAGCAATGGATGCCACTGTGGATGGACACTGGTTTGGATGGACATAAGAGCCACGGATCCCAATCTAGATGGACGCTGCTGTGAATAGACACCAGTGCCATGGATCCCACTGTGGATGGACACTGGTATGGATAGACATCAGAGCCTTGGATCCCAGCTTGACTGTGTTCTGGATGGAGAGCAGAGTCTTGGATTGGACTCTGGATGGATACTGCTCCAGATGGACAGCACAGTCTTGGATTGGACTCTGGATGGATACTGCTCCAGATGGAACGCAGAGCCATGGATCCCACTGTTGGTGGATACTGGTCTGGATGGACTCCAGAGCCATGGATCCGTCTCTGGATGGACACAGTTCTGGATGGACACAAGAGCCATAGATCCAAATTGGAACCTGTTCTGGATGGATGCAAGGGCCATGGATTCCACTCTGGATGGATACTGCTCCAGTTAGCAACCAGAGTCATAGATCCGAATCCAGATGGAGACTGGTCCAGATGGACACTGGTCCGGATGGTGACCAGAGCCATTCCTCCCACCTTGTATTGATAGTGGTCTTGCCAGACTCCGAGGCATGCATCCCACTCTGGATGGCCAGTGGTCTGGATGGGCCCCAGACCATGGATCCCCTATGAATGGACACTGGTCTAGATGGATGCCAGAGCCATGGATTCCAGCTGGACACTTGTCTGGATGGACACCAGAGCCATGGATGCCACTGTGGATGGACACTGGTTTGGATGGACATAAGAGCCACGGATCCCAATCTGGATGGACGCTGCTGTGAATAGACCCCAGAGCCATGGATCCCACAGTGGATTGACAGTGGTCAGGATGGACACCAGAGCAATGGATGCCACTGTGGATGGACGCACGTAGAGATGCACACCAGAGTAATGGTGTCCGCTCTGGATGGACACTGGTCTGGATAGACAGCAGGACCCTGGCTTCCACCCTGGATGGACGCTTGCCTGAATAGACAAAAGAGCTATGGATCCCAGCTTGACACTGCTCTGGATGGACACCAGAGCCATGAATCCCACTCTGAATGCACACTACTCGTGATGGACACAAGAGCCATGCATCCCTCTGTGGATGGAGCCTGGTTTGAATGGACAGCACAGCCACGCATCCAGATGGACACCAGAGCCGTGGATCCCAACTGGACAGTGGTCTCGATGGACACCAGTGCCATGGATCCCACTGTGGATGGACACTGGTATGGATAGACATCAGAGCCTTGGATCCCAGCTTGACTGTGTTCTGGATGGAGAGCAGAGTCTTGGATTGGACTCTGGATGGATACTGCTCCAGATGGACAGCAGAGTCTTGGATTGGACTCTGGATGGATACTGCTCCAGATGGAACGCAGAGCCATGGATCCCACTGTTGGTGGATACTGGTCTGGATGGACTCCAGAGCCATGGATCCGTCTCTGGATGGACACAGTTCTGGATGGACACAAGAGCCATAGATCCAAATTGGAACCTGTTCTGGATGGATGCAAGGGCCATGGATTCCACTCTGGATGGATACTGCTCCAGTTAGCAACCAGAGTCATGGATCCGAATCCAGATGGAGACTGGTCCAGATGGACACTGGTCCGGATGGTGACCAGAGCCATTCCTCCCACCTTGTATTGATAGTGGTCTTGCCAGACCCCGAGGCATGCATCCCACTCTGGATGGCCAGTGGTCTGGATGGGCCCCAGACCATGGATCCCCTATGAATGGACACTGGTCTAGATGGATGCCAGAGCCATGGATTCCAGCTGGACACTGGTGTGGATGGACACCAGAGCCATGGATGCCACTGTGGATGGATACGGGTTTGGATGGACATAAGAGCCACGGATCCCAATCTGGATGGACGCTGCTGTGAATAGACACCAGAGCCATGGATCCCACTGTGGATGGACACTGGTATGGATAGACACCAGAGCAATGGATCCCAGCTTGACTGTGTTCTGGATGGAGAGCAGAGTCTTGGATTGGACTCTGGATGGATACTGCTCCAGATGGACTGCACAGTCTTGGATTGGACTCTGGATGGATACTGCTCCAGATGGAACGCAGAGCCATGGATCCCACTGTTGGTGGATACTGGTCTGGATGGACTCCAGAGCCATGGATCCGTCTCTGGATGGACACAGTTCTGGATGGACACAAGAGCCATAGATCCAAATTGCAACCTGTTCTGGATGGATGCAAGGGCCATGGATTCCACTCTGGATGGATACTGCTCCAGTTAGCAACCAGAGTCATAGATCCGAATCCAGATGGAGACTGGTCCAGATGGACACTGGTCCGGATGGTGACCAGAGCCATTCCTCCCACCTTGTATTGATAGTGGTCTTGCCAGACCCCGAGGCATGCATCCCACTCTGGATGGCCAGTGGTCTGGATGGGCCCCAGACCATGGATCCCCTATGAATGGACACTGGTCTAGATGGACGCCAGAGCCATGGATTCCAGCTGGACACTGGTGTGGATGGACACCAGAGCCATGGATGCCACTGTGGATGGACACTGGTTTGGATGGACATAAGAGCCACGGATCCCAATCTGGATGGACGCTGCTGTGAATAGACCCCAGAGCCATGGATCCCACAGTGGATTGACAGTGGTCAGGATGGACACCAGAGCAATGGATGCCACTGTGGATGGACGCAGGTAGAGATGCACACCAGAGTAATGGTGTCCGCTCTGGATGGACACTGGTCTGGATAGACAGCAGAACCCTGGCTTCCACTCTGGATGGACGCTTGCCTGAATAGACAAAAGAGCTATGGATCCCAGCTTGACACTGGTCTGGATGGACACCAGAGCCATGAATCCCACTCTGAATGCACACTACTCGTGATGGACACAAGAGCCATGCATCCCTCTGTGGATGGAGCCTGGTTTGAATGGACAGCACAGCCACGCATCCAGATGGACACCAGAGCCGTGGATCCCAACTGGACAGTGGTCTCGATGGACACCAGTGCCATGGATCCCACTGTGGATGGACACTGGTATGGATAGACATCAGAGCCTTGGATCCCAGCTTGACTGTGTTCTGGATGGAGAGCAGAGTCTTGGATTGGACTCTAGATGGATACTGCTCCAGATGGACACCAGAGCCATGGATCCCACTTTGGATGGATCCCAGTCTGGATAGACTCCAGAGCCATGGATCCGTCTCTGGATGGATGCTGGTCTGGATGGACACCCGAGCCATGGATCCAAATTGGAGCCTGGTCTGGATGGATACAAGGGCCATGGATTCCACCCTTGATGGACACTTGTGGAGATAGCAACCAGAGGCATGGATCCGACTCGAGATGGACACTGGTGCTGAAGGACAGTGGTCTAGATGGTGACCAGAGCCATTCCTCCCACCTTGTATTGACTCTTGCCAGACCCCGAGGCATGGATCCCACTCTGGATGGCCAGTGGTCTGGATGGGCACCAGACCATGGCTCCCCTATGAATGGACACTGGTCTTGACGGACGCCAGAGCCATGGATTCCAGCTGGACACTGCTGTGGATGGACACCAGAGCAATGGGTGCCACTGTGGATGGATACTGGTTTGGATGGACATAAGAGCCACGGATCCCAATCTGGATGGACGCTGCTGTGAATAGACCCCAGAGCCATGGATCCCACAGTGGATTGACAGTGGTCAGGATGGACACCAGAGCAATGGATGCCACTGTGGATGGACGCAGGTAGAGATGCACACCAGAGTAATGGTGTCCGCTCTGGATGGACACTGGTCTGGATAGACAGCAGAACCCTGGCTTCCACTCTGGATGGATGCTTGCCTGAATAGACAAAAGAGCAATGGATCCCAGCTTGACACTGGTCTGGATGGACACCAGAGCCATGAATCCCACTCTGAATGCACACTACTCGTGATGGACACAAGAGCCATGCATCCCTCTGTGGATGGAGCCTGGTTTGAATGGACAGCACAGCCACGCATCCAGATGGACACCAGAGCCGTGGATCCCAACTGGACAGTGGTCTCGATGGACACCAGTGCCATGGATCCCACTGTGGATGGACACTGGTATGGATAGACATCAGAGCCTTGGATCCCAGCTTGACTGTGTTCTGGATGGAGAGCAGAGTCTTGGATTGGACTCTGGATGGATACTGCTCCAGATGGACAGCAGAGTCTTGGATTGGACTCTGGATGGATACTGCTCCAGATGGAACGCAGAGCCATGGATCCCACTGTTGGTGGATACTGGTCTGGATGGACTCCAGAGCCATGGATCCGTCTCTGGATGGACACAGTTCTGGATGGACACAAGAGCCATAGATCCAAATTGGAACCTGTTCTGGATGGATGCAAGGGCCATGGATTCCACTCTGGATGGATACTGCTCCAGTTAGCAACCAGAGTCATAGATCCGAATCCAGATGGAGACTGGTCCAGATGGACACTGGTCCGGATGGTGACCAGAGCCATTCCTCCCACCTTGTATTGATAGTGGTCTTGCCAGACCCCGAGGCATGCATCCCACTCTGGATGGCCAGTGGTCTGGATGGGCCCCAGACCATGGATCCCCTATGAATGGACACTGGTCTAGATGGACGCCAGAGCCATGGATTCCAGCTGGACACTGGTGTGGATGGACACCAGAGCCATGGATGCCACTGTGGATGGACACTGGTTTGGATGGACATAAGAGCCACGGATCCCAATCTGGATGGACGCTGCTGTGAATAGACACCAGAGCCATGGATCCCACAGTGGATTGACAGTGGTCAGGATGGACACCAGAGCAATGGATGCCACTGTGGATGGACGCAGGTAGAGATGCACACCAGAGTAATGGTGTCCGCTCTGGATGGACACTGGTCAGGATAGACAGCAGAACCCTGGCTTCCACTCTGGATGGACGCTTGCCTGAATAGACAAAAGAGCTATGGATCCCAGCTTGACACTGGTCTGGATGGACACCAGAGCCATGGATCCCACTCTGAATGCACACTACTCGTGATGGACACAAGAGCCATGCATCCCTCTGTGGATGGAGCCTGGTTTGAATGGACAGCACAGCCATGCATCCAGACGGACACCAGAGCCGTGGATCCCAACTGCACAGTGGTCTTGATGGACACCAGAGCCATGGATCCCACTGTGGATGGACCCTGGTACAGATAGACAGCATAGCCATGGATGCAAAGTGGACACTGCTCCAGATGGATAATGATCTGGATGGACGCCAAAGCCATGGATCCCACTCTGGATGCACGCTGTTCTTGATGGACACAGGAGTCATGCATGGGTCTGTAGATGGAGCCTGGTATGAATGGACAGCACAGCCACGTATCCAGATGGATACTTGCCCAGATGGACAGCAGAGCCGTGGATCTCAAGTGGACAGTGGTCTCGATGGAAACCAGAGCAATGGATCCCACTGTGGATGGACACTGGTATGGATAAACCTCAGAGCCTTGGATCCCAGCTTTACTCTGTTTTAAATAGACTCCAGAGCCATGGATCCGTCTCTGGATGGATGCTGGTCTGGATGGACACCCGAGCCATGGATCCAAATTGGAGCCTGGTCTGGATGGATACAAGGGCCATGGATTCCACTCTTGATGGACACTTGTGGAGATAGCAACCAGAGGCATGGATCCGACTCGAGATGGACACTGGTCCTGAAGGACAGTGGTCTAGATGGTGACCAGAGCCATTCCTCCCACCTTGTATTGACTCTTGCCAGACCCCGAGGCATGGATCCCACTCTGGATGGCCAGTGGTCTGGATGGGCACCAGACCATGGCTCCCCTATCAATGGACACTGCTCTAGATGGATGCCAGAGCCAATGACTCCAGCTGGACACTGGTGTGGATGGACACCAGAGCAATGGATGCCACTGTGGATGGACACTGGTTTGGATGGACATAAGAGCCACGGATCCCAATCTAGATGGACGCTGCTGTGAATAGACACCAGTGCCATGGATCCCACTGTGGATGGACACTGGTATGGATAGACATCAGAGCCTTGGATCCCAGCTTGACTGTGTTCTGGATGGAGAGCAGAGTCTTGGATTGGACTCTGGATGGATACTGCTCCAGATGGACAGCAGAGTCTTGGATTGGACTCTGGATGGATACTGCTCCAGATGGAACGCAGAGCCATGGATCCCACTCTTGGTGGATACTGGTCTGGATGGACTCCAGAGCCATGGATCCGTCTCTGGATGGACACAGTTCTGGATGGACACCAGAGCCATAGATCCAAATTGGAACCTGTTCTGGATGGATGCAAGGGCCATGGATTCCACTCTGGATGGATACTGCTCCAGTTAGCAACCAGAGTCATAGATCCGAATCCAGATGGAGACTGGTCCAGATGGACACTGGTCCGGATGGTGACCAGAGCCATTCCTCCCACCTTGTATTGATAGTGGTCTTGCCAGACCCCGAGGCATGCATCCCACTCTGGATGGCCAGTGGTCTGGATGGGCCCCAGACCATGGATCCCCTATGAATGGACACTGGTCTAGATGGACGCCAGAGCCATGGATTCCAGCTGGACACTGGTGTGGATGGACACCTGAGCCATGGATGCCACTGTGGATGGACACTGGTTTGGATGGACATAAGAGCCACGGATCCCAATCTGGATGGACGCTGCTGTGAATAGACCCCAGAGCCATGGATCCCACAGTGGATTGACAGTGGTCAGGATGGACACCAGAGCAATGGATGCCACTGTGGATGGACGCAGGTAGAGATGCACACCAGAGTAATGGTGTCCGCTCTGGATGGACACTGGTCAGGATAGACAGCAGAAGCCTGGCTTCCACTCTGGATGGACGCTTGCCTGAATAGACAAAAGAGCTATGGATCCCAGCTTGACACTGGTCTGGATGGACACCAGAGCCATGAATCCCACTCTGAATGCACACTACTCGTGATGGACACAAGAGCCATGCATCCCTCTGTGGATGGAGCCTGGTTTGAATGGACAGCACAGCCATGCATCCAGATGGACACCAGAGCCGTGGATCCCAACTGGACAGTGGTCTCGATGGACACCAGTGCCATGGATCCCACTGTGGATGGACACTGGTATGGATAGACATCAGAGCCTTGGATCCCAGCTTGACTGTGTTCTGGATGGAGAGCAGAGACTTGGATTGGACTCTGGATGGATACTGCTCCAGATGGACACCAGAGCCATGGATCCCACTTTGGATGGATCCCAGTCTGGATAGACTCCAGACCCATGGATCCGTCTCTGGATGGATGCTGGTCTGGATGGACACCCGAGCCATGGATCCAAATTGGAGCCTGGTCTGGATGGATACAAGGGCCATGGATTCCACTCTTGATGGAAACTTGTGGAGATAGCAACCTGAGGCATGGATTCGACTCGAGATGGACACTGGTCCTGAAGGACAGTGGTCTAGATGGTGACCAGAGCCATTCCTCCCACCTTGTATTGACTCTTGCCAGACCCCGAGCATGGATCCCACTCTGGATGGCCAGTGGTCTGGATGGGCACCAGACCATGGATCCCCTATGAATGGACACTGGTCTAGATGGACGCCAGAGCCATGGATTCCAGCTGGACACTGCTGTGGATGGACACCAGAGCAATGGATGCCACTGTGGATGGACACTGGTTTGGATGGACATAAGAGCCACGGATCCCAGTCTAGACGGACGCTGCTGTGAATAGACACCAGAGCCATGGATCCCACAGTGGATTGACAGTGGTCAGGATGGACACCAGAGCAATGGATGCCACTGTGGATGGACGCAGGTAGAGATGCACACCAGAGTAATGGTGTCCGCTCTGGATGGACACTGGTATGGATAGACAGCAGAACCCTGGCTTCCACTCTGGATGGACGCTTGCCTGAATAGACAAAAGAGCTATGGATCCCAGCTTGACACTGGTCTGGATGGACACCAGAGCCATGGATCCCACTCTGAATGCACACTACTCGTGATGGACACAAGAGCCATGCATCCCTCTGTGGATGGAGCCTGGTTTGAATGGACAGCACAGCCACGCATCCAGACGGACACCAGAGCCGTGGATCCCAACTGCACAGTGGTCTGGATGGACACCAGAGCCATGGATCCCACTGTGGATGGACCCTGGCGCAGATAGACAGCATAGCCATGGATGCAAAGTGGACACTGCTCCAGATGGATAATGATCTGGATGGACGCCAAAGCCATGGATCCCACTCTGGATGCACGCTGTTCTTGATGGACACAGGAGTCATACATGGGTCTGTAGATGGAGCCTGGTATGAATGGACAGCACAGCCACGTATCCAGATGGATACTTGCCCAGATGGACAGCAGAGCCGTGGATCTCAAGTGGACAGTGGTCTCGATGGAAACCAGAGCAATGGATCCCACTGTGGATGGACACTGGTATGGATAGACCTCAGAGCCTTGGATCCCAGCTTTACTCTGTTCTAAATAGACTCCAGAGCCATGGATCCGTCTCTGGATGGATGCTGGTCTGGATGGACACCAGAGCCATGGATCCAAATTGGAGCCTGGTCTGGATGGATACAAGGGCCATGGATTCCACTCTTGATGGACACTTGTGGAGATAGCAACCAGAGGCATGGATCCGACTCGAGATGGACACTGATCCTGAAGGACAGTGGTCTAGATGGTGACCAGAGCCATTCCTCCCACCTTGTATTGACTCTTGCCAGACCCCGAGGCATGGATCCCACTCTGGATGGCCAGTGGTCTGGATGGGCACCAGACCATGGCTCCCCTATCAATGGACACTGGTCTAGATGGATGCCAGAGCCAAAGACTCCAGCTGGACACTGGTGTGGATGGACACCAGAGCAATGGATGCCACTGTGGATGGATACGGGTTTGGATAAACATAAGAGCCACGGATCCCAATCTAGATGGACGCTGCTGTGAATAGACACCAGTGCCATGGATCCCACTGTGGATGGACACTGGTATGGATAGACATCAGAGCCTTGGATCCCAGCTTGACTGTGTTCTGGATGGAGAGCAGAGTCTTGGATTGGACTCTGGATGGATACTGCTCCAGATGGACAGCAGAGTCTTGGATTGGACTCTGGATGGATACTGCTCCAGATGGAACGCAGAGCCATGGATCCCACTGTTGGTGGATACTGGTCTGGATGGACTCCAGAGCCATGGATCCGTCCCTGGATGGACACAGTTCTGGATGGACACCAGAGCCATAGATCCAAATTGGAACCTCTTCTGGATGGATGCAAGGGCCATGGATTCCACTCTGGATGGATACTGCTCCAGTTAGCAACCAGAGTCATGGATCCGAATCCAGATGGAGACTGGTCAAGATGGACACTGGTCCAGATGGTGACCAGAGCCATTCCTCCCACCTTGTATTGATAGTGGTCTTGCCAGACCCCGAGGCATGGATCCCACTCTGGATGGCCAGTGGTCTGGATGGGCCCCAGACCATGGATCCCCTATGAATGGACACTGGTCTAGATGGACGCCAGAGCCATGGATTCCAGCTGGACACTGGTGTGGATGGACACCAGAGCAATGGATGCCACTGTGGATGGACACTAATTTGGATGGACATAAGAGCCACGGATCCCAATCTGGATGGACGCTGCTGTGAATAGACCCCAGAGCCATGGATCCCACAGTGGATTGACAGTGGTCAGGATGGACACCAGAGCAATGGATGCCACTGTGGATGGACACAGGTAGGTAGAGATGCACACCAGAGTAATGGTGTCCACTCTGGATGGACACTGGTCTGGATAGACAGCAGAACCCTGGCTTCCACTCTGGATGGACGCTTGCCTGAATAGACAAAAGAGCTATGGATCCCAGCTTGACACTGGTCTGGATGGACACCAGAGCCATGAATCCCACTCTGAATGCACACTACTCCTGATGGACACAAGAGCCATGCATCCCTCTGTGGATGGAGCCTGATTTGAATGGACAGCACAGCCACGCATCCAGATGGACACCAGAGCCGTGGATCCCAACTGGACAGTGGTCTCGATGGACACCAGTGCCATGGATCCCACTGTGGATGGACACTGGTATGGATAGACATCAGAGCCTTGGATCCCAGCTTGACTGTGTTCTGGATGGAGAGCAGAGTCTTGGATTGGACTCTGGATGGATACTGCTCCAGATGGACAACAGAGTCTTGGATTGGACTCTGGATGGATACTGCTCCAGATGGAACGCAGAGCCATGGATCCCACTCTTGGTGGATACTGGTCTGGATGGACTCCAGAGCCATGGATCCGTCGCTGGATGGACACAGTTCTGGATGGACACAAGAGCCATAGATCCAAATTGGAACCTCTTCTGGATGGATGCAAGGGCCATGGATTCCACTCTGGATGGATACTGCTCCAGTTAGCAACCAGAGTCATGGATCCGAATCCAGATGGAGACTGGTCCAGGTGGACACTGGTCCAGATGGTGACCAGAGCCATTCCTCCCACCTTGTATTGATAGTGGTCTTGCCAGACCCCGAGGCATGCATCCCACTCTGGATGGCCAGTGGTCTGGATGGGCCCCAGACCATGGATCCCCTATGAATGGACACTGGTCTAGATGGATGCCAGAGCCATGGATTCCAGCTGGACACTGGTGTGGATGGACACCAGAGCCATGGATGCCACTGTGGATGGACACTGGTTTGGATGGACATAAGAGCCACGGATCCCAATCTGGATGGACGCTGCTGTGAATAGACCCCAGAGCCATGGATCCCACAGTGGATTGACAGTGGTCAGGATGGACACCAGAGCAATGGACGCCACTGTGGATGGACGCAGGTAGAGATGCACACCAGAGTAATGGTGTCCGCTCTGGATGGACACTGGTATGGATAGACATCAGAGCCTTGGATCCCAGCTTGACTGTGTTCTGGATGGAGAGCAGAGTCTTGGATTGGACTCTGGATGGATACTGCTCCAGATGGACAGCACAGTCTTGGATTGGACTCTGGATGGATACTGCTCCAGATGGAACGCAGAGCCATGGATCCCACTCTTGGTGGATACTGGTCTGGATGGACTCCAGAGCCATGGATCCGTCTCTGGATGGACACAGTTCTGGATGGACACAAGAGCCATAGATCCAAATTGGAACCTGTTCTGGATGGATGCAAGGGCCATGGATTCCACTCTGGATGGATACTGCTCCAGTTAGCAACCAGAGTCATAGATCCGAATCCAGATGGAGACTGGTCCAGATGGACACTGGTCCGGATGGTGACCAGAGCCATTCCTCCCACCTTGTATTGATAGTGGTCTTGCCAGACCCTGAGGCATGCATCCCACTCTGGATGGCCAGTGGTCTGGATGGGCCCCAGACCATGGATCCCCTATGAATGGACACTGGTCTAGATGGACGCCAGAGCCATGGATTCCAGCTGGACACTGGTCTGGATGGACACCAGAGCCATGGATGCCACTGTGGATGGACACTGGTTTGGATGGACATAAGAGCCACGGATCCCAATCTGGATGGACGCTGCTGTGAATAGACCCCAGAGCCATGGATCCCACAGTGGATTGACAGTGGTCAGGATGGACACCAGAGCAATGGATGCCACTGTGGATGGACGCACGTAGAGATGCACACCAGAGTAATGGTGTCCGCTCTGGATGGACACTGGTCTGGATAGACAGCAGAACCCTGGCTTCCACCCTGGATGGACGCTTGCCTGAATAGACAAAAGAGCTATGGATCCCAGCTTGACACTGGTCTGGATGGACACCAGAGCCATGAATCCCACTCTGAATGCACACTACTCGTGATGGACACAAGAGCCATGCATCCCTCTGTGGATGGAGCCTGGTTTGAATGGACAGCACAGCCACGCATCCAGATGGACACCAGAGCCGTGGATCCCAACTGGACAGTGGTCTCGATGGACACCAGTTCCATGGATCCCACTGTGGATGGACACTGGTATGGATAGACATCAGAGCCTTGGATCCCAGCTTGACTGTGTTCTGGATGGAGAGCAGAGTCTTGGATTGGACTCTGGATGGATACTGCTCCAGATGGACAGCACAGTCTTGGATTGGACTCTGGATGGATACTGCTCCAGATGGAACGCAGAGCCATGGATCCCACTGTTGGTGGATACTGGTCTGGATGGACTCCAGAGCCATGGATCCGTCTCTGGATGGACACAGTTCTGGATGGACACCAGAGCCATAGATCCAAATTGGAACCTGTTCTGGATGGATGCAAGGGCCATGGATTCCACTCTGGATGGATACTGCTCCAGTTAGCAACCAGAGTCATAGATCCGAATCCAGATGGAGACTGGTCCAGATGGACACTGGTCCGGATGGTGACCAGAGCCATTCCATCAACCTTGTATTGATAGTGGTCTTGCCAGACCCCGAGGCATGCATCCCACTCTGGATGGCCAGTGGTCTGGATGGGCCCCAGACCATGGATCCCCTATGAATGGACACTGGTCTAGATGGACGCCAGAGCCATGGATTCTAGCTGGACACTGGTGTGGATGGACACCAGAGCAATGGATGCCACTGTGGATGGACACTGGTTTGGATGGACATAAGAGCCACGGATCCCAATCTGGATGGACGCTGCTGTGAATAGACACCAGAGCCATGGATCCCACAGTGGATTGACAGTGGTCAGGATGGATACCAGAGCAATGGATGCCACTGTGGATGGACGCAGGTAGAGATGCACACCAGAGTAATGGTGTCCGCTCTGGATGGACACTGGTATGGATAGACATCAGAGCCTTGGATCCCAGCTTGACTGTGTTCTGGATGGAGAGCAGAGTCTTGGATTGGACTCTGGATGGATACTGCTCCAGATGGACAGCACAGTCTTGGATTGGACTCTGGATGGATACTGCTCCAGATGGAACGCAGAGCCATGGATCCCACTCTTGGTGGATACTGGTCTGGATGGACTCCAGAGCCATGGATCCGTCCCTGGATGGACACAGTTCTGGATGGACACCAGAGCCATAGATCCAAATTGGAGCCTGGTCTGGATGGATGCACGGGCCATGGATTCCACTCTGGATGGATACTGCTCCAGTTAGCAACCAGAGTCATGGATCCGAATCCAGATGGAGACTGGTCCAGGTGGACACTGGTCCGGATGGTGACCAGAGCCATTCCTCCAACCTTGTATTGATAGTGGTCTTGCCAGACCCCGAGGCATGCATCCCACTCTGGATGGCCAGTGGTCTGGATGGGCCCCAGACCATGGATCCCCTATGAATGGACACTGGTCTAGATGGACGCCAGAGCCATGGATTCCAGCTGGACACTGGTGTGGATGGACACCAGAGCCATGGATGCCACTGTGGATGGACACTGGTTTGGATGGACATAAGAGCCACGGATCCCAATCTGGATGGACGCTGCTGTGAATAGACCCCAGAGCCATGGATCCCACAGTGGATTGACAGTGGTCAGGATGGACACCAGAGCAATGGATGCCACTGTGGATGGACGCAGGTAGAGATGCACACCAGAGTAATGGTGTCCGCTCTGGATGGACACTGGTCAGGATAGACAGCAGAACCCTGGCTTCCACTCTGGATGGACGCTTGCCTGAATAGACAAAAGAGCTATGGATCCCAGCTTGACACTGGTCTGGATGGACACCAGAGCCATGGATCCCACTCTGAATGCACACTACTCGTGATGGACACAAGAGCCATGCCTCCCTCTGTGGATGGAGCCTGGTTTGAATGGACAGCACAGCCACGCATCCAGACGGACACCAGAGCCGTGGATCCCAACTGCACAGTGGTCTGGATGGACACCAGAGCCATGGATCCCACTGTGGATGGACCCTGGTACAGATAGACAGCATAGCCATGGATGCAAAGTGGACACTGCTCCAGATGGATAATGATCTGGATGGACTCCAGAGCCATGGATCCGTCCCTGGATGGACACAGTTCTGGATGGACACCAGAGCCATAGATCCAAATTGGAACCTGTTCTGGATGGATGCAAGGGCCATGGATTCCACTCTGGATGGATACTGCTCCAGTTAGCAACCAGAGTCATAGATCCGAATCCAGATGGAGACTGGTCCAGATGGACACTGGTCCGGATGGTGACCAGAGCCATTCCTCCAACCTTGTATTGATAGTGGTCTTGCCAGACCCCGAGGCATGCATCCCACTCTGGATGGCCAGTGGTCTGGATGGGCCCCAGACCATGGATCCCCTATGAATGGACACTGGTCTAGATGGACGCCAGAGCCATGGATTCTAGCTGGACACTGGTGTGGATGGACACCAGAGCAATGGATGCCACTGTGGATGGACACTGGTTTGGATGGACATAAGAGCCACGGATCCCAATCTGGATGGACGCTGCTGTGAATAGACACCAGAGCCATGGATCCCACAGTGGATTGACAGTCGTCAGGATGGACACCAGAGCAATGGATGCCACTGTGGATGGACGCAGGTAGAGATGCACACCAGAGTAATGGTGTCCGCTCTGGATGGACACTGGTATGGATAGACATCAGAGCCTTGGATCCCAGCTTGACTGTGTTCTGGATGGAGAGCAGAGTCTTGGATTGGACTCTGGATGGATACTGCTCCAGATGGACAGCAGAGTCTTGGATTGGACTCTGGATGGATACTGCTCCAGATGGAACGCAGAGCCATGGATCCCACTGTTGGTGGATACTGGTCTGGATGGACTCCAGAGCCATGGATCCGTCTCTGGATGGACACAGTTCTGGATGGACACCAGAGCCATAGATCCAAATTGGAGCCTGGTCTGGATGGATGCACGGGCCATGGATTCCACTCTGGATGGATACTGCTCCAGTTAGCAACCAGAGTCATGGATCCGAATCCAGATGGAGACTGGTCCAGGTGGACACTGGTCCAGATGGTGACCAGAGCCATTCCTCCCACCTTGTATTGATAGTGGTCTTGCCAGACCCCGAGGCATGCATCCCACTCTGGATGGCCAGTGGTCTGGATGGGCCCCAGACCATGGATCCCCTATGAATGGACACTGGTCTAGATGGACGCCAGAGCCATGGATTCCAGCTGGACACTGGTGTGGATGGACACCAGAGCCATGGATGCCACTGTGGATGGACACTGGTTTGGATGGACATAAGAGCCACGGATCCCAATCTGGATGGACGCTGCTGTGAATAGACCCCAGAGCCATGGATCCCACAGTGGATTGACAGTGGTCAGGATGGACACCAGAGCAATGGATGCCACTGTGGATGGACGCAGGTAGAGATGCACACCAGAGTAATGGTGTCCGCTCTGGATGGACACTGGTCTGGATAGACAGCAGAACCCTGGCTTCCACTCTGGATGGACGCTTGCCTGAATAGACAAAAGAGCTATGGATCCCAGCTTGACACTGGTCTGGATGGACACCAGAGCCATGGATCCCACTCTGAATGCACACTACTCGTGATGGACACAAGAGCCATGCCTCCCTCTGTGGATGGAGCCTGGTTTGAATGGACAGCACAGCCACGCATCCAGACGGACACCAGAGCCGTGGATCCCAACTGCACAGTGGTCTGGATGGACACCAGAGCCATGGATCCCACTGTGGATGGACCCTGGTACAGATAGACAGCATAGCCATGGATGCAAAGTGGACACTGCTCCAGATGGATAATGATCTGGATGGACGCCAAAGCCATGGATCCCACTCTGGATGCACGCTGTTCTTGATGGACACAGGAGTCATGCATGGGTCTGTAGATGGAGCCTGGTATGAATGGACAGCACAGCCACGTATCCAGATGGATACTTGCCCAGATGGACAGCAGAGCCGTGGATCTCAAGTGGACAGTGGTCTCGATGGAAACCAGAGCAATGGATCCCACTGTGGATGGACACTGGTATGGATAGACCTCAGAGCCTTGGATCCCAGCTTTACTCTGTTCTAAATAGACTCCAGAGCCATGGATCCGTCTCTGGATGGATGCTGGTCTGGATGGACACCCGAGCCATGGATCCAAATTGGAGCCTGGTCTGGATGGATACAAGGGCCATGGATTCCACTCTTGATGGACACTTGTGGAGATAGCAACCAGAGGCATGGATCCGACTCGAGATGGACACTGGTCCTGAAGGACAGTGGTCTAGATGGTGACCAGAGCCATTCCTCCCACTTTGTATTGACTCTTGCCAGACCCCGAGGCATGGATCCCACTCTGGATGGCCAGTGGTCTGGATGGGCACCAGACCATGGCTCCCCTATCAATGGACACTGGTCTAGATGGATGCCAGAGCCAATGACTCCAGCTGGACACTGGTGTGGATGGACACCAGAGCAATGGATGCCACTGTGGATGGATACGGGTTTGGATGGACATAAGAGCCACGGATCCCAATCTAGATGGACGCTGCTGTGAATAGACACCAGTGCCATGGATCCCACTGTGGATGGACACTGGTATGGATAGACATCAGAGCCTTGGATCCCAGCTTGACTGTGTTCTGGATGGAGAGCAGAGTCTTGGATTGGACTCTGGATGGATACTGCTCCAGATGGACAGCAGAGTCTTGGATTGGACTCTGGATGGATACTGCTCCAGATGGAACGCAGAGCCATGGATCCCACTGTTGGTGGATACTGGTCTGGATGGACTCCAGAGCCATGGATCCGTCCCTGGATGGACACAGTTCTGGATGGACACCAGAGCCATAGATCCAAATTGGAACCTGTTCTGGATGGATGCAAGGGCCATGGATTCCACTCTGGATGGATACTGCTCCAGTTAGCAACCAGAGTCATAGATCCGAATCCAGATGGAGACTGGTCCAGATGGACACTGGTCCGGATGGTGACCAGAGCCATTCCTCCAACCTTGTATTGATAGTGGTCTTGCCAGACCCCGAGGCATGCATCCCACTCTGGATGGCCAGTGGTCTGGATGGGCCCCAGACCATGGATCCCCTATGAATGGACACTGGTCTAGATGGACGCCAGAGCCATGGATTCTAGCTGGACACTGGTGTGGATGGACACCAGAGCAATGGATGCCACTGTGGATGGACACTGGTTTGGATGGACATAAGAGCCACGGATCCCAATCTGGATGGACGCTGCTGTGAATAGACACCAGAGCCATGGATCCCACAGTGGATTGACAGTCGTCAGGATGGACACCAGAGCAATGGATGCCACTGTGGATGGACGCAGGTAGAGATGCACACCAGAGTAATGGTGTCCGCTCTGGATGGACACTGGTATGGATAGACATCAGAGCCTTGGATCCCAGCTTGACTGTGTTCTGGATGGAGAGCAGAGTCTTGGATTGGACTCTGGATGGATACTGCTCCAGATGGACAGCAGAGTCTTGGATTGGACTCTGGATGGATACTGCTCCAGATGGAACGCAGAGCCATGGATCCCACTGTTGGTGGATACTGGTCTGGATGGACTCCAGAGCCATGGATCCGTCCCTGGATGGACACAGTTCTGGATGGACACCAGAGCCATAGATCCAAATTGGAGCCTGGTCTGGATGGATGCACGGGCCATGGATTCCACTCTGGATGGATACTGCTCCAGTTAGCAACCAGAGTCATGGATCCGAATCCAGATGGAGACTGGTCCAGGTGGACACTGGTCCAGATGGTGACCAGAGCCATTCCTCCCACCTTGTATTGATAGTGGTCTTGCCAGACCCCGAGGCATGCATCCCACTCTGGATGGCCAGTGGTCTGGATGGGCCCCAGACCATGGATCCCCTATGAATGGACACTGGTCTAGATGGACGCCAGAGCCATGGATTCCAGCTGGACACTGGTGTGGATGGACACCAGAGCCATGGATGCCACTGTGGATGGACACTGGTTTGGATGGACATAAGAGCCACGGATCCCAATCTGGATGGACGCTGCTGTGAATAGACCCCAGAGCCATGGATCCCACAGTGGATTGACAGTGGTCAGGATGGACACCAGAGCAATGGATGCCACTGTGGATGGACGCAGGTAGAGATGCACACCAGAGTAATGGTGTCCGCTCTGGATGGACACTGGTCTGGATAGACAGCAGAACCCTGGCTTCCACTCTGGATGGACGCTTGCCTGAATAGACAAAAGAGCTATGGATCCCAGCTTGACACTGGTCTGGATGGACACCAGAGCCATGGATCCCACTCTGAATGCACACTACTCGTGATGGACACAAGAGCCATGCCTCCCTCTGTGGATGGAGCCTGGTTTGAATGGACAGCACAGCCACGCATCCAGACGGACACCAGAGCCGTGGATCCCAACTGCACAGTGGTCTGGATGGACACCAGAGCCATGGATCCCACTGTGGATGGACCCTGGTACAGATAGACAGCATAGCCATGGATGCAAAGTGGACACTGCTCCAGATGGATAATGATCTGGATGGACGCCAAAGCCATGGATCCCACTCTGGATGCACGCTGTTCTTGATGGACACAGGAGTCATGCATGGGTCTGTAGATGGCGCCTGGTATGAATGGACAGCACAGCCACGTATCCAGATGGATACTTGCCCAGATGGACAGCAGAGCCGTGGATCTCAAGTGGACAGTGGTCTCGATGGAAACCAGAGCAATGGATCCCACTGTGGATGGACACTGGTATGGATAGACCTCAGAGCCTTGGATCCCAGCTTTACTCTGTTCTAAATAGACTCCAGAGCCATGGATCCGTCTCTGGATGGATGCTGGTCTGGATGGACACCCGAGCCATGGATCCAAATTGGAGCCTGGTCTGGATGGATACAAGGGCCATGGATTCCACTCTTGATGGACACTTGTGGAGATAGCAACCAGAGGCATGGATCCGACTCGAGATGGACACTGGTCCTGAAGGACAGTGGTCTAGATGGTGACCAGAGCCATTCCTCCCACCTTGTATTGACTCTTGCCAGACCCCGAGGCATGGATCCCACTCTGGATGGCCAGTGGTCTGGATGGGCACCAGACCATGGCTCCCCTATAAATGGACACTGGTCTAGATGGATGCCAGAGCCAATGACTCCAGCTGGACACTGGTGTGGATGGACACCAGAGCAATGGATGCCACTGTGGATGGATACGGGTTTGGATGGACATAAGAGCCACGGATCCCAATCTAGATGGACGCTGCTGTGAATAGACACCAGTGCCATGGATCCCACTGTGGATGGACACTGGTATGGATAGACATCAGAGCCTTGGATCCCAGCTTGACTGTTTTCTGGATGGAGAGCAGAGTCTTGGATTGGACTCTGGATGGATACTGCTCCAGATGGACAGCACAGTCTTGGATTGGACTCTGGATGGATACTGCTCCAGATGGAACGCAGAGCCATGGATCCCACTGTTGGTGGATACTGGTCTGGATGGACTCCAGAGCCATGGATCCGTCTCTGGATGGACACAGTTCTGGATGGACACAAGAGCCATAGATCCAAATTGGAACCTGTTCTGGATGGATGCAAGGGCCATGGATTCCACTCTGGATGGATACTGCTCCAGTTAGCAACCAGAGTCATAGATCCGAATCCAGATGGAGACTGGTCCAGATGGACACTGGTCCGGATGGTGACCAGAGCCATTCCTCCCACCTTGTATTGATAGTGGTCTTGCCAGACCCTGAGGCATGCATCCCACTCTGGATGGCCAGTGGTCTGGATGGGCCCCAGACCATGGATCCCCTATGAATGGACACTGGTCTAGATGGACGCCAGAGCCATGGATTCCAGCTGGACACTGGTGTGGATGGACACCAGAGCCATGGATGCCACTGTGGATGGACACTGGTTTGGATGGACATAAGAGCCACGGATCCCAATCTGGATGGACGCTGCTGTGAATAGACCCCAGAGCCATGGATCCCACAGTGGATTGACAGTGGTCAGGATGGACACCAGAGCAATGGATGCCACTGTGGATGGACGCAGGTAGAGATGCACACCAGAGTAATGGTGTCCGCTCTGGATGGACACTGGTATGGATAGACATCAGAGCCTTGGATCCCAGCTTGACTGTGTTCTGGATGGAGAGCAGAGTCTTGGATTGGACTCTGGATGGATACTGCTCCAGATGGACAGCACAGTCTTGGATTGGACTCTGGATGGATACTGCTCCAGATGGAACGCAGAGCCATGGATCCCACTGTTGGTGGATACTGGTCTGGATGGACTCCAGAGCCATGGATCCGTCTCTGGATGGACACAGTTCTGGATGGACACAAGAGCCATAGATCCAAATTGGAACCTGTTCTGGATGGATGCAAGGGCCATGGATTCCACTCTGGATGGATACTGCTCCAGTTAGCAACCAGAGTCATAGATCCGAATCCAGATGGAGACTGGTCCAGATGGACACTGGTCCGGATGGTGACCAGAGCCATTCCTCCCACCTTGTATTGATAGTGGTCTTGCCAGACCCTGAGGCATGCATCCCACTCTGGATGGCCAGTGGTCTGGATGGGCCCCAGACCATGGATCCCCTATGAATGGACACTGGTCTAGATGGACGCCAGAGCCATGGATTCCAGCTGGACACTGGTCTGGATGGACACCAGAGCCATGGATGCCACTGTGGATGGACACTGGTTTGGATGGACATAAGAGCCACGGATCCCAATCTGGATGGACGCTGCTGTGAATAGACCCCAGAGCCATGGATCCCACAGTGGATTGACAGTGGTCAGGATGGACACCAGAGCAATGGATGCCACTGTGGATGGACGCAGGTAGAGATGCACACCAGAGTAATGGTGTCCGCTCTGGATGGACACTGGTCTGGATAGACAGCAGAACCCTGGCTTCCACCCTGGATGGACGCTTGCCTGAATAGACAAAAGAGCTATGGATCCCAGCTTGACACTGGTCTGGATGGACACCAGAGCCATGAATCCCACTCTGAATGCACACTACTCGTGATGGACACAAGAGCCATGCATCCCTCTGTGGATGGAGCCTGGTTTGAATGGACAGCACAGCCACGCATCCAGATGGACACCAGAGCCGTGGATCCCAACTGGACAGTGGTCTCGATGGACACCAGTGCCATGGATCCCACTGTGGATGGACACTGGTATGGATAGACATCAGAGCCTTGGATCCCAGCTTGACTGTGTTCTGGATGGAGAGCAGAGTCTTGGATTGGACTCTGGATGGATACTGCTCCAGATGGACAGCAGAGTCTTGGATTGGACTCTGGATGGATACTGCTCCAGATGGAACGCAGAGCCATGGATCCCACTCTTGGTGGATACTGGTCTGGATGGACTCCAGAGCCATGGATCCGTCTCTGGATGGACACAGTTCTGGATGGACACAAGAGCCATAGATCCAAATTGGAACCTCTTCTGGATGGATGCAAGGGCCATGGATTCCACTCTGGATGGATACTGCTCCAGTTAGCAACCAGAGTCATGGATCCGAATCCAGATGGAGACTGGTCCAGATGGACACTGGTCCGGATGGTGACCAGAGCCATTCCTCCCACCTTGTATTGATAGTGGTCTTGCCAGACCCCGAGGCATGCATCCCACTCTGGATGGCCAGTGGTCTGGATGGGCCCCAGACCATGGATCCCCTATGAATGGACACTGGTCTAGATGGATGCCAGAGCCATGGATTCCAGCTGGACACTGGTGTGGATGGACACCAGAGCCATGGATGCCACTGTGGATGGATACGGGTTTGGATGGACATAAGAGCCACGGATCCCAATCTGGATGGACGCTGCTGTGAATAGACACCAGAGCCATGGATCCCACTGTGGATGGACACTGGTATGGATAGACACCAGAGCAATGGATCCCAGCTTGACTGTGTTCTGGATGGAGAGCAGAGTCTTGGATTGGACTCTGGATGGATACTGCTCCAGATGGACAGCACAGTCTTGGATTGGACTCTGGATGGATACTGCTCCAGATGGAACGCAGAGCCATGGATCCCACTGTTGGTGGATACTGGTCTGGATGGACTCCAGAGCCATGGATCCGTCTCTGGATGGACACAGTTCTGGATGGACACCAGAGCCATAGATCCAAATTGGAACCTGTTCTGGATGGATGCAAGGGCCATGGATTCCACTCTGGATGGATACTGCTCCAGTTAGCAACCAGAGTCATAGATCCGAATCCAGATGGAGACTGGTCCAGATGGACACTGGTCCGGATGGTGACCAGAGCCATTCCATCAACCTTGTATTGATAGTGGTCTTGCCAGACCCCGAGGCATGCATCCCACTCTGGATGGCCAGTGGTCTGGATGGGCCCCAGACCATGGATCCCCTATGAATGGACACTGGTCTAGATGGACGCCAGAGCCATGGATTCTAGCTGGACACTGGTGTGGATGGACACCAGAGCAATGGATGCCACTGTGGATGGACACTGGTTTGGATGGACATAAGAGCCACGGATCCCAATCTGGATGGACGCTGCTGTGAATAGACACCAGAGCCATGGATCCCACAGTGGATTGACAGTGGTCAGGATGGATACCAGAGCAATGGATGCCACTGTGGATGGACGCAGGTAGAGATGCACACCAGAGTAATGGTGTCCGCTCTGGATGGACACTGGTATGGATAGACATCAGAGCCTTGGATCCCAGCTTGACTGTGTTCTGGATGGAGAGCAGAGTCTTGGATTGGACTCTGGATGGATACTGCTCCAGATGGACAGCAGAGTCTTGGATTGGACTCTGGATGGATACTGCTCCAGATGGAACGCAGAGCCATGGATCCCACTCTTGGTGGATACTGGTCTGGATGGACTCCAGAGCCATGGATCCGTCCCTGGATGGACACAGTTCTGGATGGACACCAGAGCCATAGATCCAAATTGGAGCCTGGTCTGGATGGATGCACGGGCCATGGATTCCACTCTGGATGGATACTGCTCCAGTTAGCAACCAGAGTCATGGATCCGAATCCAGATGGAGACTGGTCCAGGTGGACACTGGTCCGGATGGTGACCAGAGCCATTCCTCCAACCTTGTATTGATAGTGGTCTTGCCAGACCCCGAGGCATGCATCCCACTCTGGATGGCCAGTGGTCTGGATGGGCCCCAGACCATGGATCCCCTATGAATGGACACTGGTCTAGATGGACGCCAGAGCCATGGATTCCAGCTGGACACTGGTGTGGATGGACACCAGAGCCATGGATGCCACTGTGGATGGACACTGGTTTGGATGGACATAAGAGCCACGGATCCCAATCTGGATGGACGCTGCTGTGAATAGACCCCAGAGCCATGGATCCCACAGTGGATTGACAGTGGTCAGGATGGACACCAGAGCAATGGATGCCACTGTGGATGGACGCAGGTAGAGATGCACACCAGAGTAATGGTGTCCGCTCCGGATGGACACTGGTCTGGATAGACAGCAGAACCCTGGCTTCCACTCTGGATGGACGCTTGCCTGAATAGACAAAAGAGCTATGGATCCCAGCTTGACACTGGTCTGGATGGACACCAGAGCCATGGATCCCACTCTGAATGCACACTACTCGTGATGGACACAAGAGCCATGCCTCCCTCTGTGGATGGAGCCTGGTTTGAATGGACAGCACAGCCACGCATCCAGACGGACACCAGAGCCGTGGATCCCAACTGCACAGTGGTCTGGATGGACACCAGAGCCATGGATCCCACTGTGGATGGACCCTGGTACAGATAGACAGCATAGCCATGGATGCAAAGTGGACACTGCTCCAGATGGATAATGATCTGGATGGACGCCAAAGCCATGGATCCCACTCTGGATGCACGCTGTTCTTGATGGACACAGGAGTCATGCATGGGTCTGTAGATGGAGCCTGGTATGAATGGACAGCACAGCCACGTATCCAGATGGATACTTGCCCAGATGGACAGCAGAGCCGTGGATCTCAAGTGGACAGTGGTCTCGATGGAAACCAGAGCAATGGATCCCACTGTGGATGGACACTGGTATGGATAGACCTCAGAGCCTTGGATCCCAGCTTTACTCTGTTCTAAATAGACTCCAGAGCCATGGATCCGTCTCTGGATGGATGCTGGTCTGGATGGACACCCGAGCCATGGATCCAAATTGGAGCCTGGTCTGGATGGATACAAGGGCCATGGATTCCACTCTTGATGGACACTTGTGGAGATAGCAACCAGAGGCATGGATCCGACTCGAGATGGACACTGGTCCTGAAGGACAGTGGTCTAGATGGTGACCAGAGCCATTCCTCCCACCTTGTATTGACTCTTGCCAGACCCCGAGGCATGGATCCCACTCTGGATGGCCAGTGGTCTGGATGGGCACCAGACCATGGCTCCCCTATCAATGGACACTGGTCTAGATGGATGCCAGAGCCAATGACTCCAGCTGGACACTGGTGTGGATGGACACGAGAGCCATGGATGCCACTGTGGATGGACGCAGGTAGAGATGCACACCAGAGTAATGGTGTCCGCTCTGGATGGACACTGGTCTGGATAGACAGCAGAACCCTGGCTTCCACTGTGGATGGACGCTTGCCTGAATAGACAAAAGAGCTATGGATCCCAGCTTGACACTGGTCTGGAAGGACACCAGAGCCATGAATCCCACTCTGAATGCACACTACTCGTGATGGACACAAGAGCCATGCATCCCTCTGTGGATGGAGCCTGGTTTGAATGGACAGCACAGCCACGCATCCAGATGGACACCAGAGCCGTGGATCCCAACTGGACAGTGGTCTCGATGGACACCAGTGCCATGGATCCCACTGTGGATGGACACTGGTATGGATAGACATCAGAGCCTTGGATCCCAGCTTGACTGTGTTCTGGATGGAGAGCAGAGTCTTGGATTGGACTCTGGATGGATACTGCTCCAGATGGACAGCAGAGTCTTGGATTGGACTCTGGATGGATACTGCTCCAGATGGAACGCAGAGCCATGGATCCCACTGTTGGTGGATACTGGTCTGGATGGACTCCAGAGCCATGGATCCGTCCCTGGATGGACACAGTTCTGGATGGACACCAGAGCCATAGATCCAAATTGGAGCCTGGTCTGGATGGATGCACGGGCCATGGATTCCACTCTGGATGGATACTGCTCCAGTTAGCAACCAGAGTCATGGATCCGAATCCAGATGGAGACTGGTCCAGGTGGACACTGGTCCAGATGGTGACCAGAGCCATTCCTCCCACCTTGTATTGATAGTGGTCTTGCCAGACCCCGAGGCATGCATCCCACTCTGGATGGCCAGTGGTCTGGATGGGCCCCAGACCATGGATCCCCTATGAATGGACACTGGTCTAGATGGACGCCAGAGCCATGGATTCCAGCTGGACACTGGTGTGGATGGACACCAGAGCCATGGATGCCACTGTGGATGGACACTGGTTTGGATGGACATAAGAGCCACGGATCCCAATCTGGATGGACGCTGCTGTGAATAGACCCCAGAGCCATGGATCCCACAGTGGATTGACAGTGGTCAGGATGGACACCAGAGCAATGGATGCCACTGTGGATGGACGCAGGTAGAGATGCACACCAGAGTAATGGTGTCCGCTCTGGATGGACACTGGTCTGGATAGACAGCAGAACCCTGGCTTCCACTCTGGATGGACGCTTGCCTGAATAGACAAAAGAGCTATGGATCCCAGCTTGACACTGGTCTGGATGGACACCAGAGCCATGGATCCCACTCTGAATGCACACTACTCGTGATGGACACAAGAGCCATGCCTCCCTCTGTGGATGGAGCCTGGTTTGAATGGACAGCACAGCCACGCATCCAGACGGACACCAGAGCCGTGGATCCCAACTGCACAGTGGTCTGGATGGACACCAGAGCCATGGATCCCACTGTGGATGGACCCTGGTACAGATAGACAGCATAGCCATGGATGCAAAGTGGACACTGCTCCAGATGGATAATGATCTGGATGGACGCCAAAGCCATGGATCCCACTCTGGATGCACGCTGTTCTTGATGGACACAGGAGTCATGCATGGGTCTGTAGATGGAGCCTGGTATGAATGGACAGCACAGCCACGTATCCAGATGGATACTTGCCCAGATGGACAGCAGAGCCGTGGATCTCAAGTGGACAGTGGTCTCGATGGAAACCAGAGCAATGGATCCCACTGTGGATGGACACTGGTATGGATAGACCTCAGAGCCTTGGATCCCAGCTTTACTCTGTTCTAAATAGACTCCAGAGCCATGGATCCGTCTCTGGATGGATGCTGGTCTGGATGGACACCCGAGCCATGGATCCAAATTGGAGCCTGGTCTGGATGGATACAAGGGCCATGGATTCCACTCTTGATGGACACTTGTGGAGATAGCAACCAGAGGCATGGATCCGACTCGAGATGGACACTGGTCCTGAAGGACAGTGGTCTAGATGGTGACCAGAGCCATTCCTCCCACCTTGTATTGACTCTTGCCAGACCCCGAGGCATGGATCCCACTCTGGATGGCCAGTGGTCTGGATGGGCACCAGACCATGGCTCCCCTATCAATGGACACTGGTCTAGATGGATGCCAGAGCCAATGACTCCAGCTGGACACTGGTGTGGATGGACACCAGAGCAATGGATGCCACTGTGGATGGATACGGGTTTGGATGGACATAAGAGCCACGGATCCCAATCTAGATGGACGCTGCTGTGAATAGACACCAGTGCCATGGATCCCACTGTGGATGGACACTGGTATGGATAGACATCAGAGCCTTGGATCCCAGCTTGACTGTGTTCTGGATGGAGAGCAGAGTCTTGGATTGGACTCTGGATGGATACTGCTCCAGATGGACAGCAGAGTCTTGGATTGGACTCTGGATGGATACTGCTCCAGATGGAACGCAGAGCCATGGATCCCACTGTTGGTGGATACTGGTCTGGATGGACTCCAGAGCCATGGATCCGTCCCTGGATGGACACAGTTCTGGATGGACACCAGAGCCATAGATCCAAATTGGAACCTGTTCTGGATGGATGCAAGGGCCATGGATTCCACTCTGGATGGATACTGCTCCAGTTAGCAACCAGAGTCATAGATCCGAATCCAGATGGAGACTGGTCCAGATGGACACTGGTCCGGATGGTGACCAGAACCATTCCTCCAACCTTGTATTGATAGTGGTCTTGCCAGACCCCGAGGCATGCATCCCACTCTGGATGGCCAGTGGTCTGGATGGGCCCCAGACCATGGATCCCCTATGAATGGACACTGGTCTAGATGGACGCCAGAGCCATGGATTCTAGCTGGACACTGGTGTGGATGGACACCAGAGCAATGGATGCCACTGTGGATGGACACTGGTTTGGATGGACATAAGAGCCACGGATCCCAATCTGGATGGACGCTGCTGTGAATAGACACCAGAGCCATGGATCCCACAGTGGATTGACAGTGGTCAGGATGGATACCAGAGCAATGGATGCCACTGTGGATGGACGCAGGTAGAGATGCACACCAGAGTAATGGTGTCCGCTCTGGATGGACACTGGTATGGATAGACATCAGAGCCTTGGATCCCAGCTTGACTGTGTTCTGGATGGAGAGCAGAGTCTTGGATTGGACTCTGGATGGATACTGCTCCAGATGGACAGCAGAGTCTTGGATTGGACTCTGGATGGATACTGCTCCAGATGGAACGCAGAGCCATGGATCCCACTCTTGGTGGATACTGGTCTGGATGGACTCCAGAGCCATGGATCCGTCCCTGGATGGACACAGTTCTGGATGGACACCAGAGCCATAGATCCAAATTGGAGCCTGGTCTGGATGGATGCACGGGCCATGGATTCCACTCTGGATGGATACTGCTCCAGTTAGCAACCAGAGTCATGGATCCGAATCCAGATGGAGACTGGTCCAGGTGGACACTGGTCCAGATGGTGACCAGAGCCATTCCTCCCACCTTGTATTGATAGTGGTCTTGCCAGACCCCGAGGCATGCATCCCACTCTGGATGGCCAGTGGTCTGGATGGGCCCCAGACCATGGATCCCCTATGAATGGACACTGGTCTAGATGGACGCCAGAGCCATGGATTCCAGCTGGACACTGGTGTGGATGGACACCAGAGCCATGGATGCCACTGTGGATGGACACTGGTTTGGATGGACATAAGAGCCACGGATCCCAATCTGGATGGACACTGCTGTGAATAGACCCCAGAGCCATGGATCCCACAGTGGATTGACAGTGGTCAGGATGGACACCAGAGCAATGGATGCCACTGTGGATGGACGCAGGTAGAGATGCACACCAGAGTAATGGTGTCCGCTCTGGATGGACACTGGTCTGGATAGACAGCAGAACCCTGGCTTCCACTCTGGATGGACGCTTGCCTGAATAGACAAAAGAGCTATGGATCCCAGCTTGACACTTGTCTGGATGGACACCAGAGCCATGGATCCCACTCTGAATGCACACTACTCGTGATGGACACAAGAGCCATGCATCCCTCTGTGGATGGAGCCTGGTTTGAATGGACAGCACAGCCACGCATCCAGACGGACACCAGAGCCGTGGATCCCAACTGCACAGTGGTCTGGATGGACACCAGAGCCATGGATCCCACTGTGGGTGGACCCTGGTACAGATAGACAGCATAGCCATGGATGCAAAGTGGACACTGCTCCAGATGGATAATGATCTGGATGGACGCCAAAGCCATGGATCCCACTCTGGATGCACGCTGTTCTTGATGGACACAGGAGTCATGCATGGGTCTGTAGATGGAGCCTGGTATGAATGGACAGCACAGCCACGTATCCAGATGGATACTTGCCCAGATGGACAGCAGAGCCGTGGATCTCAAGTGGACAGTGGTCTCGATGGAAACCAGAGCAATGGATCCCACTGTGGATGGACACTGGTATGGATAGACCTCAGAGCCTTGGATCCCAGCTTTACTCTGTTCTAAATAGACTCCAGAGCCATGGATCCGTCTCTGGATGGATGCTGGTCTGGATGGACACCCGAGCCATGGATCCAAATTGGAGCCTGGTCTGGATGGATACAAGGGCCATGGATTCCACTCTTGATGGACACTTGTGGAGATAGCAACCAGAGGCATGGATCCGACTCGAGATGGACACTGGTCCTGAAGGACAGTGGTCTAGATGGTGACCAGAGCCATTCCTCCCACCTTGTATTGACTCTTGCCAGACCCCGAGGCATGGATCCCACTCTGGATGGCCAGTGGTCTGGATGGGCACCAGACCATGGCTCCCCTATCAATGGACACTGGTCTAGATGGATGCCAGAGCCAATGACTCCAGCTGGACACTGGTGTGGATGGACACCAGAGCAATGGATGCCACTGTGGATGGATACGGGTTTGGATGGACATAAGAGCCACGGATCCCAATCTAGATGGACGCTGCTGTGAATAGACACCAGTGCCATGGATCCCACTGTGGATGGACACTGGTATGGATAGACATCAGAGCCTTGGATCCCAGCTTGACTGTGTTCTGGATGGAGAGCAGAGTCTTGGATTGGACTCTGGATGGATACTGCTCCAGATGGACAGCAGAGTCTTGGATTGGACTCTGGATGGATACTGCTCCAGATGGAACGCAGAACCATGGATCCCACTGTTGGTGGATACTGGTCTGGATGGACTCCAGAGCCATGGATCCGTCCCTGGATGGACACAGTTCTGGATGGACACAAGAGCCATAGATCCAAATTGGAACCTGTTCTGGATGGATGCAAGGGCCATGGATTCCACTCTGGATGGATACTGCTCCAGTTAGCAACCAGAGTCATAGATCCGAATCCAGATGGAGACTGGTCCAGATGGACACTGGTCCGGATGGTGACCAGAGCCATTCCTCCCACCTTGTATTGATAGTGGTCTTGCCAGACCCCGAGGCATGCATCCCACTCTGGATGGCCAGTGGTCTGGATGGGCCCCAGACCATGGATCCCCTATGAATGGACACTGGTCTAGATGGACGCCAGAGCCATGGATTCTAGCTGGACACTGGTGTGGATGGACACCAGAGCCATGGATGCCACTGTGGATGGACACTGGTTTGGATGGACATAAGAGCCACGGATCCCAATCTGGATGGACGCTGCTGTGAATAGACACCAGAGCCATGGATCCCACAGTGGATTGACAGTGGTCAGGATGGATACCAGAGCAATGGATGCCACTGTGGATGGACGCAGGTAGAGATGCACACCAGAGTAATGGTGTCCGCTCTGGATGGACACTGGTATGGATAGACATCAGAGCCTTGGATCCCAGCTTGACTGTGTTCTGGATGGAGAGCAGAGTCTTGGATTGGACTCTGGATGGATACTGCTCCAGATGGACAGCAGAGTCTTGGATTGGACTCTGGATGGATACTGCTCCAGATGGAACGCAGAGCCATGGATCCCACTGTTGGTGGATACTGGTCTGGATGGACTCCAGAGCCATGGATCCGTCCCTGGATGGACACAGTTCTGGATGGACACAAGAGCCATAGATCAAAATTGGAGCCTGGTCTGGATGGATGCACGGGCCATGGATTCCACTCTGGATGGATACTGCTCCAGTTAGCAACCAGAGTCATGGATCCGAATCCAGATGGAGACTGGTCCAGGTGGACACTGGTCCAGATGGTGACCAGAGCCATTCCTCCCACCTTGTATTGATAGTGGTCTTGCCAGACCCCGAGGCATGCATCCCACTCTGGATGGCCAGTGGTCTGGATGGGCCCCAGACCATGGATCCCCTATGAATGGACACTGGTCTAGATGGACGCCAGAGCCATGGTTTCCAGCTGGACACTGGTGTGGTTGGACACCAGAGCCATGGATGCCACTGTGGATGGACACTGGTTTGGATGGACATAAGAGCCACGGATCCCAATCTGGATGGACGCTGCTGTGAATAGACCCCATAGCCATGGATCCCACAGTGGATTGACAGTGGTCAGGATGGACACCAGAGCAATGGATGCCACTGTGGATGGACGCAGGTAGAGATGCACACCAGAGTAATGGTGTCCGCTCTGGATGGACACTGGTCAGGATAGACAGCAGAACCCTGGCTTCCACTCTGGATGGACGCTTGCCTGAATAGACAAAAGAGCTATGGATCCCAGCTTGACACTGGTCTGGATGGACACCAGAGCCATGGATCCCACTCTGAATGCACACTACTCGTGATGGACACAAGAGCCATGCATCCCTCTGTGGATGGAGCCTGGTTTGAATGGACAGCACAGCCACGCATCCAGACGGACACCAGAGCCGTGGATCCCAACTGCACAGTGGTCTGGATGGACACCAGAGCCATGGATCCCACTGTGGATGGACCCTGGTACAGATAGACAGCATAGCCATGGATGCAAAGTGGACACTGCTCCAGATGGATAATGATCTGGATGGACGCCAAAGCCATGGATCCCACTCTGGATGCACGCTGTTCTTGATGGACACAGGAGTCATGCATGGGTCTGTAGATGGAGCCTGGTATGAATGGACAGCACAGCCACGTATCCAGATGGATACTTGTCCAGATGGACAGCAGAGCCGTGGATCCCAACTGGACAGTGGTCTCGATGGAAACCAGAGCAATGGATCCCACTGTGGATGGACACTGGTATGGATAGACCTCAGAGCCTTGGATCCCAGCTTTACTCTGTTCTAAATAGACTCCAGAGCCATGGATCCGTCTCTGGATGGATGCTGGTCTGGATGGACACCCGAGCCATGGATCCAAATTGGAGCCTGGTCTGGATGGATACAAGGGCCATGGATTCCACCCTTGATGGACACTTGTGGAGATAGCAACCAGAGGCATGGATCCGACTCGAGATGGACACTGGTCCTGAAGGACAGTGGTCTAGATGGTGACCAGAGCCATTCCTCCCACCTTGTATTGACTCTTGCCAGACCCCGAGGCATGGATCCCACTCTGGATGGCCAGTGGTCTGGATGGGCACCAGACCATGGCTCCCCTATCAATGGACACTGGTCTAGATGGATGCCAGAGCCAATGACTCCAGCTGGACACTGGTGTGGATGGACACGAGAGCCATGGATGCCACTGTGGATGGACGCAGGTAGAGATGCACACCAGAGTAATGGTGTCCGCTCTGGATGGACACTGGTCTGGATAGACAGCAGAACCCTGGCTTCCACTGTGGATGGACGCTTGCCTGAATAGACAAAAGAGCTATGGATCCCAGCTTGACACTGGTCTGGAAGGACACCAGAGCCATGAATCCCACTCTGAATGCACACTACTCGTGATGGACACAAGAGCCATGCATCCCTCTGTGGATGGAGCCTGGTTTGAATGGACAGCACAGCCACGCATCCAGATGGACACCAGAGCCGTGGATCCCAACTGGACAGTGGTCTCGATGGACACCAGTGCCATGGATCCCACTGTGGATGGACACTGGTATGGATAGACATCAGAGCCTTGGATCCCAGCTTGACTGTGTTCTGGATGGAGAGCAGAGTCTTGGATTGGACTCTGGATGGATACTGCTCCAGATGGACAGCAGAGTCTTGGATTGGACTCTGGATGGATACTGCTCCAGATGGAACGCAGAGCCATGGATCCCACTGTTGGTGGATACTGGTCTGGATGGACTCCAGAGCCATGGATCCGTCTCTGGATGGACACAGTTCTGGATGGACACAAGAGCCATAGATCCAAATTGGAACCTGTTCTGGATGGATGCAAGGGCCATGGATTCCACTCTGGATGGATACTGCTCCAGTTAGCAACCAGAGTCATAGATCCGAATCCAGATGGAGACTGGTCCAGATGGACACTGGTCCGGATGGTGACCAGAGCCATTCCTCCCACCTTGTATTGATAGTGGTCTTGCCAGACCCCGAGGCATGCATCCCACTCTGGATGGCCAGTGGTCTGGATGGGCCCCAGACCATGGATCCCCTATGAATGGACACTGGTCTAGATGGACGCCAGAGCCATGGATTCCAGCTGGACACTGGTGTGGATGGACACCAGAGCCATGGATGCCACTGTGGATGGACACTGGTTTGGATGGACATAAGAGCCACGGATCCCAATCTGGATGGACGCTGCTGTGAAGAGACCCCAGAGCCATGGATCCCACAGTGGATTGACAGTGGTCAGGATGGACACCAGAGCAATGGATGCCACTGTGGATGGACGCAGGTAGAGATGCACACCAGAGTAATGGTGTCCGCTCTGGATGGACACTGGTCTGGATAGACAGCAGAACCCTGGCTTCCACTCTGGATGGACGCTTGCCTGAATAGACAAAAGAGCTATGGATCCCAGCTTGACACTGGTCTGGATGGACACCAGAGCCATGGATCCCACTCTGAATGCACACTACTCGTGATGGACACAAGAGCCATGCATCCCTCTGTGGATGGAGCCTGGTTTGAATGGACAGCACAGCCACGCATCCAGATGGACACCAGAGCCGTGGATCCCAACTGGACAGTGGTCTCGATGGACACCAGTGCCATGGATCCCACTGTGGATGGACACTGGTATGGATAGACATCAGAGCCTTGGATCCCAGCTTGACTGTGTTCTGGATGGAGAGCAGAGTCTTGGATTGGACTCTAGATGGATACTGCTCCAGATGGACACCAGAGCCATGGATCCCACTTTGGATGGATCCCAGTCTGGATAGACTCCAGAGCCATGGATCCGTCTCTGGATGGATGCTGGTCTGGATGGACACCCGAGCCATGGATCCAAATTGGAGCCTGGTCTGGATGGATACAAGGGCCATGGATTCCACCCTTGATGGACACTTGTGGAGATAGCAACCAGAGGCATGGATTCGACTCAAGATGGACACTGGTGCTGAAGGACAGTGGTCTAGATGGTGACCAGAGCCATTCCTCCCACCTTGTATTGACTCTTGCCAGACCCCGAGGCATGGATCCCACTCTGGATGGCCAGTGGTCTGGATGGGCACCAGACCATGGCTCCCGTATGAATGGACACTGGTCTTGACGGACGCCAGAGCCATGGATTCCAGCTGGACACTGCTGTGGATGGACACCAGAGAAATGGATGCCACTGTGGATGGATCCTGGTTTGGATGGACATAAGAGCCACGGATCCCAATCTAGACGGACGCTGCTGTGAATAGACCCCAGAGCCATGGATCCCACAGTGGATTGACAGTGGTCAGGATGGACACCAGAGCAATGGATGCCACTGTGGATGGACACAGGTAGAGATGCACACCAGAGTAATGGTGTCCGCTCTGGATGGACACTGGTCAGGATAGACAGCAGAACCCTGGCTTCCACTCTGGATGGACGCTTGCCTGAATAGACAAAAGAGCTATGGATCCCAGCTTGACACTGGTCTGGATGGACACCAGAGCCATGGATCCCACTCTGAATGCACACTACTCGTGATGGACACAAGAGCCATGCATCCCTCTGTGGATGGAGCCTGGTTTGAATGGACAGCACAGCCACGCATCCAGACGGACACCAGAGCCGTGGATCCCAACTGCACAGTGGTCTGGATGGACACCAGAGCCATGGATCCCACTGTGGATGGACCCTGGTACAGATAGACAGCATAGCCATGGATGCAAAGTGGACACTTCTCCAGATGGATAATGATCTGGATGGACGCCAAAGCCATGGATCCCACTCTGGATGCACGCTGTTCTTGATGGACACAGGAGTCATGCATGGGTCTGTAGATGGAGCCTGGTATGAATGGACAGCACAGCCACGTATCCAGATGGATACTTGCCCAGATGGACAGCAGAGCCGTGGATCCCAACTGGACAGTGGTCTCGATGGAAACCAGAGCAATGGATCCCACTGTGGATGGACACTGGTATGGATAGACCTCAGAGCCTTGGATCCCAGCTTTACTCTGTTCTAAATAGACTCCAGAGCCATGGATCCGTCTCTGGATGGATGCTGGTCTGGATGGACACCCGAGCCATGGATCCAAATTGGAGCCTGGTCTGGATGGATACAAAGGCCATGGATTCCACTCTTGATGGACACTTGTGGAGATAGCAACCAGAGGCATGGATCCGACTCGAGATGGACACTGGTCCTGAAGGACAGTGGTCTAGATAGTGACCAGAGCCATTCCTCCCACCTTGTATTGACTCTTGCCAGACCCCGAGGCATGGATCCCACTCTGGATGGCCAGTGGTCTGGATGGGCACCAGACCATGGCTCCCCTATCAATGGACACTGGTCTAGATGGATGCCAGAGCCAATGACTCCAGCTGGACACTGGTGTGGATGGACACCAGAGCATTGGATGCCACTGTGGATGGATACGGGTTTGGATGGACATAAGAGCCACGGATCCCAATCTAGATGGACGCTGCTGTGAATAGACACCAGTGCCATGGATCCCACTGTGGATGGACACTGGTATGGATAGACATCAGAGCCTTGGATCCCAGCTTGACTGTGTTCTGGATGGAGAGCAGAGTCTTGGATTGGACTCTGGATGGATACTGCTCCAGATGGACAGCAGAGTCTTGGATTGGACTCTGGATGGATACTGCTCCAGATGGAACGCAGAGCCATGGATCCCACTGTTGGTGGATACTAGTCTGGATGGACTCCAGAGCCATGGATCCCTCCCTGGATGGACACAGTTCTGGATGGACACCAGAGCCATAGATCCAAATTGGAACCTCTTCTGGATGGATGCAAGGGCCATGGATTCCACTCTGGATGGATACTGCTCCAGTTAGCAACCAGAGTCATGGATCCGAATCCAGATGGAGACTGGTCCAGATGGAGACTGGTCCAGATGGTGACCAGAGCCATTCCTCCCACCTTGTATTGATAGTGGTCTTGCCAGACCCCGAGGCATGGATCCCACTCTGGATGGCCAGTGGTCTGGATGGGCCCCAGACCATGGATCCCCTATGAATGGACACTGGTCTAGATGGACGCCAGAGCCAATGACTCCAGCTGGACACTGGTGTGGATGGACACCAGAGCCATGGATGCCACTGTGGATGGACACTGGTTTGGATGGACATAAGAGCCACGGATCCCAATCTGGATGGACGCTGCTGTGAAGAGACACCAGAGCCATGGATCCCACAGTGGATTGACAGTGGTCAGGATGGACACCAGAGCAATGGATGCCACTGTGGATGGACGCAGGTAGAGATGCACACCAGAGTAATGGTGTCCGCTCTGGATGGACACTGGTCTGGATAGACAGCAGAACCCTGGCTTCCACTCTGGATGGACGCTTGCCTGAATAGACAAAAGAGCTATGGATCCCAGCTTGACACTGGTCTGGAAGGACACCAGAGCCATGAATCCCACTCTGAATGCACACTACTCGTGATGGACACAAGAGCCATGCATCCCTCTGTGGATGGAGCCTGGTTTGAATGGACAGCACAGCCACGTATCCAGATGGACACCAGAGCCGTGGATCCCAACTGGACAGTGGTCTCGATGGACACCAGTGCCATGGATCCCACTGTGGATGGACACTGGTATGGATAGACATCAGAGCCTTGGATCCCAGCTTGACTGTGTTCTGGATGGAGAGCAGAGTCTTGGATTGGACTCTGGATGGATACTGCTCCAGATGGACAGCAGAGTCTTGGATTGGACTCTGGATGGATACTGCTCCAGATGGAACGCAGAGCCATGGATCCCACTGTTGGTGGATACTGGTCTGGATGGACTCCAGAGCCATGGATCCGTCCCTGGATGGACACAGTTCTGGATGGACACCAGAGCCATAGATCCAAATTGGAACCTCTTCTGGATGGATGCAAGGGCCATGGATTCCACTCTGGATGGATACTGCTCCAGTTAGCAACCAGAGTCATGGATCCGAATCCAGATGGAGACTGGTCCAGATGGACACTGGTCCAGATGGTGACCAGAGCCATTCCTCCCACCTTGTATTGATAGTGGTCTTGCCAGACCCCGAGGCATGCATCCCACTCTGGATGGCCAGTGGTCTGGATGGGCCCCAGACCATGGATCCCCTATGAATGGACACTGGTCTAGATGGACGCCAGAGCCAATGACTCCAGCTGGACACTGGTGTGGATGGACACCAGAGCCATGGATGCCACTGTGGATGGACACTGGTTTGGATGGACATAAGAGCCATGGATCCCAATCTGGATGGACGCTGCTGTGAATAGACACCAGAGCCATGGATCCCACAGTGGATTGACAGTGGTCAGGATGGACACCAGAGCAATGGATGCCACTGTGGATGGACGCAGGTAGAGATGCACACCAGAGTAATGGTGTCCGCTCTGGATGGACACTGGTCTGGATAGACAGCAGAACCCTGGCTTCCACTCTGGATGGACGCTTGCCTGAATAGACAAAAGAGCTATGGATCCCAGCTTGACACTGGTCTGGATGGACACCAGAGCCATGGATCCCACTCTGAATGCACACTACTCGTGATGGACACAAGAGCCATGCATCCCTCTGTGGATGGAGCCTGGTTTGAATGGACAGCACAGCCACGCATCCAGATGGACACCAGAGCCGTGGATCCCAACTGGACAGTGGTCTCGATGGACACCAGTGCCATGGATCCCACTGTGGATGGACACTGGTATGGATAGACATCAGAGCCTTGGCTCCCAGCTTGACTGTGTTCTGGATGGAGAGCAGAGTCTTGGATTGGACTCTAGATGGATACTGCTCCAGATGGACAGCAGAGTCTTGGATTGGACTCTGGATGGATACTGCTCCAGATGGAACGCAGAGCCATGGATCCCACTGTTGGTGGATACTGGTCTGGATGGACTCCAGAGCCATGGATCCGTCCCTGGATGGACACAGTTCTGGATGGACACCAGAGCCATAGATCCAAATTGGAACCTGTTCTGGATGGATGCAAGGGCCATGGATTCCACTCTGGATGGATACTGCTCCAGTTAGCAACCAGAGTCATAGATCCGAATCCAGATGGAGACTGGTCCAGATGGACACTGGTCCGGATGGTGACCAGAGCCATTCCATCAACCTTGTATTGATAGTGGTCTTGCCAGACCCCGAGGCATGCATCCCACTCTGGATGGCCAGTGGTCTGGATGGGCCCCAGACCATGGATCCCCTATGAATGGACACTGGTCTAGATGGACGCCAGAGCCATGGATTCTAGCTGGACACTGGTGTGGATGGACACCAGAGCAATGGATGCCACTGTGGATGGACACTGGTTTGGATGGACATAAGAGCCACGGATCCCAATCTGGATGGACGCTGCTGTGAATAGACACCAGAGCCATGGATCCCACAGTGGATTGACAGTGGTCAGGATGGATACCAGAGCAATGGATGCCACTGTGGATGGACGCAGGTAGAGATGCACACCAGAGTAATGGTGTCCGCTCTGGATGGACACTGGTATGGATAGACATCAGAGCCTTGGATCCCAGCTTGACTGTGTTCTGGATGGAGAGCAGAGTCTTGGATTGGACTCTGGATGGATACTGCTCCAGATGGACAGCAGAGTCTTGGATTGGACTCTGGATGGATACTGCTCCAGATGGAACGCAGAGCCATGGATCCCACTGTTGGTGGATACTGGTCTGGATGGACTCCAGAGCCATGGATCCGTCCCTGGATGGACACAGTTCTGGATGGACACCAGAGCCATAGATCCAAATTGGAGCCTGGTCTGGATGGATGCACGGGCCATGGATTCCACTCTGGATGGATACTGCTCCAGTTAGCAACCAGAGTCATGGATCCGAATCCAGATGGAGACTGGTCCAGGTGGACACTGGTCCAGATGGTGACCAGAGCCATTCCTCCCACCTTGTATTGATAGTGGTCTTGCCAGACCCCGAGGCATGCATCCCACTCTGGATGGCCAGTGGTCTGGATGGGCCCCAGACCATGGATCCCCTATGAATGGACACTGGTCTAGATGGACGCCAGAGCCATGGATTCCAGCTGGACACTGGTGTGGATGGACACCAGAGCCATGGATGCCACTGTGGATGGACACTGGTTTGGATGGACATAAGAGCCACGGATCCCAATCTGGATGGACGCTGCTGTGAATAGACCCCAGAGCCATGGATCCCACAGTGGATTGACAGTGGTCAGGATGGACACCAGAGCAATGGATGCCACTGTGGATGGACGCAGGTAGAGATGCACACCAGAGTAATGGTGTCCGCTCTGGATGGACACTGGTCTGGATAGACAGCAGAACCCTGGCTTCCACTCTGGATGGACGCTTGCCTGAATAGACAAAAGAGCTATGGATCCCAGCTTGACACTGGTCTGGATGGACACCAGAGCCATGGATCCCACTCTGAATGCACACTACTCGTGATGGACACAAGAGCCATGCCTCCCTCTGTGGATGGAGCCTGGTTTGAATGGACAGCACAGCCACGCATCCAGACGGACACCAGAGCCGTGGATCCCAACTGCACAGTGGTCTGGATGGACACCAGAGCCATGGATCCCACTGTGGATGGACCCTGGTACAGATAGACAGCATAGCCATGGATGCAAAGTGGACACTGCTCCAGATGGATAATGATCTGGATGGACGCCAAAGCCATGGATCCCACTCTGGATGCACGCTGTTCTTGATGGACACAGGAGTCATGCATGGGTCTGTAGATGGAGCCTGGTATGAATGGACAGCACAGCCACGTATCCAGATGGATACTTGCCCAGATGGACAGCAGAGCCGTGGATCTCAAGTGGACAGTGGTCTCGATGGAAACCAGAGCAATGGATCCCACTGTGGATGGACACTGGTATGGATAGACCTCAGAGCCTTGGATCCCAGCTTTACTCTGTTCTAAATAGACTCCAGAGCCATGGATCCGTCTCTGGATGGATGCTGGTCTGGATGGACACCCGAGCCATGGATCCAAATTGGAGCATGGTCTGGATGGATACAAGGGCCATGGATTCCACTCTTGATGGACACTTGTGGAGATAGCAACCAGAGGCATGGATCCGACTCGAGATGGACACTGGTCCTGAAGGACAGTGGTCTAGATGGTGACCAGAGCCATTCCTCCCAACTTGTATTGACTCTTGCCAGACCCCGAGGCATGGATCCCACTCTGGATGGCCAGTGGTCTGGATGGGCACCAGACCATGGCTCCCCTATCAATGGACACTGGTCTAGATGGATGCCAGAGCCAATGACTCCAGCTGGACACTGGTGTGGATGGACACCAGAGCAATGGATGCCACTGTGGATGGATACGGGTTTGGATGGACATAAGAGCCACGGATCCCAATCTAGATGGACGCTGCTGTGAATAGACACCAGTGCCATGGATCCCACTGTGGATGGACACTGGTATGGATAGACATCAGAGCCTTGGATCCCAGCTTGACTGTGTTCTGGATGGAGAGCAGAGTCTTGGATTGGACTCTGGATGGATACTGCTCCAGATGGACAGCAGAGTCTTGGATTGGACTCTGGATGGATACTGCTCCAGATGGAACGCAGAGCCATGGATCCCACTGTTGGTGGATACTGGTCTGGATGGACTCCAGAGCCATGGATCCGTCCCTGGATGGACACAGTTCTGGATGGACACCAGAGCCATAGATCCAAATTGGAACCTGTTCTGGATGGATGCAAGGGCCATGGATTCCACTCTGGATGGATACTGCTCCAGTTAGCAACCAGAGTCATAGATCCGAATCCAGATGGAGACTGGTCCAGATGGACACTGGTCCGGATGGTGACCAGAGCCATTCCTCCAACCTTGTATTGATAGTGGTCTTGCCAGACCCCGAGGCATGCATCCCACTCTGGATGGCCAGTGGTCTGGATGGGCCCCAGACCATGGATCCCCTATGAATGGACACTGGTCTAGATGGACGCCAGAGCCATGGATTCTAGCTGGACACTGGTGTGGATGGACACCAGAGCAATGGATGCCACTGTGGATGGACACTGGTTTGGATGGACATAAGAGCCACGGATCCCAATCTGGATGGACGCTGCTGTGAATAGACACCAGAGCCATGGATCCCACAGTGGATTGACAGTGGTCAGGATGGATACCAGAGCAATGGATGCCACTGTGGATGGACGCAGGTAGAGATGCACACCAGAGTAATGGTGTCCGCTCTGGATGGACACTGGTATGGATAGACATCAGAGCCTTGGATCCCAGCTTGACTGTGTTCTGGATGGAGAGCAGAGTCTTGGATTGGACTCTGGATGGATACTGCTCCAGATGGACAGCAGAGTCTTGGATTGGACTCTGGATGGATACTGCTCCAGATGGAACGCAGAGCCATGGATCCCACTGTTGGTGGATACTGGTCTGGATGGACTCCAGAGCCATGGATCCGTCCCTGGATGGACACAGTTCTGGATGGACACCAGAGCCATAGATCCAAATTGGAGCCTGGTCTGGATGGATGCACGGGCCATGGATTCCACTCTGGATGGATACTGCTCCAGTTAGCAACCAGAGTCATGGATCCGAATCCAGATGGAGACTGGTCCAGGTGGACACTGGTCCAGATGGTGACCAGAGCCATTCCTCCCACCTTGTATTGATAGTGGTCTTGCCAGACCCCGAGGCATGCATCCCACTCTGGATGGCCAGTGGTCTGGATGGGCCCCAGACCATGGATCCCCTATGAATGGACACTGGTCTAGATGGACGCCAGAGCCATGGATTCCAGCTGGACACTGGTGTGGATGGACACCAGAGCCATGGATGCCACTGTGGATGGACACTGGTTTGGATGGACATAAGAGCCACGGATCCCAATCTGGATGGACGCTGCTGTGAATAGACCCCAGAGCCATGGATCCCACAGTGGATTGACAGTGGTCAGGATGGACACCAGAGCAATGGATGCCACTGTGGATGGACGCAGGTAGAGATGCACACCAGAGTAATGGTGTCCGCTCTGGATGGACACTGGTCTGGATAGACAGCAGAACCCTGGCTTCCACTCTGGATGGACGCTTGCCTGAATAGACAAAAGAGCTATGGATCCCAGCTTGACACTGGTCTGGATGGACACCAGAGCCATGGATCCCACTCTGAATGCACACTACTCGTGATGGACACAAGAGCCATGCCTCCCTCTGTGGATGGAGCCTGGTTTGAATGGACAGCACAGCCACGCATCCAGACGGACACCAGAGCCGTGGATCCCAACTGCACAGTGGTCTGGATGGACACCAGAGCCATGGATCCCACTGTGGATGGACCCTGGTACAGATAGACAGCATAGCCATGGATGCAAAGTGGACACTGCTCCAGATGGATAATGATCTGGATGGACGCCAAAGCCATGGATCCCACTCTGGATGCACGCTGTTCTTGATGGACACAGGAGTCATGCATGGGTCTGTAGATGGAGCCTGGTATGAATGGACAGCACAGCCACGTATCCAGATGGATACTTGCCCAGATGGACAGCAGAGCCGTGGATCTCAAGTGGACAGTGGTCTCGATGGAAACCAGAGCAATGGATCCCACTGTGGATGGACACTGGTATGGATAGACCTCAGAGCCTTGGATCCCAGCTTTACTCTGTTCTAAATAGACTCCAGAGCCATGGATCCGTCTCTGGATGGATGCTGGTCTGGATGGACACCCGAGCCATGGATCCAAATTGGAGCCTGGTCTGGATGGATACAAGGGCCATGGATTCCACTCTTGATGGACACTTGTGGAGATAGCAACCAGAGGCATGGATCCGACTCGAGATGGACACTGGTCCTGAAGGACAGTGGTCTAGATGGTGACCAGAGCCATTCCTCCCACCTTGTATTGACTCTTGCCAGACCCCGAGGCATGGATCCCACTCTGGATGGCCAGTGGTCTGGATGGGCACCAGACCATGGCTCCCCTATCAATGGACACTGGTCTAGATGGATGCCAGAGCCAATGACTCCAGCTGGACACTGGTGTGGATGGACACCAGAGCAATGGATGCCACTGTGGATGGATACGGGTTTGGATGGACATAAGAGCCACGGATCCCAATCTAGATGGACGCTGCTGTGAATAGACACCAGTGCCATGGATCCCACTGTGGATGGACACTGGTATGGATAGACATCAGAGCCTTGGATCCCAGCTTGACTGTGTTCTGGATGGAGAGCAGAGTCTTGGATTGGACTCTGGATGGATACTGCTCCAGATGGACAGCAGAGTCTTGGATTGGACTCTGGATGGATACTGCTCCAGATGGAACGCAGAGCCATGGATCCCACTGTTGGTGGATACTGGTCTGGATGGACTCCAGAGCCATGGATCCGTCCCTGGATGGACACAGTTCTGGATGGACACCAGAGCCATAGATCCAAATTGGAACCTGTTCTGGATGGATGCAAGGGCCATGGATTCCACTCTGGATGGATACTGCTCCAGTTAGCAACCAGAGTCATAGATCCGAATCCAGATGGAGACTGGTCCAGATGGACACTGGTCCGGATGGTGACCAGAGCCATTCCTCCAACCTTGTATTGATAGTGGTCTTGCCAGACCCCGAGGCATGCATCCCACTCTGGATGGCCAGTGGTCTGGATGGGCCCCAGACCATGGATCCCCTATGAATGGACACTGGTCTAGATGGACGCCAGAGCCATGGATTCTAGCTGGACACTGGTGTGGATGGACACCAGAGCAATGGATGCCACTGTGGATGGACACTGGTTTGGATGGACATAAGAGCCACGGATCCCAATCTGGATGGACGCTGCTGTGAATAGACACCAGAGCCATGGATCCCACAGTGGATTGACAGTGGTCAGGATGGATACCAGAGCAATGGATGCCACTGTGGATGGACGCAGGTAGAGATGCACACCAGAGTAATGGTGTCCGCTCTGGATGGACACTGGTATGGATAGACATCAGAGCCTTGGATCCCAGCTTGACTGTGTTCTGGATGGAGAGCAGAGTCTTGGATTGGACTCTGGATGGATACTGCTCCAGATGGACAGCAGAGTCTTGGATTGGACTCTGGATGGATACTGCTCCAGATGGAACGCAGAGCCATGGATCCCACTGTTGGTGGATACTGGTCTGGATGGACTCCAGAGCCATGGATCCGTCCCTGGATGGACACAGTTCTGGATGGACACCAGAGCCATAGATCCAAATTGGAGCCTGGTTGGATGGATGCACGGGCCATGGATTCCACTCTGGATGGATACTGCTCCAGTTAGCAACCAGAGTCATGGATCCGAATCCAGATGGAGACTGGTCCAGGTGGACACTGGTCCAGATGGTGACCAGAGCCATTCCTCCCACCTTGTATTGATAGTGGTCTTGCCAGACCCCGAGGCATGCATCCCACTCTGGATGGCCAGTGGTCTGGATGGGCCCCAGACCATGGATCCCCTATGAATGGACACTGGTCTAGATGGACGCCAGAGCCATGGATTCCAGCTGGACACTGGTGTGGATGGACACCAGAGCCATGGATGCCACTGTGGATGGACACTGGTTTGGATGGACATAAGAGCCACGGATCCCAATCTGGATGGACGCTGCTGTGAATAGACCCCAGAGCCATGGATCCCACAGTGGATTGACAGTGGTCAGGATGGACACCAGAGCAATGGATGCCACTGTGGATGGACGCAGGTAGAGATGCACACCAGAGTAATGGTGTCCGCTCTGGATGGACACTGGTCTGGATAGACAGCAGAACCCTGGCTTCCACTCTGGATGGACGCTTGCCTGAATAGACAAAAGAGCTATGGATCCCAGCTTGACACTGGTCTGGATGGACACCAGAGCCATGGATCCCACTCTGAATGCACACTACTCGTGATGGACACAAGAGCCATGCATCCCTCTGTGGATGGAGCCTGGTTTGAATGGACAGCACAGCCACGCATCCAGACGGACACCAGAGCCGTGGATCCCAACTGCACAGTGGTCTGGATGGACACCAGAGCCATGGATCCCACTGTGGATGGACCCTGGTACAGATAGACAGCATAGCCATGGATGCAAAGTGGACACTGCTCCAGATGGATAATGATCTGGATGGACGCCAAAGCCATGGATCCCACTCTGGATGCACGCTGTTCTTGATGGACACAGGAGTCATGCATGGGTCTGTAGATGGAGCCTGGTATGAATGGACAGCACAGCCACGTATCCAGATGGATACTTGCCCAGATGGACAGCAGAGCCGTGGATCTCAAGTGGACAGTGGTCTCGATGGAAACCAGAGCAATGGATCCCACTGTGGATGGACACTGGTATGGATAGACCTCAGAGCCTTGGATCCCAGCTTTACTCTGTTCTAAATAGACTCCAGAGCCATGGATCCGTCTCTGGATGGATGCTGGTCTGGATGGACACCCGAGCCATGGATCCAAATTGGAGCCTGGTCTGGATGGATACAAGGGCCATGGATTCCACTCTTGATGGACACTTGTGGAGATAGCAACCAGAGGCATGGATCCGACTCGAGATGGACACTGGTCCTGAAGGACAGTGGTCTAGATGGTGACCAGAGCCATTCCTCCCACCTTGTATTGACTCTTGCCAGACCCCGAGGCATGCATCCCACTCTGGATGGCCAGTGGTCTGGATGGGCACCAGACCATGGCTCCCCTATCAATGGACACTGGTCTAGATGGATGCCAGAGCCAATGACTCCAGCTGGACAATGGTGTGGATGGACACCAGAGCAATGGATGCCACTGTGGATGGATACGGGTTTGGATGGACATAAGAGCCACGGGTCCCAATCTAGATGGACGCTGCTGTGAATAGACACCAGTGCCATGGATCCCACTGTGGATGGACACTGGTATGGATAGACATCAGAGCCTTGGATCCCAGCTTGACTGTGTTCTGGATGGAGAGCAGAGTCTTGGATTGGACTCTGGATGGATACTGCTCCAGATGGACAGCAGAGTCTTGGATTGGACTCTGGATGGATACTGCTCCAGATGGAACGCAGAGCCATGGATCCCACTGTTGGTGGATACTGGTCTGGATGGACTCCAGAGCCATGGATCCGTCCCTGGATGGACACAGTTCTGGATGGACACAAGAGCCATAGATCCAAATTGGAACCTGTTCTGGATGGATGCAAGGGCCATGGATTCCACTCTGGATGGATACTGCTCCAGTTAGCAACCAGAGTCATAGATCCGAATCCAGATGGAGACTGGTCCAGATGGACACTGGTCCGGATGGTGACCAGAGCCATTCCTCCCACCTTGTATTGATAGTGGTCTTGCCAGACCCCGAGGCATGCATCCCACTCTGGATGGCCAGTGGTCTGGATGGGCCCCAGACCATGGATCCCCTATGAATGGACACTGGTCTAGATGGACGCCAGAGCCATGGATTCTAGCTGGACACTGGTGTGGATGGACACCAGAGCCATGGATGCCACTGTGGATGGACACTGGTTTGGATGGACATAAGAGCCACGGATCCCAATCTGGATGGACGCTGCTGTGAATAGACACCAGAGCCATGGATCCCACAGTGGATTGACAGTGGTCAGGATGGATACCAGAGCAATGGATGCCACTGTGGATGGACGCAGGTAGAGATGCACACCAGAGTAATGCTGTCCGCTCTGGATGGACACTGGTATGGATAGACATCAGAGCCTTGGATCCCAGCTTGACTGTGTTCTGGATGGAGAGCAGAGTCTTGGATTGGACTCTGGATGGATACTGCTCCAGATGGACAGCAGAGTCTTGGATTGGACTCTGGATGGATACTGCTCCAGATGGAACGCAGAGCCATGGATCCCACTGTTGGTGGATACTGGTCTGGATGGACTCCAGAGCCATGGATCCGTCCCTGGATGGACACAGTTCTGGATGGACACCAGAGCCATAGATCCAAATTGGAGCCTGGTCTGGATGGATGCACGGGCCATGGATTCCACTCTGGATGGATACTGCTCCAGTTAGCAACCAGAGTCATGGATCCGAATCCAGATGGAGACTGGTCCAGGTGGACACTGGTCCAGATGGTGACCAGAGCCATTCCTCCCACCTTGTATTGATAGTGGTCTTGCCAGACCCCGAGGCATGCATCCCACTCTGGATGGCCAGTGGTCTGGATGGGCCCCAGACCATGGATCCCCTATGAATGGACACTGGTCTAGATGGACGCCAGAGCCATGGTTTCCAGCTGGACACTGGTGTGGTTGGATACCAGAGCCATGGATGCCACTGTGGATGGACACTGGTTTGGATGGACATAAGAGCCACGGATCCCAATCTGGATGGACGCTGCTGTGAATAGACCCCAGAGCCATGGATCCCACAGTGGATTGACAGTGGTCAGGATGGACACCAGAGCAATGGATGCCACTGTGGATGGACACAGGTAGAGATGCACACCAGAGTAATGGTGTCCGCTCTGGATGGACACTGGTCAGGATAGACAGCAGAACCCTGGCTTCCATTCTGGATGGACGCTTGCCTGAATAGACAAAAGAGCTATGGATCCCAGCTTGACACTGGTCTGGATGGACACCAGAGCCATGGATCCCACTCTGAATGCACACTACTCGTGATGGACACAAGAGCCATGCATCCCTCTGTGGATGGAGCCTGGTTTGAATGGACAGCACAGCCACGCATCCAGACGGACACCAGAGCCGTGGATCCCAACTGCACAGTGGTCTGGATGGACACCAGAGCCATGGATCCCACTGTGGATGGACCCTGGTACAGATAGACAGCATAGCCATGGATGCAAAGTGGACACTGCTCTAGATGGATAATGATCTGGATGGACGCCAAAGCCATGGATCCCACTCTGGATGCACGCTGTTCTTGATGGACACAGGAGTCATGCATGGGTCTGTAGATGGAGCCTGGTATGAATGGACAGCACAGCCACGTATCCAGATGGATACTTGTCCAGATGGACAGCAGAGCCGTGGATCCCAACTGGACAGTGGTCTCGATGGAAACCAGAGCAATGGATCCCACTGTGGATGGACACTGGTATGGATAGACCTCAGAGCCTTGGATCCCAGCTTTACTCTGTTCTAAATAGACTCCAGAGCCATGGATCCGTCTCTGGATGGATGCTGGTCTGGATGGACACCCGAGCCATGGATCCAAATTGGAGCCTGGTCTGGATAGATACAAGGGCCATGGATTCCACTCTTGATGGACACTTGTGGAGATAGCAACCAGAGGCATGGATCCGACTCGAGATGGACACTGGTCCTGAAGGACAGTGGTCTAGATGGTGACCAGAGCCATTCCTCCCACCTTGTATTGACTCTTGCCAGACCCCGAGGCATGGATCCCACTCTGGATGGCCAGTGGTCTGGATGGGCACCAGACCATGGCTCCCCTATCAATGGACACTGGTCTAGATGGATGCCAGAGCCAATGACTCCAGCTGGACACTGGTGTGGATGGACACCAGAGCCATGGATGCCACTGTGGATGGACGCAGGTAGAGATGCACACCAGAGTAATGGTGTCCGCTCTGGATGGACACTGGTCTGGATAGACAGCAGAACCCTGGCTTCCACTGTGGATGGACGCTTGCCTGAATAGACAAAAGAGCTATGGATCCCAGCTTGACACTGGTCTGGAAGGACACCAGAGCCATGAATCCCACTCTGAATGCACACTACTCGTGATGGACACAAGAGCCATGCATCCCTCTGTGGATGGAGCCTGGTTTGAATGGACAGCACAGCCACGCATCCAGATGGACACCAGAGCCGTGGATCCCAACTGGACAGTGGTCTCGATGGACACCAGTGCCATGGATCCCACTGTGGATGGACACTGGTATGGATAGACATCAGAGCCTTGGATCCCAGCTTGACTGTGTTCTGGATGGAGAGCAGAGTCTTGGATTGGACTCTGGATGGATACTGCTCCAGATGGACAGCAGAGTCTTGGATTGGACTCTGGATGGATACTGCTCCAGATGGAACGCAGAGCCATGGATCCCACTGTTGGTGGATACTGGTCTGGATGGACTCCAGAGCCATGGATCCGTCTCTGGATGGACACAGTTCTGGATGGACACAAGAGCCATAGATCCAAATTGGAACCTGTTCTGGATGGATGCAAGGGCCATGGATTCCACTCTGGATGGATACTGCTCCAGTTAGCAACCAGAGTCATAGATCCGAATCCAGATGGAGACTGGTCCAGATGGACACTGGTCCGGATGGTGACCAGAGCCATTCCTCCCACCTTGTATTGATAGTGGTCTTGCCAGACCCCGAGGCATGCATCCCACTCTGGATGGCCAGTGGTCTGGATGGGCCCCAGACCATGGATCCCCTATGAATGGACACTGGTCTAGATGGACGCCAGAGCCATGGATTCCAGCTGGACACTGGTGTGGATGGACACCAGAGCCATGGATGCCACTGTGGATGGACACTGGTTTGGATGGACATAAGAGCCACGGATCCCAATCTGGATGGACGCTGCTGTGAAGAGACCCCAGAGCCATGGATCCCACAGTGGATTGACAGTGGTCAGGATGGACACCAGAGCAATGGATGCCACTGTGGATGGACGCAGGTAGAGATGCACACCAGAGTAATGGTGTCCGCTCCGGATGGACACTGGTCTGGATAGACAGCAGAACCCTGGCTTCCACTCTGGATGGACGCTTGCCTGAATAGACAAAAGAGCTATGGATCCCAGCTTGACACTGGTCTGGATGGACACCAGAGCCATGGATCCCACTCTGAATGCACACTACTCGTGATGGACACAAGAGCCATGCATCCCTCTGTGGATGGAGCCTGGTTTGAATGGACAGCACAGCCACGCATCCAGATGGACACCAGAGCCGTGGATCCCAACTGGACAGTGGTCTCGATGGACACCAGTGCCATGGATCCCACTGTGGATGGACACTGGTATGGATAGACATCAGAGCCTTGGATCCCAGCTTGACTGTGTTCTGGATGGAGAGCAGAGTCTTGGATTGGACTCTAGATGGATACTGCTCCAGATGGACACCAGAGCCATGGATCCCACTTTGGATGGATCCCAGTCTGGATAGACTCCAGAGCCATGGATCCGTCTCTGGATGGATGCTGGTCTGGATGGACACCCGAGCCATGGATCCAAATTGGAGCCTGGTCTGGATGGATACAAGGGCCATGGATTCCACCCTTGATGGACACTTGTGGAGATAGCAACCAGAGGCATGGATTCGACTCAAGATGGACACTGGTGCTGAAGGACAGTGGTCTAGATGGTGACCAGAGCCATTCCTCCCACCTTGTATTGACTCTTGCCAGACCCCGAGGCATGGATCCCACTCTGGATGGCCAGTGGTCTGGATGGGCACCAGACCATGGCTCCCGTATGAATGGACACTGGTCTTGACGGACGCCAGAGCCATGGATTCCAGCTGGACACTGCTGTGGATGGACACCAGAGAAATGGATGCCACTGTGGATGGATCCTGGTTTGGATGGACATAAGAGCCACGGATCCCAATCTAGACGGACGCTGCTGTGAATAGACCCCAGAGCCATGGATCCCACAGTGGATTGACAGTGGTCAGGATGGACACCAGAGCAATGGATGCCACTGTGGATGGACACAGGTAGAGATGCACACCAGAGTAATGGTGTCCGCTCTGGATGGACACTGGTCAGGATAGACAGCAGAACCCTGGCTTCCACTCTGGATGGACGCTTGCCTGAATAGACAAAAGAGCTATGGATCCCAGCTTGACACTGGTCTGGATGGACACCAGAGCCATGGATCCCACTCTGAATGCACACTACTCGTGATGGACACAAGAGCCATGCATCCCTCTGTGGATGGAGCCTGGTTTGAATGGACAGCACAGCCACGCATCCAGACGGACACCAGAGCCGTGGATCCCAACTGCACAGTGGTCTGGATGGACACCAGAGCCATGGATCCCACTGTGGATGGACCCTGGTACAGATAGACAGCATAGCCATGGATGCAAAGTGGACACTGCTCCAGATGGATAATGATCTGGATGGACGCCAAAGCCATGGATCCCACTCTGGATGCACGCTGTTCTTGATGGACACAGGAGTCATGCATGGGTCTGTAGATGGAGCCTGGTATGAATGGACAGCACAGCCACGTATCCAGATGGATACTTGCCCAGATGGACAGCAGAGCCGTGGATCCCAACTGGACAGTGGTCTCGATGGAAACCAGAGCAATGGATCCCACTGTGGATGGACACTGGTATGGATAGACCTCAGAGCCTTGGATCCCAGCTTTACTCTGTTCTAAATAGACTCCAGAGCCATGGATCCGTCTCTGGATGGATGCTGGTCTGGATGGACACCCGAGCCATGGATCCAAATTGGAGCCTGGTCTGGATGGATACAAAGGCCATGGATTCCACTCTTGATGGACACTTGTGGACATAGCAACCAGAGGCATGGATCCGACTCGAGATGGACACTGGTCCTGAAGGACAGTGGTCTAGATAGTGACCAGAGCCATTCCTCCCACCTTGTATTGACTCTTGCCAGACCCCGAGGCATGGATCCCACTCTGGATGGCCAGTGGTCTGGATGGGCACCAGACCATGGCTCCCCTATCAATGGACACTGGTCTAGATGGATGCCAGAGCCAATGACTCCAGCTGGACACTGGTGTGGATGGACACCAGAGCATTGGATGCCACTGTGGATGGATACGGGTTTGGATGGACATAAGAGCCACGGATCCCAATCTAGATGGACGCTGCTGTGAATAGACACCAGTGCCATGGATCCCACTGTGGATGGACACTGGTATGGATAGACATCAGAGCCTTGGATCCCAGCTTGACTGTGTTCTGGATGGAGAGCAGAGTCTTGGATTGGACTCTGGATGGATACTGCTCCAGATGGACAGCAGAGTCTTGGATTGGACTCTGGATGGATACTGCTCCAGATGGAACGCAGAGCCATGGATCCCACTGTTGGTGGATACTGGTCTGGATGGACTCCAGAGCCATGGATCCGTCCCTGGATGGACACAGTTCTGGATGGACACAAGAGCCATAGATCCAAATTGGAGCCTGGTCTGGATGGATGCAAGGGCCATGGATTCCACTCTGGATGGATACTGCTCCAGTTAGCAACCAGAGTCATGGATCCGAATCCAGATGGAGACTGGTCCAGATGGAGACTGGTCCAGATGGTGACCAGAGCCATTCCTCCCACCTTGTATTGATAGTGGTCTTGCCAGACCCCGAGGCATGGATCCCACTCTGGATGGCCAGTGGTCTGGATGGGCCCCAGACCATGGATCCCCTATGAATGGACACTGGTCTAGATGGACGCCAGAGCCAATGACTCCAGCTGGACACTGGTGTGGATGGACACCAGAGCCATGGATGCCACTGTGGATGGACACTGGTTTGGATGGACATAAGAGCCACGGATCCCAATCTGGATGGACGCTGCTGTGAAGAGACACCAGAGCCATGGATCCCACAGTGGATTGACAGTGGTCAGGATGGACACCAGAGCAATGGATGCCACTGTGGATGGACGCAGGTAGAGATGCACACCAGAGTAATGGTGTCCGCTCTGGATGGACACTGGTCTGGATAGACAGCAGAACCCTGGCTTCCACTCTGGATGGACGCTTGCCTGAATAGACAAAAGAGCTATGGATCCCAGCTTGACACTGGTCTGGATGGACACCAGAGCCATGGATCCCACTCTGAATGCACACTACTCGTGATGGACACAAGAGCCATGCCTCCCTCTGTGGATGGAGCCTGGTTTGAATGGACAGCACAGCCACGCATCCAGACGGACACCAGAGCCGTGGATCCCAACTGCACAGTGGTCTGGATGGACACCAGAGCCATGGATCCCACTGTGGATGGACCCTGGTACAGATAGACAGCATAGCCATGGATGCAAAGTGGACACTGCTCCAGATGGATAATGATCTGGATGGACGCCAAAGCCATGGATCCCACTCTGGATGCACGCTGTTCTTGATGGACACAGGAGTCATGCATGGGTCTGTAGATGGAGCCTGGTATGAATGGACAGCACAGCCACGTATCCAGATGGATACTTGCCCAGATGGACAGCAGAGCCGTGGATCTCAAGTGGACAGTGGTCTCGATGGAAACCAGAGCAATGGATCCCACTGTGGATGGACACTGGTATGGATAGACCTCAGAGCCTTGGATCCCAGCTTTACTCTGTTCTAAATAGACTCCAGAGCCATGGATCCGTCTCTGGATGGATGCTGGTCTGGATGGACACCCGAGCCATGGATCCAAATTGGAGCCTGGTCTGGATGGATACAAGGGCCATGGATTCCACTCTTGATGGACACTTGTGGAGATAGCAACCAGAGGCATGGATCCGACTCGAGATGGACACTGGTCCTGAAGGACAGTGGTCTAGATGGTGACCAGAGCCATTCCTCCCACCTTGTATTGACTCTTGCCAGACCCCGAGGCATGGATCCCACTCTGGATGGCCAGTGGTCTGGATGGGCACCAGACCATGGCTCCCCTATCAATGGACACTGGTCTAGATGGATGCCAGAGCCAATGACTCCAGCTGGACACTGGTGTGGATGGACACCAGAGCAATGGATGCCACTGTGGATGGATACGGGTTTGGATGGACATAAGAGCCACGGATCCCAATCTAGATGGACGCTGCTGTGAATAGACACCAGTGCCATGGATCCCACTGTGGATGGACACTGGTATGGATAGACATCAGAGCCTTGGATCCCAGCTTGACTGTGTTCTGGATGGAGAGCAGAGTCTTGGATTGGACTCTGGATGGATACTGCTCCAGATGGACAGCAGAGTCTTGGATTGGACTCTGGATGGATACTGCTCCAGATGGAACGCAGAGCCATGGATCCCACTGTTGGTGGATACTGGTCTGGATGGACTCCAGAGCCATGGATCCGTCCCTGGATGGACACAGTTCTGGATGGACACCAGAGCCATAGATCCAAATTGGAACCTGTTCTGGATGGATGCAAGGGCCATGGATTCCACTCTGGATGGATACTGCTCCAGTTAGCAACCAGAGTCATAGATCCGAATCCAGATGGAGACTGGTCCAGATGGACACTGGTCCGGATGGTGACCAGAGCCATTCCTCCAACCTTGTATTGATAGTGGTCTTGCCAGACCCCGAGGCATGCATCCCACTCTGGATGGCCAGTGGTCTGGATGGGCCCCAGACCATGGATCCCCTATGAATGGACACTGGTCTAGATGGACGCCAGAGCCATGGATTCTAGCTGGACACTGGTGTGGATGGACACCAGAGCAATGGATGCCACTGTGGATGGACACTGGTTTGGATGGACATAAGAGCCACGGATCCCAATCTGGATGGACGCTGCTGTGAATAGACACCAGAGCCATGGATCCCACAGTGGATTGACAGTGGTCAGGATGGATACCAGAGCAATGGATGCCACTGTGGATGGACGCAGGTAGAGATGCACACCAGAGTAATGGTGTCCGCTCTGGATGGACACTGGTATGGATAGACATCAGAGCCTTGGATCCCAGCTTGACTGTGTTCTGGATGGAGAGCAGAGTCTTGGATTGGACTCTGGATGGATACTGCTCCAGATGGACAGCAGAGTCTTGGATTGGACTCTGGATGGATACTGCTCCAGATGGAACGCAGAGCCATGGATCCCACTGTTGGTGGATACTGGTCTGGATGGACTCCAGAGCCATGGATCCGTCCCTGGATGGACACAGTTCTGGATGGACACCAGAGCCATAGATCCAAATTGGAGCCTGGTTGGATGGATGCATGGGCCATGGATTCCACTCTGGATGGATACTGCTCCAGTTAGCAACCAGAGTCATGGATCCGAATCCAGATGGAGACTGGTCCAGGTGGACACTGGTCCAGATGGTGACCAGAGCCATTCCTCCCACCTTGTATTGATAGTGGTCTTGCCAGACCCCGAGGCATGCATCCCACTCTGGATGGCCAGTGGTCTGGATGGGCCCCAGACCATGGATCCCCTATGAATGGACACTGGTCTAGATGGACGCCAGAGCCATGGATTCCAGCTGGACACTGGTGTGGATGGACACCAGAGCCATGGATGCCACTGTGGATGGACACTGGTTTGGATGGACATAAGAGCCACGGATCCCAATCTGGATGGACGCTGCTGTGAATAGACCCCAGAGCCATGGATCCCACAGTGGATTGACAGTGGTCAGGATGGACACCAGAGCAATGGATGCCACTGTGGATGGACACAGGTAGAGATGCACACCAGAGTAATGGTGTCCGCTCTGGATGGACACTGGTCAGGATAGACAGCAGAACCCTGGCTTCCATTCTGGATGGACGCTTGCCTGAATAGACAAAAGAGCTATGGATCCCAGCTTGACACTGGTCTGGATGGACACCAGAGCCATGGATCCCACTCTGAATGCACACTACTCGTGATGGACACAAGAGCCATGCATCCCTCTGTGGATGGAGCCTGGTTTGAATGGACAGCACAGCCACGCATCCAGACGGACACCAGAGCCGTGGATCCCAACTGCACAGTGGTCTGGATGGACACCAGAGCCATGGATCCCACTGTGGATGGACCCTGGTACAGATAGACAGCATAGCCATGGATGCAAAGTGGACACTGCTCTAGATGGATAATGATCTGGATGGACGCCAAAGCCATGGATCCCACTCTGGATGCACGCTGTTCTTGATGGACACAGGAGTCATGCATGGGTCTGTAGATGGAGCCTGGTATGAATGGACAGCACAGCCACGTATCCAGATGGATACTTGCCCAGATGGACAGCAGAGCCGTGGATCCCAACTGGACAGTGGTCTCGATGGAAACCAGAGCAATGGATCCCACTGTGGATGGACACTGGTATGGATAGACCTCAGAGCCTTGGATCCCAGCTTTACTCTGTTCTAAATAGACTCCAGAGCCATGGATCCGTCTCTGGATGGATGCTGGTCTGGATGGACACCCGAGCCATGGATCCAAATTGGAGCCTGGTCTGGATAGATACAAGGGCCATGGATTCCACTCTTGATGGACACTTGTGGAGATAGCAACCAGAGGCATGGATCCGACTCGAGATGGACACTGGTCCTGAAGGACAGTGGTCTAGATGGTGACCAGAGCCATTCCTCCCACCTTGTATTGACTCTTGCCAGACCCCGAGGCATGGATCCCACTCTGGATGGCCAGTGGTCTGGATGGGCACCAGACCATGGCTCCCCTATCAATGGACACTGGTCTAGATGGATGCCAGAGCCAATGACTCCAGCTGGACACTGGTGTGGATGGACACCAGAGCCATGGATGCCACTGTGGATGGACGCAGGTAGAGATGCACACCAGAGTAATGGTGTCCGCTCTGGATGGACACTGGTCTGGATAGACAGCAGAACCCTGGCTTCCACTGTGGATGGACGCTTGCCTGAATAGACAAAAGAGCTATGGATCCCAGCTTGACACTGGTCTGGAAGGACACCAGAGCCATGAATCCCACTCTGAATGCACACTACTCGTGATGGACACAAGAGCCATGCATCCCTCTGTGGATGGAGCCTGGTTTGAATGGACAGCACAGCCACGCATCCAGATGGACACCAGAGCCGTGGATCCCAACTGGACAGTGGTCTCGATGGACACCAGTGCCATGGATCCCACTGTGGATGGACACTGGTATGGATAGACATCAGAGCCTTGGATCCCAGCTTGACTGTGTTCTGGATGGAGAGCAGAGTCTTGGATTGGACTCTGGATGGATACTGCTCCAGATGGACAGCAGAGTCTTGGATTGGACTCTGGATGGATACTGCTCCAGATGGAACGCAGAGCCATGGATCCCACTGTTGGTGGATACTGGTCTGGATGGACTCCAGAGCCATGGATCCGTCCCTGGATGGACACAGTTCTGGATGGACACAAGAGCCATAGATCCAAATTGGAACCTGTTCTGGATGGATGCAAGGGCCATGGATTCCACTCTGGATGGATACTGCTCCAGTTAGCAACCAGAGTCATAGATCCGAATCCAGATGGAGACTGGTCCAGATGGACACTGGTCCGGATGGTGACCAGAGCCATTCCTCCCACCTTGTATTGATAGTGGTCTTGCCAGACCCCGAGGCATGCATCCCACTCTGGATGGCCAGTGGTCTGGATGGGCCCCAGACCATGGATCCCCTATGAATGGACACTGGTCTAGATGGACGCCAGAGCCATGGATTCTAGCTGGACACTGGTGTGGATGGACACCAGAGCCATGGATGCCACTGTGGATGGACACTGGTTTGGATGGACATAAGAGCCACGGATCCCAATCTGGATGGACGCTGCTGTGAATAGACACCAGAGCCATGGATCCCACAGTGGATTGACAGTGGTCAGGATGGATACCAGAGCAATGGATGCCACTGTGGATGGACGCAGGTAGAGATGCACACCAGAGTAATGCTGTCCGCTCTGGATGGACACTGGTATGGATAGACATCAGAGCCTTGGATCCCAGCTTGACTGTGTTCTGGATGGAGAGCAGAGTCTTGGATTGGACTCTGGATGGATACTGCTCCAGATGGACAGCAGAGTCTTGGATTGGACTCTGGATGGATACTGCTCCAGATGGAACGCAGAGCCATGGATCCCACTGTTGGTGGATACTGGTCTGGATGGACTCCAGAGCCATGGATCCGTCCCTGGATGGACACAGTTCTGGATGGACACCAGAGCCATAGATCCAAATTGGAGCCTGGTCTGGATGGATGCACGGGCCATGGATTCCACTCTGGATGGATACTGCTCCAGTTAGCAACCAGAGTCATGGATCCGAATCCAGATGGAGACTGGTCCAGGTGGACACTGGTCCAGATGGTGACCAGAGCCATTCCTCCCACCTTGTATTGATAGTGGTCTTGCCAGACCCCGAGGCATGCATCCCACTCTGGATGGCCAGTGGTCTGGATGGGCCCCAGACCATGGATCCCCTATGAATGGACACTGGTCTAGATGGACGCCAGAGCCATGGTTTCCAGCTGGACACTGGTGTGGTTGGATACCAGAGCCATGGATGCCACTGTGGATGGACACTGGTTTGGATGGACATAAGAGCCACGGATCCCAATCTGGATGGACGCTGCTGTGAATAGACCCCAGAGCCATGGATCCCACAGTGGATTGACAGTGGTCAGGATGGACACCAGAGCAATGGATGCCACTGTGGATGGACACAGGTAGAGATGCACACCAGAGTAATGGTGTCCGCTCTGGATGGACACTGGTCAGGATAGACAGCAGAACCCTGGCTTCCATTCTGGATGGACGCTTGCCTGAATAGACAAAAGAGCTATGGATCCCAGCTTGACACTGGTCTGGATGGACACCAGAGCCATGGATCCCACTCTGAATGCACACTACTCGTGATGGACACAAGAGCCATGCATCCCTCTGTGGATGGAGCCTGGTTTGAATGGACAGCACAGCCACGCATCCAGACGGACACCAGAGCCGTGGATCCCAACTGCACAGTGGTCTGGATGGACACCAGAGCCATGGATCCCACTGTGGATGGACCCTGGTACAGATAGACAGCATAGCCATGGATGCAAAGTGGACACTGCTCTAGATGGATAATGATCTGGATGGACGCCAAAGCCATGGATCCCACTCTGGATGCACGCTGTTCTTGATGGACACAGGAGTCATGCATGGGTCTGTAGATGGAGCCTGGTATGAATGGACAGCACAGCCACGTATCCAGATGGATACTTGCCCAGATGGACAGCAGAGCCGTGGATCCCAACTGGACAGTGGTCTCGATGGAAACCAGAGCAATGGATCCCACTGTGGATGGACACTGGTATGGATAGACCTCAGAGCCTTGGATCCCAGCTTTACTCTGTTCTAAATAGACTCCAGAGCCATGGATCCGTCTCTGGATGGATGCTGGTCTGGATGGACACCCGAGCCATGGATCCAAATTGGAGCCTGGTCTGGATAGATACAAGGGCCATGGATTCCACTCTTGATGGACACTTGTGGAGATAGCAACCAGAGGCATGGATCCGACTCGAGATGGACACTGGTCCTGAAGGACAGTGGTCTAGATGGTGACCAGAGCCATTCCTCCCACCTTGTATTGACTCTTGCCAGACCCCGAGGCATGGATCCCACTCTGGATGGCCAGTGGTCTGGATGGGCACCAGACCATGGCTCCCCTATCAATGGACACTGGTCTAGATGGATGCCAGAGCCAATGACTCCAGCTGGACACTGGTGTGGATGGACACCAGAGCCATGGATGCCACTGTGGATGGACGCAGGTAGAGATGCACACCAGAGTAATGGTGTCCGCTCTGGATGGACACTGGTCTGGATAGACAGCAGAACCCTGGCTTCCACTGTGGATGGACGCTTGCCTGAATAGACAAAAGAGCTATGGATCCCAGCTTGACACTGGTCTGGAAGGACACCAGAGCCATGAATCCCACTCTGAATGCACACTACTCGTGATGGACACAAGAGCCATGCATCCCTCTGTGGATGGAGCCTGGTTTGAATGGACAGCACAGCCACGCATCCAGATGGACACCAGAGCCGTGGATCCCAACTGGACAGTGGTCTCGATGGACACCAGTGCCATGGATCCCACTGTGGATGGACACTGGTATGGATAGACATCAGAGCCTTGGATCCCAGCTTGACTGTGTTCTGGATGGAGAGCAGAGTCTTGGATTGGACTCTGGATGGATACTGCTCCAGATGGACAGCAGAGTCTTGGATTGGACTCTGGATGGATACTGCTCCAGATGGAACGCAGAGCCATGGATCCCACTGTTGGTGGATACTGGTCTGGATGGACTCCAGAGCCATGGATCCGTCTCTGGATGGACACAGTTCTGGATGGACACAAGAGCCATAGATCCAAATTGGAACCTGTTCTGGATGGATGCAAGGGCCATGGATTCCACTCTGGATGGATACTGCTCCAGTTAGCAACCAGAGTCATAGATCCGAATCCAGATGGAGACTGGTCCAGATGGACACTGGTCCGGATGGTGACCAGAGCCATTCCTCCCACCTTGTATTGATAGTGGTCTTGCCAGACCCCGAGGCATGCATCCCACTCTGGATGGCCAGTGGTCTGGATGGGCCCCAGACCATGGATCCCCTATGAATGGACACTGGTCTAGATGGACGCCAGAGCCATGGATTCCAGCTGGACACTGGTGTGGATGGACACCAGAGCCATGGATGCCACTGTGGATGGACACTGGTTTGGATGGACATAAGAGCCACGGATCCCAATCTGGATGGACGCTGCTGTGAAGAGACCCCAGAGCCATGGATCCCACAGTGGATTGACAGTGGTCAGGATGGACACCAGAGCAATGGATGCCACTGTGGATGGACGCAGGTAGAGATGCACACCAGAGTAATGGTGTCCGCTCCGGATGGACACTGGTCTGGATAGACAGCAGAACCCTGGCTTCCACTCTGGATGGACGCTTGCCTGAATAGACAAAAGAGCTATGGATCCCAGCTTGACACTGGTCTGGATGGACACCAGAGCCATGGATCCCACTCTGAATGCACACTACTCGTGATGGACACAAGAGCCATGCATCCCTCTGTGGATGGAGCCTGGTTTGAATGGACAGCACAGCCACGCATCCAGATGGACACCAGAGCCGTGGATCCCAACTGGACAGTGGTCTCGATGGACACCAGTGCCATGGATCCCACTGTGGATGGACACTGGTATGGATAGACATCAGAGCCTTGGATCCCAGCTTGACTGTGTTCTGGATGGAGAGCAGAGTCTTGGATTGGACTCTAGATGGATACTGCTCCAGATGGACACCAGAGCCATGGATCCCACTTTGGATGGATCCCAGTCTGGATAGACTCCAGAGCCATGGATCCGTCTCTGGATGGATGCTGGTCTGGATGGACACCCGAGCCATGGATCCAAATTGGAGCCTGGTCTGGATGGATACAAGGGCCATGGATTCCACCCTTGATGGACACTTGTGGAGATAGCAACCAGAGGCATGGATTCGACTCAAGATGGACACTGGTGCTGAAGGACAGTGGTCTAGATGGTGACCAGAGCCATTCCTCCCACCTTGTATTGACTCTTGCCAGACCCCGAGGCATGGATCCCACTCTGGATGGCCAGTGGTCTGGATGGGCACCAGACCATGGCTCCCGTATGAATGGACACTGGTCTTGACGGACGCCAGAGCCATGGATTCCAGCTGGACACTGCTGTGGATGGACACCAGAGAAATGGATGCCACTGTGGATGGATCCTGGTTTGGATGGACATAAGAGCCACGGATCCCAATCTAGACGGACGCTGCTGTGAATAGACCCCAGAGCCATGGATCCCACAGTGGATTGACAGTGGTCAGGATGGACACCAGAGCAATGGATGCCACTGTGGATGGACACAGGTAGAGATGCACACCAGAGTAATGGTGTCCGCTCTGGATGGACACTGGTCAGGATAGACAGCAGAACCCTGGCTTCCACTCTGGATGGACGCTTGCCTGAATAGACAAAAGAGCTATGGATCCCAGCTTGACACTGGTCTGGATGGACACCAGAGCCATGGATCCCACTCTGAATGCACACTACTCGTGATGGACACAAGAGCCATGCATCCCTCTGTGGATGGAGCCTGGTTTGAATGGACAGCACAGCCACGCATCCAGACGGACACCAGAGCCGTGGATCCCAACTGCACAGTGGTCTGGATGGACACCAGAGCCATGGATCCCACTGTGGATGGACCCTGGTACAGATAGACAGCATAGCCATGGATGCAAAGTGGACACTGCTCCAGATGGATAATGATCTGGATGGACGCCAAAGCCATGGATCCCACTCTGGATGCACGCTGTTCTTGATGGACACAGGAGTCATGCATGGGTCTGTAGATGGAGCCTGGTATGAATGGACAGCACAGCCACGTATCCAGATGGATACTTGCCCAGATGGACAGCAGAGCCGTGGATCCCAACTGGACAGTGGTCTCGATGGAAACCAGAGCAATGGATCCCACTGTGGATGGACACTGGTATGGATAGACCTCAGAGCCTTGGATCCCAGCTTTACTCTGTTCTAAATAGACTCCAGAGCCATGGATCCGTCTCTGGATGGATGCTGGTCTGGATGGACACCCGAGCCATGGATCCAAATTGGAGCCTGGTCTGGATGGATACAAAGGCCATGGATTCCACTCTTGATGGACACTTGTGGACATAGCAACCAGAGGCATGGATCCGACTCGAGATGGACACTGGTCCTGAAGGACAGTGGTCTAGATAGTGACCAGAGCCATTCCTCCCACCTTGTATTGACTCTTGCCAGACCCCGAGGCATGGATCCCACTCTGGATGGCCAGTGGTCTGGATGGGCACCAGACCATGGCTCCCCTATCAATGGACACTGGTCTAGATGGATGCCAGAGCCAATGACTCCAGCTGGACACTGGTGTGGATGGACACCAGAGCATTGGATGCCACTGTGGATGGATACGGGTTTGGATGGACATAAGAGCCACGGATCCCAATCTAGATGGACGCTGCTGTGAATAGACACCAGTGCCATGGATCCCACTGTGGATGGACACTGGTATGGATAGACATCAGAGCCTTGGATCCCAGCTTGACTGTGTTCTGGATGGAGAGCAGAGTCTTGGATTGGACTCTGGATGGATACTGCTCCAGATGGACAGCAGAGTCTTGGATTGGACTCTGGATGGATACTGCTCCAGATGGAACGCAGAGCCATGGATCCCACTGTTGGTGGATACTGGTCTGGATGGACTCCAGAGCCATGGATCCGTCCCTGGATGGACACAGTTCTGGATGGACACAAGAGCCATAGATCCAAATTGGAGCCTGGTCTGGATGGATGCAAGGGCCATGGATTCCACTCTGGATGGATACTGCTCCAGTTAGCAACCAGAGTCATGGATCCGAATCCAGATGGAGACTGGTCCAGATGGAGACTGGTCCAGATGGTGACCAGAGCCATTCCTCCCACCTTGTATTGATAGTGGTCTTGCCAGACCCCGAGGCATGGATCCCACTCTGGATGGCCAGTGGTCTGGATGGGCCCCAGACCATGGATCCCCTATGAATGGACACTGGTCTAGATGGACGCCAGAGCCAATGACTCCAGCTGGACACTGGTGTGGATGGACACCAGAGCCATGGATGCCACTGTGGATGGACACTGGTTTGGATGGACATAAGAGCCACGGATCCCAATCTGGATGGACGCTGCTGTGAAGAGACACCAGAGCCATGGATCCCACAGTGGATTGACAGTGGTCAGGATGGACACCAGAGCAATGGATGCCACTGTGGATGGACGCAGGTAGAGATGCACACCAGAGTAATGGTGTCCGCTCTGGATGGACACTGGTCTGGATAGACAGCAGAACCCTGGCTTCCACTCTGGATGGACGCTTGCCTGAATAGACAAAAGAGCTATGGATCCCAGCTTGACACTGGTCTGGAAGGACACCAGAGCCATGAATCCCACTCTGAATGCACACTACTCGTGATGGACACAAGAGCCATGCATCCCTCTGTGGATGGAGCCTGGTTTGAATGGACAGCACAGCCACGCATCCAGATGGACACCAGAGCCGTGGATCCCAACTGGACAGTGGTCTCGATGGACACCAGTGCCATGGATCCCACTGTGGATGGACACTGGTATGGATAGACATCAGAGCCTTGGATCCCAGCTTGACTGTGTTCTGGATGGAGAGCAGAGTCTTGGATTGGACTCTGGATGGATACTGCTCCAGATGGACAGCAGAGTCTTGGATTGGACTCTGGATGGATACTGCTCCAGATGGAACGCAGAGCCATGGATCCCACTGTTGGTGGATACTGGTCTGGATGGACTCCAGAGCCATGGATCCGTCTCTGGATGGACACAGTTCTGGATGGACACCAGAGCCATAGATCCAAATTGGAACCTCTTCTGGATGGATGCAAGGGCCATGGATTCCACTCTGGATGGATACTGCTCCAGTTAGCAACCAGAGTCATGGATCCGAATCCAGATGGAGACTGGTCCAGATGGACACTGGTCCAGATGGTGACCAGAGCCATTCCTCCCACCTTGTATTGATAGTGGTCTTGCCAGACCCCGAGGCATGGATCCCACTCTGGATGGTCAGTGGTCTGGATGGGCCCCAGACCATGGATCCCCTATGAATGGACACTGGTCTAGATGGACGCCAGAGCCAATGACTCCAGCTGGACACTGGTGTGGATGGACACCAGAGCCATGGATGCCACTGTGGATGGACACTGGTTTGGATGGACATAAGAGCCACGGATCCCAATCTGGATGGACGCTGCTGTGAAGAGACACCAGAGCCATGGATCCCACAGTGGATTGACAGTGGTCAGGATGGACACCAGAGCAATGGATGCCACTGTGGATGGACGCAGGTAGAGATGCACACCAGAGTAATGGTGTCCGCTCTGGATGGACACTGGTCTGGATAGACAGCAGAACCCTGGCTTCCACTCTGGATGGACGCTTGCCTGAATAGACAAAAGAGCTATGGATCCCAGCTTGACACTGGTCTGGATGGACACCAGAGCCATGGATCCCACTCTGAATGCACACTACTCGTGATGGACACAAGAGCCATGCATCCCTCTGTGGATGGAGCCTGGTTTGAATGGACAGCACAGCCACGCATCCAGATGGACACCAGAGCCGTGGATCCCAACTGGACAGTGGTCTCGATGGACACCAGTGCCATGGATCCCACTGTGGATGGACACTGGTATGGATAGACATCAGAGCCTTGGCTCCCAGCTTGACTGTGTTCTGGATGGAGAGCAGAGTCTTGGATTGGACTCTAGATGGATACTGCTCCAGATGGACAGCAGAGTCTTGGATTGGACTCTGGATGGATACTGCTCCAGATGGAACGCAGAGCCATGGATCCCACTGTTGGTGGATACTGGTCTGGATGGACTCCAGAGCCATGGATCCGTCCCTGGATGGACACAGTTCTGGATGGACACCAGAGCCATAGATCCAAATTGGAACCTGTTCTGGATGGATGCAAGGGCCATGGATTCCACTCTGGATGGATACTGCTCCAGTTAGCAACCAGAGTCATAGATCCGAATCCAGATGGAGACTGGTCCAGATGGACACTGGTCCGGATGGTGACCAGAGCCATTCCATCAACCTTGTATTGTTAGTGGTCTTGCCAGACCCCGAGGCATGCATCCCACTCTGGATGGCCAGTGGTCTGGATGGGCCCCAGACCATGGATCCCCTATGAATGGACACTGGTCTAGATGGACGCCAGAGCCATGGATTCTAGCTGGACACTGGTGTGGATGGACACCAGAGCAATGGATGCCACTGTGGATGGACACTGGTTTGGATGGACATAAGAGCCACGGATCCCAATCTGGATGGACGCTGCTGTGAATAGACACCAGAGCCATGGATCCCACAGTGGATTGACAGTGGTCAGGATGGATACCAGAGCAATGGATGCCACTGTGGATGGACGCAGGTAGAGATGCACACCAGAGTAATGGTGTCCGCTCTGGATGGACACTGGTATGGATAGACATCAGAGCCTTGGATCCCAGCTTGACTGTGTTCTGGATGGAGAGCAGAGTCTTGGATTGGACTCTGGATGGATACTGCTCCAGATGGACAGCAGAGTCTTGGATTGGACTCTGGATGGATACTGCTCCAGATGGAACGCAGAGCCATGGATCCCACTCTTGGTGGATACTGGTCTGGATGGACTCCAGAGCCATGGATCCGTCCCTGGATGGACACAGTTCTGGATGGACACCAGAGCCATAGATCCAAATTGGAGCCTGGTCTGGATGGATGCACGGGCCATGGATTCCACTCTGGATGGATACTGCTCCAGTTAGCAACCAGAGTCATGGATCCGAATCCAGATGGAGACTGGTCCAGGTGGACACTGGTCCAGATGGTGACCAGAGCCATTCCTCCCACCTTGTATTGATAGTGGTCTTGCCAGACCCCGAGGCATGCATCCCACTCTGGATGGCCAGTGGTCTGGATGGGCCCCAGACCATGGATCCCCTATGAATGGACACTGGTCTAGATGGACGCCAGAGCCATGGATTCCAGCTGGACACTGGTGTGGATGGACACCAGAGCCATGGATGCCACTGTGGATGGACACTGGTTTGGATGGACATAAGAGCCACGGATCCCAATCTGGATGGACGCTGCTGTGAATAGACCCCAGAGCCATGGATCCCACAGTGGATTGACAGTGGTCAGGATGGACACCAGAGCAATGGATGCCACTGTGGATGGACGCAGGTAGAGATGCACACCAGAGTAATGGTGTCCGCTCTGGATGGACACTGGTCTGGATAGACAGCAGAACCCTGGCTTCCACTCTGGATGGACGCTTGCCTGAATAGACAAAAGAGCTATGGATCCCAGCTTGACACTGGTCTGGATGGACACCAGAGCCATGGATCCCACTCTGAATGCACACTACTCGTGATGGACACAAGAGCCATGCATCCCTCTGTGGATGGAGCCTGGTTTGAATGGACAGCACAGCCACGCATCCAGATGGACACCAGAGCCGTGGATCCCAACTGGACAGTGGTCTCGATGGACACCAGTGCCATGGATCCCACTGTGGATGGACACTGGTATGGATAGACATCAGAGCCTTGGCTCCCAGCTTGACTGTGTTCTGGATGGAGAGCAGAGTCTTGGATTGGACTCTAGATGGATACTGCTCCAGATGGACAGCAGAGTCTTGGATTGGACTCTGGATGGATACTGCTCCAGATGGAACGCAGAGCCATGGATCCCACTGTTGGTGGATACTGGTCTGGATGGACTCCAGAGCCATGGATCCGTCCCTGGATGGACACAGTTCTGGATGGACACCAGAGCCATAGATCCAAATTGGAACCTGTTCTGGATGGATGCAAGGGCCATGGATTCCACTCTGGATGGATACTGCTCCAGTTAGCAACCAGAGTCATAGATCCGAATCCAGATGGAGACTGGTCCAGATGGACACTGGTCCGGATGGTGACCAGAGCCATTCCATCAACCTTGTATTGTTAGTGGTCTTGCCAGACCCCGAGGCATGCATCCCACTCTGGATGGCCAGTGGTCTGGATGGGCCCCAGACCATGGATCCCCTATGAATGGACACTGGTCTAGATGGACGCCAGAGCCATGGATTCTAGCTGGACACTGGTGTGGATGGACACCAGAGCAATGGATGCCACTGTGGATGGACACTGGTTTGGATGGACATAAGAGCCACGGATCCCAATCTGGATGGACGCTGCTGTGAATAGACACCAGAGCCATGGATCCCACAGTGGATTGACAGTGGTCAGGATGGATACCAGAGCAATGGATGCCACTGTGGATGGACGCAGGTAGAGATGCACACCAGAGTAATGGTGTCCGCTCTGGATGGACACTGGTATGGATAGACATCAGAGCCTTGGATCCCAGCTTGACTGTGTTCTGGATGGAGAGCAGAGTCTTGGATTGGACTCTGGATGGATACTGCTCCAGATGGACAGCAGAGTCTTGGATTGGACTCTGGATGGATACTGCTCCAGATGGAACGCAGAGCCATGGATCCCACTCTTGGTGGATACTGGTCTGGATGGACTCCAGAGCCATGGATCCGTCCCTGGATGGACACAGTTCTGGATGGACACCAGAGCCATAGATCCAAATTGGAGCCTGGTCTGGATGGATGCACGGGCCATGGATTCCACTCTGGATGGATACTGCTCCAGTTAGCAACCAGAGTCATGGATCCGAATCCAGATGGAGACTGGTCCAGGTGGACACTGGTCCAGATGGTGACCAGAGCCATTCCTCCCACCTTGTATTGATAGTGGTCTTGCCAGACCCCGAGGCATGCATCCCACTCTGGATGGCCAGTGGTCTGGATGGGCCCCAGACCATGGATCCCCTATGAATGGACACTGGTCTAGATGGACGCCAGAGCCATGGATTCCAGCTGGACACTGGTGTGGATGGACACCAGAGCCATGGATGCCACTGTGGATGGACACTGGTTTGGATGGACATAAGAGCCACGGATCCCAATCTGGATGGACGCTGCTGTGAATAGACCCCAGAGCCATGGATCCCACAGTGGATTGACAGTGGTCAGGATGGACACCAGAGCAATGGATGCCACTGTGGATGGACGCAGGTAGAGATGCACACCAGAGTAATGGTGTCCGCTCTGGATGGACACTGGTCTGGATAGACAGCAGAACCCTGGCTTCCACTCTGGATGGACGCTTGCCTGAATAGACAAAAGAGCTATGGATCCCAGCTTGACACTGGTCTGGATGGACACCAGAGCCATGGATCCCACTCTGAATGCACACTACTCGTGATGGACACAAGAGCCATGCCTCCCTCTGTGGATGGAGCCTGGTTTGAATGGACAGCACAGCCACGCATCCAGACGGACACCAGAGCCGTGGATCCCAACTGCACAGTGGTCTGGATGGACACCAGAGCCATGGATCCCACTGTGGATGGACCCTGGTACAGATAGACAGCATAGCCATGGATGCAAAGTGGACACTGCTCCAGATGGATAATGATCTGGATGGACGCCAAAGCCATGGATCCCACTCTGGATGCACGCTGTTCTTGATGGACACAGGAGTCATGCATGGGTCTGTAGATGGAGCCTGGTATGAATGGACAGCACAGCCACGTATCCAGATGGATACTTGCCCAGATGGACAGCAGAGCCGTGGATCTCAAGTGGACAGTGGTCTCGATGGAAACCAGAGCAATGGATCCCACTGTGGATGGACACTGGTATGGATAGACCTCAGAGCCTTGGATCCCAGCTTTACTCTGTTCTAAATAGACTCCAGAGCCATGGATCCGTCTCTGGATGGATGCTGGTCTGGATGGACACCCGAGCCATGGATCCAAATTGGAGCCTGGTCTGGATGGATACAAGGGCCATGGATTCCACTCTTGATGGACACTTGTGGAGATAGCAACCAGAGGCATGGATCCGACTCGAAATGGACACTGGTCCTGAAGGACAGTGGTCTAGATGGTGACCAGAGCCATTCCTCCCACCTTGTATTGACTCTTGCCAGACCCCGAGGCATGGATCCCACTCTGGATGGCCAGTGGTCTGGATGGGCACCAGACCATGGCTCCCCTATCAATGGACACTGGTCTAGATGGATGCCAGAGCCAATGACTCCAGCTGGACACTGGTGTGGATGGACACCAGAGCAATGGATGCCACTGTGGATGGATACGGGTTTGGATGGACATAAGAGCCACGGATCGCAATCTAGATGGACGCTGCTGTGAATAGACACCAGTGCCATGGATCCCACTGTGGATGGACACTGGTATGGATAGACATCAGAGCCTTGGATCCCAGCTTGACTGTGTTCTGGATGGAGAGCAGAGTCTTGGATTGGACTCTGGATGGATACTGCTCCAGATGGACAGCAGAGTCTTGGATTGGACTCTGGATGGATACTGCTCCAGATGGAACGCAGAGCCATGGATCCCACTGTTGGTGGATACTGGTCTGGATGGACTCCAGAGCCATGGATCCGTCCCTGGATGGACACAGTTCTGGATGGACACCAGAGCCATAGATCCAAATTGGAACCTGTTCTGGATGGATGCAAGGGCCATGGATTCCACTCTGGATGGATACTGCTCCAGTTAGCAACCAGAGTCATAGATCCGAATCCAGATGGAGACTGGTCCAGATGGACACTGGTCCGGATGGTGACCAGAGCCATTCCTCCAACCTTGTATTGATAGTGGTCTTGCCAGACCCCGAGGCATGCATCCCACTCTGGATGGCCAGTGGTCTGGATGGGCCCCAGACCATGGATCCCCTATGAATGGACACTGGTCTAGATGGACGCCAGAGCCATGGATTCTAGCTGGACACTGGTGTGGATGGACACCAGAGCAATGGATGCCACTGTGGATGGACACTGGTTTGGATGGACATAAGAGCCACGGATCCCAATCTGGATGGACGCTGCTGTGAATAGACACCAGAGCCATGGATCCCACAGTGGATTGACAGTGGTCAGGATGGATACCAGAGCAATGGATGCCACTGTGGATGGACGCAGGTAGAGATGCACACCAGAGTAATGGTGTCCGCTCTGGATGGACACTGGTATGGATAGACATCAGAGCCTTGGATCCCAGCTTGACTGTGTTCTGGATGGAGAGCAGAGTCTTGGATTGGACTCTGGATGGATACTGCTCCAGATGGACAGCAGAGTCTTGGATTGGACTCTGGATGGATACTGCTCCAGATGGAACGCAGAGCCATGGATCCCACTGTTGGTGGATACTGGTCTGGATGGACTCCAGAGCCATGGATCCGTCCCTGGATGGACACAGTTCTGGATGGACACCAGAGCCATAGATCCAAATTGGAGCCTGGTCTGGATGGATGCACGGGCCATGGATTCCACTCTGGATGGATACTGCTCCAGTTAGCAACCAGAGTCATGGATCCGAATCCAGATGGAGACTGGTCCAGGTGGACACTGGTCCAGATGGTGACCAGAGCCATTCCTCCCACCTTGTATTGATAGTGGTCTTGCCAGACCCCGAGGCATGCATCCCACTCTGGATGGCCAGTGGTCTGGATGGGCCCCAGACCATGGATCCCCTATGAATGGACACTGGTCTAGATGGACGCCAGAGCCATGGATTCCAGCTGGACACTGGTGTGGATGGACACCAGAGCCATGGATGCCACTGTGGATGGACACTGGTTTGGATGGACATAAGAGCCACGGATCCCAATCTGGATGGACGCTGCTGTGAATAGACCCCAGAGCCATGGATCCCACAGTGGATTGACAGTGGTCAGGATGGACACCAGAGCAATGGATGCCACTGTGGATGGACGCAGGTAGAGATGCACACCAGAGTAATGGTGTCCGCTCTGGATGGACACTGGTCTGGATAGACAGCAGAACCCTGGCTTCCACTCTGGATGGACGCTTGCCTGAATAGACAAAAGAGCTATGGATCCCAGCTTGACACTGGTCTGGATGGACACCAGAGCCATGGATCCCACTCTGAATGCACACTACTCGTGATGGACACAAGAGCCATGCCTCCCTCTGTGGATGGAGCCTGGTTTGAATGGACAGCACAGCCACGCATCCAGACGGACACCAGAGCCGTGGATCCCAACTGCACAGTGGTCTGGATGGACACCAGAGCCATGGATCCCACTGTGGATGGACCCTGGTACAGATAGACAGCATAGCCATGGATGCAAAGTGGACACTGCTCCAGATGGATAATGATCTGGATGGACGCCAAAGCCATGGATCCCACTCTGGATGCACGCTGTTCTTGATGGACACAGGAGTCATGCATGGGTCTGTAGATGGAGCCTGGTATGAATGGACAGCACAGCCACGTATCCAGATGGATACTTGCCCAGATGGACAGCAGAGCCGTGGATCTCAAGTGGACAGTGGTCTCGATGGAAACCAGAGCAATGGATCCCACTGTGGATGGACACTGGTATGGATAGACCTCAGAGCCTTGGATCCCAGCTTTACTCTGTTCTAAATAGACTCCAGAGCCATGGATCCGTCTCTGGATGGATGCTGGTCTGGATGGACACCCGAGCCATGGATCCAAATTGGAGCCTGGTCTGGATGGATACAAGGGCCATGGATTCCACTCTTGATGGACACTTGTGGAGATAGCAACCAGAGGCATGGATCCGACTCGAAATGGACACTGGTCCTGAAGGACAGTGGTCTAGATGGTGACCAGAGCCATTCCTCCCACCTTGTATTGACTCTTGCCAGACCCCGAGGCATGGATCCCACTCTGGATGGCCAGTGGTCTGGATGGGCACCAGACCATGGCTCCCCTATCAATGGACACTGGTCTAGATGGATGCCAGAGCCAATGACTCCAGCTGGACACTGGTGTGGATGGACACCAGAGCAATGGATGCCACTGTGGATGGATACGGGTTTGGATGGACATAAGAGCCACGGATCGCAATCTAGATGGACGCTGCTGTGAATAGACACCAGTGCCATGGATCCCACTGTGGATGGACACTGGTATGGATAGACATCAGAGCCTTGGATCCCAGCTTGACTGTGTTCTGGATGGAGAGCAGAGTCTTGGATTGGACTCTGGATGGATACTGCTCCAGATGGACAGCAGAGTCTTGGATTGGACTCTGGATGGATACTGCTCCAGATGGAACGCAGAGCCATGGATCCCACTGTTGGTGGATACTGGTCTGGATGGACTCCAGAGCCATGGATCCGTCCCTGGATGGACACAGTTCTGGATGGACACCAGAGCCATAGATCCAAATTGGAACCTGTTCTGGATGGATGCAAGGGCCATGGATTCCACTCTGGATGGATACTGCTCCAGTTAGCAACCAGAGTCATAGATCCGAATCCAGATGGAGACTGGTCCAGATGGACACTGGTCCGGATGGTGACCAGAGCCATTCCTCCAACCTTGTATTGATAGTGGTCTTGCCAGACCCCGAGGCATGCATCCCACTCTGGATGGCCAGTGGTCTGGATGGGCCCCAGACCATGGATCCCCTATGAATGGACACTGGTCTAGATGGACGCCAGAGCCATGGATTCTAGCTGGACACTGGTGTGGATGGACACCAGAGCAATGGATGCCACTGTGGATGGACACTGGTTTGGATGGACATAAGAGCCACGGATCCCAATCTGGATGGACGCTGCTGTGAATAGACACCAGAGCCATGGATCCCACAGTGGATTGACAGTGGTCAGGATGGATACCAGAGCAATGGATGCCACTGTGGATGGACGCAGGTAGAGATGCACACCAGAGTAATGGTGTCCGCTCTGGATGGACACTGGTATGGATAGACATCAGAGCCTTGGATCCCAGCTTGACTGTGTTCTGGATGGAGAGCAGAGTCTTGGATTGGACTCTGGATGGATACTGCTCCAGATGGACAGCAGAGTCTTGGATTGGACTCTGGATGGATACTGCTCCAGATGGAACGCAGAGCCATGGATCCCACTGTTGGTGGATACTGGTCTGGATGGACTCCAGAGCCATGGATCCGTCCCTGGATGGACACAGTTCTGGATGGACACCAGAGCCATAGATCCAAATTGGAGCCTGGTCTGGATGGATGCACGGGCCATGGATTCCACTCTGGATGGATACTGCTCCAGTTAGCAACCAGAGTCATGGATCCGAATCCAGATGGAGACTGGTCCAGGTGGACACTGGTCCAGATGGTGACCAGAGCCATTCCTCCCACCTTGTATTGATAGTGGTCTTGCCAGACCCCGAGGCATGCATCCCACTCTGGATGGCCAGTGGTCTGGATGGGCCCCAGACCATGGATCCCCTATGAATGGACACTGGTCTAGATGGACGCCAGAGCCATGGATTCCAGCTGGACACTGGTGTGGATGGACACCAGAGCCATGGATGCCACTGTGGATGGACACTGGTTTGGATGGACATAAGAGCCACGGATCCCAATCTGGATGGACGCTGCTGTGAATAGACCCCAGAGCCATGGATCCCACAGTGGATTGACAGTGGTCAGGATGGACACCAGAGCAATGGATGCCACTGTGGATGGACGCAGGTAAAGATGCACACCAGAGTAATGGTGTCCGCTCTGGATGGACACTGGTCTGGATAGACAGCAGAACCCTGGCTTCCACTCTGGATGGACGCTTGCCTGAATAGACAAAAGAGCTATGGATCCCAGCTTGACACTGGTCTGGATGGACACCAGAGCCATGGATCCCACTCTGAATGCACACTACTCGTGATGGACACAAGAGCCATGCCTCCCTCTGTGGATGGAGCCTGGTTTGAATGGACAGCACAGCCACGCATCCAGACGGACACCAGAGCCGTGGATCCCAACTGCACAGTGGTCTGGATGGACACCAGAGCCATGGATCCCACTGTGGATGGACCCTGGTACAGATAGACAGCATAGCCATGGATGCAAAGTGGACACTGCTCCAGATGGATAATGATCTGGATGGACGCCAAAGCCATGGATCCCACTCTGGATGCACGCTGTTCTTGATGGACACAGGAGTCATGCATGGGTCTGTAGATGGAGCCTGGTATGAATGGACAGCACAGCCACGTATCCAGATGGATACTTGCCCAGATGGACAGCAGAGCCGTGGATCTCAAGTGGACAGTGGTCTCGATGGAAACCAGAGCAATGGATCCCACTGTGGATGGACACTGGTATGGATAGACCTCAGAGCCTTGGATCCCAGCTTTACTCTGTTCTAAATAGACTCCAGAGCCATGGATCCGTCTCTGGATGGATGCTGGTCTGGATGGACACCCGAGCCATGGATCCAAATTGGAGCCTGGTCTGGATGGATACAAGGGCCATGGATTCCACTCTTGATGGACACTTGTGGAGATAGCAACCAGAGGCATGGATCCGACTCGAGATGGACACTGGTCCTGAAGGACAGTGGTCTAGATGGTGACCAGAGCCATTCCTCCCACCTTGTATTGACTCTTGCCAGACCCCGAGGCATGCATCCCACTCTGGATGGCCAGTGGTCTGGATGGGCACCAGACCATGGCTCCCCTATCAATGGACACTGGTCTAGATGGATGCCAGAGCCAATGACTCCAGCTGGACACTGGTGTGGATGGACACCAGAGCAATGGATGCCACTGTGGATGGATACGGTTTTGGATGGACATAAGAGCCACGGATCCCAATCTAGATGGACGCTGCTGTGAATAGACACCAGTGCCATGGATCCCACTGTGGATGGACACTGGTATGGATAGACATCAGAGCCTTGGATCCCAGCTTGACTGTGTTCTGGATGGAGAGCAGAGTCTTGGATTGGACTCTGGATGGATACTGCTCCAGATGGACAGCAGAGTCTTGGATTGGACTCTGGATGGATACTGCTCCAGATGGAACGCAGAGCCATGGATCCCACTCTTGGTGGATACTGGTCTGGATGGACTCCAGAGCCATGGATCCGTCCCTGGATGGACACAGTTCTGGATGGACACCAGAGCCATAGATCCAAATTGGAACCTGTTCTGGATGGATGCAAGGGCCATGGATTCCACTCTGGATGGATACTGCTCCAGTTAGCAACCAGAGTCATGGATCCGAATCCAGATGGAGACTGGTCCAGATGGAGACTGGTCCAGATGGTGACCAGAGCCATTCCTCCCACCTTGTATTGATAGTGGTCTTGCCAGACCCCGAGGCATGCATCCCACTCTGGATGGCCAGTGGTCTGGATGGGCCCCAGACCATGGATCCCCTATGAATGGACACTGGTCTAGATGGACGCCAGAGCCAATGACTCCAGCTGGACACTGGTGTGGATGGACACCAGAGCCATGGATGCCACTGTGGATGGACACTGGTTTGGATGGACATAAGAGCCACGGATCCCAATCTGGATGGACGCTGCTGTGAATAGACCCCAGAGCCATGGATCCCACAGTGGATTGACAGTGGTCAGGATGGACACCAGAGCAATGGATGCCACTGTGGATGGACGCAGGTAGAGATGCACACCAGAGTAATGGTGTCCGCTCTGGATGGACACTGGTCTGGATAGACAGCAGAAGCCTGGCTTCCACTCTGGATGGACGCTTGCCTGAATAGACAAAAGAGCTATGGATCCCAGCTTGACACTGGTCTGGAAGGACACCAGAGCCATGAATCCCACTCTGAATGCACACTACTCGTGATGGACACAAGAGCCATGCATCCCTCTGTGGATGGAGCCTGGTTTGAATGGACAGCACAGCCACGCATCCAGATGGACACCAGAGCCGTGGATCCCAACTGGACAGTGGTCTCGATGGACACCAGTGCCATGGATCCCACTGTGGATGGACACTGGTATGGATAGACATCAGAGCCTTGGATCCCAGCTTGACTGTGTTCTGGATGGAGAGCAGAGTCTTGGATTGGACTCTGGATGGATACTGCTCCAGATGGACAGCAGAGTCTTGGATTGGACTCTGGATGGATACTGCTCCAGATGGAACGCAGAGCCATGGATCCCACTCTTGGTGGATACTGGTCTGGATGGACTCCAGAGCCATGGATCCGTCTCTGGATGGACACAGTTCTGGATGGACACAAGAGCCATAGATCCAAATTGGAACCTGTTCTGGATGGATGCAAGGGCCATGGATTCCACTCTGGATGGATACTGCTCCAGTTAGCAACCAGAGTCATAGATCCGAATCCAGATGGAGACTGGTCCAGATGGACACTGGTCCGGATGGTGACCAGAGCCATTCCTCCCACCTTGTATTGATAGTGGTCTTGCCAGACCCCGAGGCATGCATCCCACTCTGGATGGCCAGTGGTCTGGATGGGCCCCAGACCATGGATCCCCTATGAATGGACACTGGTCTAGATGGACGCCAGAGCCATGGATTCCAGCTGGACACTGGTGTGGATGGACACCAGAGCCATGGATGCCACTATGGATGGACACTGGTTTGGATGGACATAAGAGCCACGGATCCCAATCTGGATGGACGCTGCTGTGAAGAGACCCCAGAGCCATGGATCCCACAGTGGATTGACAGTGGTCAGGATGGACACCAGAGCCATGGATGCCACTGTGGATGGACGCAGGTAGAGATGCACACCAGAGTAATGGTGTCCGCTCTGGATGGACACTGGTCTGGATAGACAGCAGAACCCTGGCTTCCACTCTGGATGGACGCTTGCCTGAATAGACAAAAGAGCTATGGATCCCAGCTTGACACTGGTCTGGATGGACACCAGAGCCATGGATCCCACTCTGAATGCACACTACTCGTGATGGACACAAGAGCCATGCATCCCTCTGTGGATGGAGCCTGGTTTGAATGGACAGCACAGCCACGCATCCAGATGGACACCAGAGCCGTGGATCCCAACTGGACAGTGGTCTCGATGGACACCAGTGCCATGGATCCCACTGTGGATGGACACTGGTATGGATAGACATCAGAGCCTTGGATCCCAGCTTGACTGTGTTCTGGATGGAGAGCAGAGTCTTGGATTGGACTCTAGATGGATACTGCTCCAGATGGACACCAGAGCCATGGATCCCACTTTGGATGGATCCCAGTCTGGATAGACTCCAGAGCCATGGATCCGTCTCTGGATGGATGCTGGTCTGGATGGACACCCGAGCCATGGATCCAAATTGGAGCCTGGTCTGGATGGATACAAGGGCCATGGATTCCACCCTTGATGGACACTTGTGGAGATAGCAACCAGAGGCATGGATTCGACTCAAGATGGACACTGGTGCTGAAGGACAGTGGTCTAGATGGTGACCAGAGCCATTCCTCCCACCTTGTATTGACTCATGCCAGACCCCGAGGCATGGATCCCACTCTGGATGGCCAGTGGTCTGGATGGGCACCAGACCATGGCTCCCCTATGAATGGACACTGGTCTTGACGGACGCCAGAGCCATGGATTCCAGCTGGACACTGCTGTGGATGGACACCAGAGAAATGGATGCCACTGTGGATGGATCCTGTTTTGGATGGACATAAGAGCCACGGATCCCAATCTAGACGGACGCTGCTGTGAATAGACCCCAGAGCCATGGATCCCACAGTGGATTGACAGTGGTCAGGATGGACACCAGAGCAATGGATGCCACTGTGGATGGACACAGGTAGAGATGCACACCAGAGTAATGGTGTCCGCTCTGGATGGACACTGGTCAGGATAGACAGCAGAACCCTGGCTTCCACTCTGGATGGACGCTTGCCTGAATAGACAAAAGAGCTATGGATCCCAGCTTGACACTGGTCTGGATGGACACCAGAGCCATGGATCCCACTCTGAATGCACACTACTCGTGATGGACACAAGAGCCATGCATCCCTCTGTGGATGGAGCCTGGTTTGAATGGACAGCACAGCCACGCATCCAGACGGACACCAGAGCCGTGGATCCCAACTGCACAGTGGTCTGGATGGACACCAGAGCCATGGATCCCACTGTGGATGGACCCTGGTACAGATAGACAGCATAGCCATGGATGCAAAGTGGACACTTCTCCAGATGGATAATGATCTGGATGGACGCCAAAGCCATGGATCCCACTCTGGATGCACGCTGTTCTTGATGGACACAGGAGTCATGCATGGGTCTGTAGATGGAGCCTGGTATGAATGGACAGCACAGCCACGTATCCAGATGGATACTTGCCCAGATGGACAGCAGAGCCGTGGATCCAAACTGGACAGTGGTCTCGATGGAAACCAGAGCAATGGATCCCACTGTGGATGGACACTGGTATGGATAGACCTCAGAGCCTTGGATCCCAGCTTTACTCTGTTCTAAATAGACTCCAGAGCCATGGATCCGTCTCTGGATGGATGCTGGTCTGGATGGACACCCGAGCCATGGATCCAAATTGGAGCCTGGTCTGGATGGATACAAAGGCCATGGATTCCACTCTTGATGGACACTTGTGGAGATAGCAACCAGAGGCATGGATCCGACTCGAGATGGACACTGGTGCTGAAGGACAGTGGTCTAGATAGTGACCAGAGCCATTCCTCCCACCTTGTATTGACTCTTGCCAGACCCCGAGGCATGAATCCCACTCTGGATGGCCAGTGGTCTGGATGGGCACCAGACCATGGCTCCCCTATCAATGGACACTGGTCTAGATGGATGCCAGAGCCAATGACTCCAGCTGGACACTGGTGTGGATGGACACCAGAGCATTGGATGCCACTGTGGATGGATACGGGTTTGGATGGACATAAGAGCCACGGATCCCAATCTAGATGGACGCTGCTGTGAATAGACACCAGTGCCATGGATCCCACTGTGGATGGACACTGGTATGGATAGACATCAGAGCCTTGGATCCCAGCTTGACTGTGTTCTGGATGGAGAGCAGAGTCTTGGATTGGACTCTGGATGGATACTGCTCCAGATGGACAGCACAGTCTTGGATTGGACTCTGGATGGATACTGCTCCAGATGGAACGCAGAGCCATGGATCCCACTGTTGGTGGATACTAGTCTGAATGGACTCCAGAGCCATGGATCCGTCCCTGGATGGACACAGTTCTGGATGGACACCAGAGCCATAGATCCAAATTGGAACCTCTTCTGGATGGATGCAAGGGCCATGGATTCCACTCTGGATGGATACTGCTCCAGTTAGCAACCAGAGTCATGGATCCGAATCCAGATGGAGACTGGTCCAGGTGGACACTGGTCCAGATGGTGACCAGAGCCATTCCTCCCACCTTGTATTGATAGTGGTCTTGCCAGACCCCGAGGCATGCATCCCACTCTGGATGGCCAGTGGTCTGGATGGGCCCCAGACCATGGATCCCCTATGAATGGACACTGGTCTAGATGGACGCCAGAGCCAATGACTCCAGCTGGACACTGGTGTGGATGGACACCAGAGCCATGGATGCCACTGTGGATGGACACTGGTTTGGATGGACATAAGAGCCACGGATCCCAATCTGGATGGACGCTGCTGTGAAGAGACACCAGAGCCATGGATCCCACAGTGGATTGACAGTGGTCAGGATGGACACCAGAGCAATGGATGCCACTGTGGATGGACGCAGGTAGAGATGCACACCAGAGTAATGGTGTCCGCTCTGGATGGACACTGGTCTGGATAGACAGCAGAACCCTGGCTTCCACTCTGGATGGACGCTTGCCTGAATAGACAAAAGAGCTATGGATCCCAGCTTGACACTGGTCTGGAAGGACACCAGAGCCATGAATCCCACTCTGAATGCACACTACTCGTGATGGACACAAGAGCCATGCATCCCTCTGTGGATGGAGCCTGGTTTGAATGGACAGCACAGCCACGCATCCAGATGGACACCAGAGCCGTGGATCCCAACTGGACAGTGGTCTCGATGGACACCAGTGCCATGGATCCCACTGTGGATGGACACTGGTATGGATAGACATCAGAGCCTTGGATCCCAGCTTGACTGTGTTCTGGATGGAGAGCAGAGTCTTGGATTGGACTCTGGATGGATACTGCTCCAGATGGACAGCAGAGTCTTGGATTGGACTCTGGATGGATACTGCTCCAGATGGAACGCAGAGCCATGGATCCCACTGTTGGTGGATACTGGTCTGGATGGACTCCAGAGCCATGGATCCGTCTCTGGATGGACACAGTTCTGGATGGACACAAGAGCCATAGATCCAAATTGGAACCTGTTCGGGATGGATGCAAGGGCCATGGATTCCACTCTGGATGGATACTGCTCCAGTTAGCAACCAGAGTCATAGATCCGAATCCAGATGGAGACTGGTCCAGATGGACACTGGTCCGGATGGTGACCAGAGCCATTCCTCCCACCTTGTATTGATAGTGGTCTTGCCAGACCCCGAGGCATGCATCCCACTCTGGATGGCCAGTGGTCTGGATGGGCCCCAGACCATGGATCCCCTATGAATGGACACTGGTCTAGATGGACGCCAGAGCCATGGATTCCAGCTGGACACTGGTGTGGATGGACACCAGAGCCATGAATCCCACTCTGAATGCACACTACTCGTGATGGACACAAGAGCCATGCATCCCTCTGTGGATGGAGCCTGGTTTGAATGGACAGCACAGCCACGCATCCAGATGGACACCAGAGCCGTGGATCCCAACTGGACAGTGGTCTCGATGGACACCAGTGCCATGGATCCCACTGTGGATGGACACTGGTATGGATAGACATCAGAGCCTTGGATCCCAGCTTGACTGTGTTCTGGATGGAGAGCAGAGTCTTGGATTGGACTCTGGATGGATACTGCTCCAGATGGACAGCAGAGTCTTGGATTGGACTCTGGATGGATACTGCTCCAGATGGAACGCAGAGCCATGGATCCCACTGTTGGTGGATACTGGTCTGGATGGACTCCAGAGCCATGGATCCGTCCCTGGATGGACACAGTTCTGGATGGACACCAGAGCCATAGATCCAAATTGGAGCCTGGTCTGGATGGATGCACGGGCCATGGATTCCACTCTGGATGGATACTGCTCCAGTTAGCAACCAGAGTCATGGATCCGAATCCAGATGGAGACTGGTCCAGGTGGACACTGGTCCAGATGGTGACCAGAGCCATTCCTCCCACCTTGTATTGATAGTGGTCTTGCCAGACCCCGAGGCATGCATCCCACTCTGGATGGCCAGTGGTCTGGATGGGCCCCAGACCATGGATCCCCTATGAATGGACACTGGTCTAGATGGACGCCAGAGCCATGGATTCCAGCTGGACACTGCTGTGGATGGACACCAGAGCAATGGATGCCACTGTGGATGGATACTGGTTTGGATGGACATAAGAGCCACGGATCCCAATCTGGATGGACGCTGCTGTGAATAGACACCAGAGCCATGGATCCCACAGTGGATTGACAGTGGTCAGGATGGACACCAGAGCAATGGATGCCACTGTGGATGGACGCAGGTAGAGATGCACACCAGAGTAATGGTGTCCGCTCTGTATGGACACTGGTCAGGATAGACAGCAGAACCCTGGCTTCCACTCTGGATGGACGCTTGCCTGAATAGACAAAAGAGCTATGGATCCCAGCTTGACACTGGTCTGGATGGACACCAGAGCCATGGATCCCACTCTGAATGCACACTACTCGTGATGGACACAAGAGCCATGCATCCCTCTGTGGATGGAGCCTGGTTTGAATGGACAGCACAGCCACGCATCCAGACGGACACCAGAGCCGTGGATCCCAACTGCACAGTGGTCTGGATGGACACCAGAGCCATGGATCCCACTGTGGATGGACCCTGGTACAGATAGACAGCATAGCCATGGATGCAAAGTGGACACTGCTCCAGATGGATAATGATCTGGATGGACGCCAAAGCCATGGATCCCACTCTGGATGCACGCTGTTCTTGATGGACACAGGAGTCATGCATGGGTCTGTAGATGGAGCCTGGTATGAATGGACAGCATAGCCACGTATCCAGATGGATACTTGCCCAGATGGACAGCAGAGCCGTGGATCTCAAGTGGACAGTGGTCTCGATGGAAACCAGAGCAATGGATCCCACTGTGGATGGACACTGGTATGGATGCACCTCAGAGCCTTGGATCCCAGCTTTACTCTGTTCTAAATAGACTCCAGAGCCATGGATCCGTCTCTGGATGGATGCTGGTCTGGATGGACACCAGAGCCATGGATCCAAATTGGAGCCTGGTCTGGATGGATACAAGGGCCATGGATTCCACTCTTGATGGACACTTGTGGAGATAGCAACCAGAGGCATGGATCCGACTCGAGATGGACACTGGTGCTGAAGGACAGTGGTCTAGATGGTGACCAGAGCCATTCCTCCCACCTTGTATTGACTCTTGCCAGACCCCGAGGCATGGATCCCACTCTGGATGGCCAGTGGTCTGGATGGGCCCCAGACCATGGATCCCCTATGAATGGACACTGGTCTAGATGGACGCCAGAACCATGGATTCCAGCTGGACACTGGTGTGGATGGACACCAGAGCCATGGATACCACGGTGGATGGACACTGGTTTGGATGGACATAAGAGCCTTGGATCCCAGCTTGACTGTGTTCTGGATGGAGAGCAGAGTCTTGGATTGGACTCTAGATGGATACTGCTCCAGATGAACACCAGAGCCATGGAACCCACTTTGGATGGATACCAGTCTGGATAGACTCCAGAGCCATGGATCCGTCTCTGGATGGATGCTGGTCTGGATGGACACCCGAGCCATGGATCCAAATTGGAGCCTGGTCTGGATGGATACAAGAGCCATGGATTCCACTCTTGTTGGACACTTGTGGAGATAGCAACCAGAGGAATGGATTCGACTCGAGATGGACACTGGTCCTGAAGGACAGTGGTCTAGATGGTGACCAGAGCCATTCCTCCCACCTAGTATTGACTCTTGCCAGACCCCGAGGCATGGATCCCACTCTTGATGGCCAGAGGTCTAGATGGGCACCAGAACATGGATCTCCTGTGAATGGACACTGGTCTTGATGGACGCCAGAGCCATGGATTCCAGCTGGACACTGGTGTGGATGGACACCAGAGCCATGGATGCCACTGTGGATGGACACTGGTTTGGATGGACATAAGAGCCACGGATCCCAATCTGGATGGACGCTGCTGTGAATAAACCCCAGAGCCATGGATCCCACAGTGGATTGACAGTGGTCAGGATGGACACCAGAGCCATGGATGCCACTGTGGATGGACACAGGTAGAGATGCACACCAGAGTAATGGTGTCCGCTCTGGATGGACACTGGTCTGGATAGACAGCAGAACCCTGGCTTCCACTCTGGATGGACGCTTGCCTGAATAGACAAAAGAGCTATGGATCCCAGCTTGACACTGGTCTGGATGGACACCAGAGCCATGGATCCCACTCTGAATGCACACTACTCGTGATGGACACAAGAGCCATGCACCCCTCTGTGGATGGAGCCTGGTTTGAATGGACAGCACATCCATGCATCCAGATGGACACCAGAGCCGTGGATCCCAATTGGACAGTGGTCTGGATGGACACCAGAGCCATGGATCCCACTCTGGATGGACACTGGTATGGATAGACATCAGAGCCTTGGATCCCAGCTGGACCCTGTTCTGGATGGACAGCAGAGTCTTGGATTGGACTCTGGATGGATACTGCACCAGATGGACACCAGAGCCATGGATAACACTTTGGATGGATCCTGGTCTGGATGGACTCCAGAGCCATGGATCCGTCTCTGGATGGACAGCAGAGCCATGGATCCCACTGTGGATGGACCCTGGTACAGATAGACAGCATAGCCATGGATGGAATCTGGACACTGCTCCACATGGACAATGGTCTGGATGGACGCCAGAGCCATAGATCCCACTCTGGATGCACGCTCTTCTCGATAGACACAAGAGTCATGCATGCATCTGTTGATGGAGCCTGGTATGCATGGACAGCACAGCCACATATCCAGAAGGGTACTTGCCCAGATGGACAGCAGAGCCGTGGCTCCCAAGTGGACACTGGTCTGGATGGACAACAGCGCCATGGATCCCACTCTGAATGCACACTACTCGTGATGGACACAAGAGCCATGCATCCCTCTGTGGATGGAGCCTGGTTTGAATTAACAGCACAGCCACACATCGAGATGGACACCAGAGCCGTGGATCCCACCTGGACAGTGGTCTGGATGGACACCAGTGCCATGGATCCCACTGTGGATGGACACTGGTATGGATAGACATCAGAGCCTTGGATCCCAGCTGGAACCTGTTCTGGATGGACAGCAGAGTCTTGGATTGGACTCTGGATGGATACTGCTCCACAAGGACACCACAGCCATGGATCCCACTGTGGGTGGATACTGGTCTGGATAGACTCCAGAGCCATGGATCCGTCTCTGGATGGACACTGGTCTGGATGGACACCATTGCCATAGATCCAAATTGGAGCCTGTTCTGGATGGATACAAGGGCCATGGATTCCACTCTAGATGGATACTGCTCCAGTTAGCAGCCAGAGTCATGGATCCGAATCCAGATGGAGACTGGTCCAGATGGACCCTGGTCAAGATAGTTACCATAGCCATTCCTCCCACCTTGTATTGACTCTTTCCAGACACCGAGGCATGGATCCCACTCTGGATGGCCAGTGGTCTGGACAGGCCCCAGACCATGGATCCCGGATGAATGAACACTGGTCTAGATGGACGCCAGAGCCATGGATTTCAGCTGGACACTGGTGTGGATGGACAGCAGAGCCATGGATGCCAGTGTGGATGGACACAGGTAGAGATGCACACCAGAGCAATGGTGTCCGCTCTGGATGGACACTGGTCTGGATAGACACCAGAACCCTGGCTTCCACTCTGGATGGACGCTTGCCTGAATAGACAAAAGAGCTATGGATCCCAGCTTGACACTGGTCTGGATGGACACCAGAGCCATGGATCCCACTCTGAATGCACACTACTCATGATGGACACAAGAGCCATGCATCCCTCTGTGGATGGAGCCTGGTTTGAATGGACAGCACAGCCACGCATCCAGATGGACACCAGAGCCGTGGATCCAAACTGTACACTGGTCTGGATGGACATCAGTGCCATGGATCCCACTGTGGATGGACCCTGGTACAGATGGACAGCATAGCCATGGATGCAAAGTGGACACTGCTCCAGATGGATAATGATCTGGATGGATGCCAGAGCCATGGATCCCACTCTGGATGCACGCTGTGCTTAATGGACACAGGAGTCTTGCATGGGTCTGTAGATGGAGCCTGGTATGAATGGACAGCACAGCCACGTATCCAGATGGATACTTGTCCAGATGGACAGCAGAGCCGTGGATCTCAAGTGGACAGTGGTCTGGATGGAAACCAGAGTGATGGATCCCACTGTGGATGGACACTGGTATGGATAGACCTCAGAGCCTTGGATCCCAGCTTTACTCTGTTCTAAATAGACTCCAGAGCCATGGATCCGTCTCTGGATGGATGCTGGTCTGGATGGACACCAGAGCCATGGATCCAAATTAGAGCCTGGTCTGGATGGATACAAGGGCCATGGATTCCACTCTTGATGGACACTTGTGGAGATAGCAACCAGAGGCATGGATCCGACTCGAGATGGACACTGGTCCTGAAGGACAGTGGTCTAGATGGTGACCAGAGCCATTCCTCCCACCTTGTATTGACTCTTGCCAGACCCCGAGGTATGGATCCCACTCTGGATGGCCAGTGGTCTGGATGGGCACCAGACCATGGCTCCCCTATCAATGGACACTGGTCTAGATGGATGCCAGAGCCAATGACTCCAGCTGGACACTGGTGTGGATGGACACCAGAGCAATGGATGCCGCTGTGGATGGATACGGGTTTGGATGGACATAAGAGCCATGAATCCCAATCTAGATGGACGCTGCTGTGAATAGACACCAGTGCCATGGATCCCACTGTGGATGGACACTGGTATGGATAGACATCAGAGCCTTGGATCCCAGCTTGACTGTGTTCTGGATGGAGAGCAGAGTCTTGGATTGGACTCTGGATGGATACTGCTCCAGATGGACAGCAGAGTCTTGGATTGGACTCTGGATGGATACTGCTCCAGATGGAACGCAGAGCCATGGATCCCACTGTTGGTGGATACTGGTCTGGATGGACTCCAGAGCCATGGATCCGTCCCTGGATGGACACAGTTCTGGATGGACACAAGAGCCATAGATCCAAATTGGAGCCTGTTCTGGATGGATGCAAGGGCCATGGATTCCACTCTGGATGGATACTGCTCCAGTTAGCAACCAGAGTCATGGATCCGAATCCAGATGGAGACTGGTCCAGATGGACACTGGTCCAGATGGTGACCAGAGCCATTCCTCCCACCTTGTATTGATAGTGGTCTTGCCAGACCCCGAGGCATGGATCCCACTCTGGATGGCCAGTGGTCTGGATGGGCCCCAGACCATGGATCCCCTATGAATGGACACTGGTCTAGATGGACGCCAGAGCCATGGATTCCAGCTGGACACTGGTGTGGATGGACACCAGAGCCATGGATGCCACTGTGGATGGACACTGGTTTGGATGGACATAAGAGCCACGGATCCCAATCTGGATGGACGCTGCTGTGAATAGACACCAGAGCCATGGATCCCACAGTGGATTGACAGTGGTCAGGATGGACACCAGAGCAATGGATGCCACTGTGGATGGACACAGGTAGGTAGAGATGCACACCAGAGTAATGGTGTCCACTCTGGATGGACACTGGTCTGGATAGACAGCAGAACCCTGGCTTCCACTCTGGATGGACGCTTGCCTGAATAGACAAAAGAGCTATGGATCCCAGCTTGACACTGGTCTGGATGGACACCAGAGCCATGAATCCCACTCTGAATGCACACTACTCGTGATGGACACAAGAGCCATGCATCCCTCTGTGGATGGAGCCTGGTTTGAATGGACAGCACAGCCACGCATCCAGATGGACACCAGAGCCGTGGATCCCAACTGGACAGTGGTCTCGATGGACACCAGTGCCATGGATCCCACTGTGGATGGACACTGGTATGGATAGACATCAGAGCCTTGGATCCCAGCTTGACTGTGTTCTGGATGGAGAGCAGAGTCTTGGATTGGACTCTGGATGGATACTGCTCCAGATGGACAGCAGAGTCTTGGATTGGACTCTGGATGGATACTGCTCCAGATGGAACGCAGAGCCATGGATCCCACTCTTGGTGGATACTGGTCTGGATGGACTCCAGAGCCATGGATCCGTCTCTGGATGGACACAATTCTGGATGGACACAAGAGCCATAGATCCAAATTGGAACCTGTTCTGGATGGATGCAAGGGCCATGGATTCCACTCTGGATGGATACTGCTCCAGTTAGCAACCAGAGTCATAGATCCGAATCCAGATGGAGACTGGTCCAGATGGACACTGGTCCGGATGGTGACCAGAGCCATTCCTCCCACCTTGTATTGATAGTGGTCTTGCCAGACCCCGAGGCATGGATCCCACTCTGGATGGCCAGTGGTCTGGATGGGCCCCAGACCATGGATCCCCTATGAATGGACACTGGTCTAGATGGACGCCAGAGCCATGGATTCCAGCTGGACACTGGTGTGGATGGACACCAGAGCCATGGATGCCACTGTGGATGGACACTGGTTTGGATGGACATAAGAGCCACGGATCCCAATCTGGATGGACGCTGCTGTGAAGAGACACCAGAGCCATGGATCCCACGGTGGATTGACAGTGGTCAGGATGGACACCAGAGCAATGGATGCCACTGTGGATGGACACAGGTAGGTAGAGATGCACACCAGAGTAATGGTGTCCGCTCTGGATGGACACTGGTCTGGATAGACAGCAGAACCCTGGCTTCCACTCTGGATGGACGCTTGCCTGAATAGACAAAAGAGCTATGGATCCCAGCTTGACACTGGTCTGGAAGGACACCAGAGCCATGAATCCCACTCTGAATGCACACTACTTGTGATGGACACAAGAGCCATGCATCCCTCTGTGGATGGAGCCTAGTTTGAATGGACAGCACAGCCACGCATCCAGATGGACACCAGAGCCGTGGATCCCAACTGGACAGTGGTCTCGATGGACACCAGGGCCATGGATCCCACTGTGGATGGACACTGGCATGGATAGACATCAGAGCCTTGGATCCCAGCTTGACTGTGTTCTGGATGGAGAGCAGAGTCTTGGATTGGACTCTGGATGGATACTGCTCCAGATGGACACCAGAGCCATGGATCCCACTTTGGATGGATCCCAGTCTGGATAGACTCCAGAGCCATGGATCCGTCTCTGGATGGATGCTGGTCTGGATGGACACCCGAGCCATGGATCCAAATTGGAGCCTGGTCTGGATGGATACAAGGGCCATGGATTCCACTCTTGATGGACACTTGTGGAGATAGCAACCTGAGGCATGGATTCGATTCGAGATGGACACTGGTGCTGAAGGACAGTGGTCTAGATGGTGACCAGAGCCATTCCTCCCACCTTGTATTGACTCTTGCCAGACCCCAAGGCATGGATCCCACTCTGGATGGCCAGTGGTCTGAATGGGCACCAGACCATGGATCCCCTATGAATGGACACTGGTCTTGACGGACGCCAGAGCCATGGATTCCAGCTGGACACTGGTGTGGATGGACACCAGAGCCATGGATACCACTGTGAATGGATACTGGTTTGGATGGACATAAGAGCCACGGATCCCAATCTGGATGGACGCTGCTGTGAATAGACACCAGAGCCATGGATCCCACAGTGGATTGACAGTGGTCAGGATGGACACCAGAGCAATGGATGCCACTGTGGATGGACGCAGGTAGAGATGCACACCAGAGTAATGGTGTCCGCTCTGGATGGACACTGGTCTGGATAGACAGCAGAACCCTGGCTTCCACTCTGGATGGACGCTTGCCTGAATAGACAAAAGAGCTATGGATCCCAGCTTGACACTGGTCTGGATGGACACCAGAGCCATGGATCCCACTCTGAATGCACACTACTCGTGATGGACACAAGAGCCATGCATCCCTCTGTGGATGGAGCCTGGTTTGAATGGACAGCACAGCCACGCATCCAGATGGACACCAGAGCCGTGGATCCCAACTGCACAGTAGTCTGGATGGACACCAGAGCCATGGATCCCACTGTGGATGGACCCTGGTACAGATAGACAGCATAGCCATGGATGCAAAGTGGACACTGCTCCAGATGGATAATGATCTGGATGGACGCCAAAGCCATGGATCCCACTCTGGATGCACGCTGTTCTTGATGGACACAGGAGTCATGCATGGGTCTGTAGATGGAGCCTGGTATGAATGGACAGCACAGCCACGTATCCAGATGGATACTTGTCCAGATGGACAGCAGAGCCGTGGATCTCAAGTGGACAGTGGTCTGGATGGAAACCAGAGTGATGGATCCCACTGTGGATGGACACTGGTATGGATAGACCTCAGAGCCTTGGATCCCAGCTTTACTCTGTTCTAAATAGACTCCAGAGCCATGGATCCGTCTCTGGATGGATGCTGGTCTGGATGGACACCAGAGCCATGGATCCAAATTAGAGTCTGGTCTGGATGGATACAAGGGCCATGGATTCCACTCTTGATGGACACTTGTGGAGATAGCAACCAGAGGCATGGATCCGACTCGAGATGGACACTGGTCCTGAAGGACAGTGGTCTAGATGGTGACCAGAGCCATTCCTCCCACCTTGTATTGACTCTTGCCAGACCCCGAGGCATGGATCCCACTCTGGATGGCCAGTGGTCTGGATGGGCACCAGACCATGGCTCCCCTATCAATGGACACTGGTCTAGATGGATGCCAGAGCCAATGACTCCAGCTGGACACTGGTGTGGATGGACACCTGAGCCATGGATGCCACTGTGGATGGATACGGGTTTGGATGGACATAAGAGCCACGGATCCCAATCTAGATGGACGCTGCTATGAATAGACACCAGTGCCATGGATCCCACTGTGGATGGACACTGGTATGGATAGACATCAGAGCCTTGGATCCCAGCTTGACTGTGTTCTGGATGGAGAGCAGAGTCTTGGATTGGACTCTGGATGGATACTGCTCCAGATGGACAGCAGAGTCTTGGATTGGACTCTGGATGGATACTGCTCCAGATGGAACGCAGAGCCATGGATCCCACTGTTGGTGGATACTGGTCTGGATGGACTCCAGAGCCATGGATCCGTCTCTGGATGGACACAATTCTGGATGGACACAAGAGCCATAGATCCAAATTGGAACCTGTTCTGGATGGATGCAAGGGCCATGGATTCCACTCTGGATGGATACTGCTCCAGTTAGCAACCAGAGTCATAGATCCGAATCCAGATGGAGACTGGTCCAGATGGACACTGGTCCGGATGGTGACCAGAGCCATTCCTCCAACCTTGTATTGATAGTGGTCTTGCCAGACCCCGAGGCATGGATCCCACTCTGGATGGCCAGTGGTCTGGATGGGCCCCAGACCATGGATCCCCTATGAATGGACACTGGTCTAGATGGACGCCAGAGCCATGGATTCCAGCTGGACACTGGTGTGGATGGACACCAGAGCCATGGATGCCACTGTGGATGGACACTGGTTTGGATGGACATAAGAGCCACGGATCCCAATCTGGATGGACGCTGCTGTGAAGAGACACCAGAGCCATGGATCCCACGGTGGATTGACAGTGGTCAGGATGGACACCAGAGCAATGGATGCCACTGTGGATGGACACAGGTAGGTAGAGATGCACACCAGAGTAATGGTGTCCGCTCTGGATGGACACTGGTCTGGATAGACAGCAGAACCCTGGCTTCCACTCTGGATGGACGCTTGCCTGAATAGACAAAAGAGCTATGGATCCCAGCTTGACACTGGTCTGGAAGGACACCAGAGCCATGAATCCCACTCTGAATGCACACTACTTGTGATGGACACAAGAGCCATGCATCCCTCTGTGGATGGAGCCTAGTTTGAATGGACAGCACAGCCACGCATCCAGATGGACACCAGAGCCGTGGATCCCAACTGGACAGTGGTCTCGATGGACACCAGGGCCATGGATCCCACTGTGGATGGACACTGGCATGGATAGACATCAGAGCCTTGGATCCCAGCTTGACTGTGTTCTGGATGGAGAGCAGAGTCTTGGATTGGACTCTGGATGGATACTGCTCCAGATGGACACCAGAGCCATGGATCCCACTTTGGATGGATCCCAGTCTGGATAGACTCCAGAGCCATGGATCCGTCTCTGGATGGATGCTGGTCTGGATGGACACCCGAGCCATGGATCCAAATTGGAGCCTGGTCTGGATGGATACAAGGGCCATGGATTCCACTCTTGATGGACACTTGTGGAGATAGCAACCTGAGGCATGGATTCGATTCGAGATGGACACTGGTGCTGAAGGACAGTGGTCTAGATGGTGACCAGAGCCATTCCTCCCACCTTGTATTGACTCTTGCCAGACCCCAAGGCATGGATCCCACTCTGGATGGCCAGTGGTCTGAATGGGCACCAGACCATGGATCCCCTATGAATGGACACTGGTCTTGACGGACGCCAGAGCCATGGATTCCAGCTGGACACTGGTGTGGATGGACACCAGAGCCATGGATACCACTGTGAATGGATACTGGTTTGGATGGACATAAGAGCCACGGATCCCAATCTAGATGGACGCTGCTGTGAATAGACACCAGAGCCATGGATCCCACAGTGGATTGACAGTGGTCAGGATGGACACCAGAGCAATGGATGCCACTGTGGATGGACGCAGGTAGAGATGCACACCAGAGTAATGGTGTCCGCTCTGGATGGACACTGGTCTGGATAGACAGCAGAACCCTGGCTTCCACTCTGGATGGACGCTTGCCTGAATAGACAAAAGAGCTATGGATCCCAGCTTGACACTGGTCTGGATGGACACCAGAGCCATGGATCCCACTCTGAATGCACACTACTCGTGATGGACACAAGAGCCATGCATCCCTCTGTGGATGGAGCCTGGTTTGAATGGACAGCACAGCCACGCATCCAGATGGACACCAGAGCCGTGGATCCCAACTGCACAGTAGTCTGGATGGACACCAGAGCCATGGATCCCACTGTGGATGGACCCTGGTACAGATAGACAGCATAGCCATGGATGCAAAGTGGACACTGCTCCAGATGGATAATGATCTGGATGGACGCCAAAGCCATGGATCCCACTCTGGATGCACGCTGTTCTTGATGGACACAGGAGTCATGCATGGGTCTGTAGATGGAGCCTGGTATGAATGGACAGCACAGCCACGTATCCAGATGGATACTTGTCCAGATGGACAGCAGAGCCGTGGATCTCAAGTGGACAGTGGTCTGGATGGAAACCAGAGTGATGGATCCCACTGTGGATGGACACTGGTATGGATAGACCTCAGAGCCTTGGATCCCAGCTTTACTCTGTTCTAAATAGACTCCAGAGCCATGGATCCGTCTCTGGATGGATGCTGGTCTGGATGGACACCAGAGCCATGGATCCAAATTAGAGTCTGGTCTGGATGGATACAAGGGCCATGGATTCCACTCTTGATGGACACTTGTGGAGATAGCAACCAGAGGCATGGATCCGACTCGAGATGGACACTGGTCCTGAAGGACAGTGGTCTAGATGGTGACCAGAGCCATTCCTCCCACCTTGTATTGACTCTTGCCAGACCCCGAGGCATGGATCCCACTCTGGATGGCCAGTGGTCTGGATGGGCACCAGACCATGGCTCCCCTATCAATGGACACTGGTCTAGATGGATGCCAGAGCCAATGACTCCAGCTGGACACTGGTGTGGATGGACACCTGAGCCATGGATGCCACTGTGGATGGATACGGGTTTGGATGGACATAAGAGCCACGGATCCCAATCTAGATGGACGCTGCTATGAATAGACACCAGTGCCATGGATCCCACTGTGGATGGACACTGGTATGGATAGACATCAGAGCCTTGGATCCCAGCTTGACTGTGTTCTGGATGGAGAGCAGAGTCTTGGATTGGACTCTGGATGGATACTGCTCCAGATGGACAGCAGAGTCTTGGATTGGACTCTGGATGGATACTGCTCCAGATGGAACGCAGAGCCATGGATCCCACTCTTGGTGGATACTGGTCTGGATGGACTCCAGAGCCATGGATCCGTCTCTGGATGGACACAATTCTGGATGGACACAAGAGCCATAGATCCAAATTGGAACCTGTTCTGGATGGATGCAAGGGCCATGGATTCCACTCTGGATGGATACTGCTCCAGTTAGCAACCAGAGTCATAGATCCGAATCCAGATGGAGACTGGTCCAGATGGACACTGGTCCGGATGGTGACCAGAGCCATTCCTCCCACCTTGTATTGATAGTGGTCTTGCCAGACCCCGAGGCATGGATCCCACTCTGGATGGCCAGTGGTCTGGATGGGCCCCAGACCATGGATCCCCTATGAATGGACACTGGTCTAGATGGACGCCAGAGCCATGGATTCCAGCTGGACACTGGTGTGGATGGACACCAGAGCCATGGATGCCACTGTGGATGGACACTGGTTTGGATGGACATAAGAGCCACGGATCCCAATCTGGATGGACGCTGCTGTGAAGAGACACCAGAGCCATGGATCCCACGGTGGATTGACAGTGGTCAGGATGGACACCAGAGCAATGGATGCCACTGTGGATGGACACAGGTAGGTAGAGATGCACACCAGAGTAATGGTGTCCGCTCTGGATGGACACTGGTCTGGATAGACAGCAGAACCCTGGCTTCCACTCTGGATGGACGCTTGCCTGAATAGACAAAAGAGCTATGGATCCCAGCTTGACACTGGTCTGGAAGGACACCAGAGCCATGAATCCCACTCTGAATGCACACTACTTGTGATGGACACAAGAGCCATGCATCCCTCTGTGGATGGAGCCTAGTTTGAATGGACAGCACAGCCACGCATCCAGATGGACACCAGAGCCGTGGATCCCAACTGGACAGTGGTCTCGATGGACACCAGTGCCATGGATCCCACTGTGGATGGACACTGGTATGGATAGACATCAGAGCCTTGGATCCCAGCTTGACTGTGTTCTGGATGGAGAGCAGAGTCTTGGATTGGACTCTGGATGGATACTGCTCCAGATGGACAGCAGAGTCTTGGATTGGACTCTGGATGGATACTGCTCCAGATGGAACGCAGAGCCATGGATCCCACTCTTGGTGGATACTGGTCTGGATGGACTCCAGAGCCATGGATCCGTCTCTGGATGGACACAATTCTGGATGGACACAAGAGCCATAGATCCAAATTGGAACCTGTTCTGGATGGATGCAAGGGCCATGGATTCCACTCTGGATGGATACTGCTCCAGTTAGCAACCAGAGTCATAGATCCGAATCCAGATGGAGACTGGTCCAGATGGACACTGGTCCGGATGGTGACCAGAGCCATTCCTCCCACCTTGTATTGATAGTGGTCTTGCCAGACCCCGAGGCATGGATCCCACTCTGGATGGCCAGTGGTCTGGATGGGCCCCAGACCATGGATCCCCTATGAATGGACACTGGTCTAGATGGACGCCAGAGCCATGGATTCCAGCTGGACACTGGTGTGGATGGACACCAGAGCCATGGATGCCACTGTGGATGGACACTGGTTTGGATGGACATAAGAGCCACGGATCCCAATCTGGATGGACGCTGCTGTGAAGAGACACCAGAGCCATGGATCCCACGGTGGATTGACAGTGGTCAGGATGGACACCAGAGCAATGGATGCCACTGTGGATGGACACAGGTAGGTAGAGATGCACACCAGAGTAATGGTGTCCGCTCTGGATGGACACTGGTCTGGATAGACAGCAGAACCCTGGCTTCCACTCTGGATGGACGCTTGCCTGAATAGACAAAAGAGCTATGGATCCCAGCTTGACACTGGTCTGGAAGGACACCAGAGCCATGAATCCCACTCTGAATGCACACTACTTGTGATGGACACAAGAGCCATGCATCCCTCTGTGGATGGAGCCTAGTTTGAATGGACAGCACAGCCACGCATCCAGATGGACACCAGAGCCGTGGATCCCAACTGGACAGTGGTCTCGATGGACACCAGGGCCATGGATCCCACTGTGGATGGACACTGGCATGGATAGACATCAGAGCCTTGGATCCCAGCTTGACTGTGTTCTGGATGGAGAGCAGAGTCTTGGATTGGACTCTGGATGGATACTGCTCCAGATGGACACCAGAGCCATGGATCCCACTTTGGATGGATCCCAGTCTGGATAGACTCCAGAGCCATGGATCCGTCTCTGGATGGATGCTGGTCTGGATGGACACCCGAGCCATGGATCCAAATTGGAGCCTGGTCTGGATGGATACAAGGGCCATGGATTCCACTCTTGATGGACACTTGTGGAGATAGCAACCTGAGGCATGGATTCGATTCGAGATGGACACTGGTGCTGAAGGACAGTGGTCTAGATGGTGACCAGAGCCATTCCTCCCACCTTGTATTGACTCTTGCCAGACCCCAAGGCATGGATCCCACTCTGGATGGCCAGTGGTCTGAATGGGCACCAGACCATGGATCCCCTATGAATGGACACTGGTCTTGACGGACGCCAGAGCCATGGATTCCAGCTGGACACTGGTGTGGATGGACACCAGAGCCATGGATACCACTGTGAATGGATACTGGTTTGGATGGACATAAGAGCCACGGATCCCAATCTAGATGGACGCTGCTGTGAATAGACACCAGAGCCATGGATCCCACAGTGGATTGACAGTGGTCAGGATGGACACCAGAGCAATGGATGCCACTGTGGATGGACGCAGGTAGAGATGCACACCAGAGTAATGGTGTCCGCTCTGGATGGACACTGGTCTGGATAGACACCAGAACCCTGGCTTCCACTCTGGATGGACGCTTGCCTGAATAGACAAAAGAGCTATGGATCCCAGCTTGACACTGGTCTGGATGGACACCAGAGCCATGGATCCCACTCTGAATGCACACTACTCGTGATGGACACAAGAGCCATGCATCCCTCTGTGGATGGAGCCTGGTTTGAATGGACAGCACAGCCACGCATCCAGATGGACACCAGAGCCGTGGATCCCAACTGCACAGTAGTCTGGATGGACACCAGAGCCATGGATCCCACTGTGGATGGACCCTGGTACAGATAGACAGCATAGCCATGGATGCAAAGTGGACACTGCTCCAGATGGATAATGATCTGGATGGACGCCAAAGCCATGGATCCCACTCTGGATGCACGCTGTTCTTGATGGACACAGGAGTCATGCATGGGTCTGTAGATGGAGCCTGGTATGAATGGACAGCACAGCCACGTATCCAGATGGATACTTGTCCAGATGGACAGCAGAGCCGTGGATCTCAAGTGGACAGTGGTCTGGATGGAAACCAGAGTGATGGATCCCACTGTGGATGGACACTGGTATGGATAGACCTCAGAGCCTTGGATCCCAGCTTTACTCTGTTCTAAATAGACTCCAGAGCCATGGATCCGTCTCTGGATGGATGCTGGTCTGGATGGACACCAGAGCCATGGATCCAAATTAGAGCCTGGTCTGGATGGATACAAGGGCCATGGATTCCACTCTTGATGGACACTTGTGGAGATAGCAACCAGAGGCATGGATCCGACTCGAGATGGACACTGGTCCTGAAGGACAGTGGTCTAGATGGTGACCAGAGCCATTCCTCCCACCTTGTATTGACTCTTGCCAGACCCCGAGGCATGGATCCCACTCTGGATGGCCAGTGGTCTGGATGGGCACCAGACCATGGCTCCCCTATCAATGGACACTGGTCTAGATGGATGCCAGAGCCAATGACTCCAGCTGGACACTGGTGTGGATGGACACCTGAGCCATGGATGCCACTGTGGATGGATACGGGTTTGGATGGACATAAGAGCCACGGATCCCAATCTAGATGGACGCTGCTATGAATAGACACCAGTGCCATGGATCCCACTGTGGATGGACACTGGTATGGATAGACATCAGAGCCTTGGATCCCAGCTTGACTGTGTTCTGGATGGAGAGCAGAGTCTTGGATTGGACTCTGGATGGATACTGCTCCAGATGGACAGCAGAGTCTTGGATTGGACTCTGGATGGATACTGCTCCAGATGGAACGCAGAGCCATGGATCCCACTCTTGGTGGATACTGGTCTGGATGGACTCCAGAGCCATGGATCCATCTCTGGATGGACACAGTTCTGGATGGACACAAGAGCCATAGATCCAAATTGGAGCCTGTTCTGGATGGATGCAAGGGCCATGGATTCCACTCTGGATGGATACTGCTCCAGTTAGCAACCAGAGTCATGGATCCGAATCCAGATGGAGACTGGTCCAGATGGACACTGGTCCAGATGGTGACCAGAGCCATTCCTCCCACCTTGTATTGATAGTGGTCTTGCCAGACCCCGAGGCATGCATCCCACTCTGGATGGCCAGTGGTCTGGATGGGCCCCAGACCATGGATCCCCTATGAATGGACACTGGTCTAGATGGACGCCAGAGCCATGGATTCCAGCTGGTCACTGGTGTGGATGGACACCAGAGTGATGGTTGACACTGTGGTAGGACACTGGTTTGGATGGACATAAGAGCCACGGATCCCAATCTGGATGGACGCTGCTGTGAAGAGACACCAGAGCTATGGATCCCACAGTGGATTGACAGTGGTCAGGATGGACACCAGAGCAATGGATGCCACTGTGGATGGACACAGGTAGGTAGAGATGCACACCAGAGTAATGGTGTCCGCTCTGGATGGACACTGGTCTGGATAGACAGCAGAACCCTGGCTTCCACTCTGGATGGACGCTTGCCTGAATAGACAAAAGAGCTATGGATCCCAGCTTGACACTGGTCTGGATGGACACCAGAGCCATGGATCCCACTCTGAATGCACACTACTCGTGATGGACACAAGAGACATGCATCCCTCTGTGGATGGAGCCTGGTTTGAATGGACAGCACAGCCACGCATCCAGATGGACACCAGAGCCGTGGATCCCAACTGCACAGTAGTCTGGATGGACACCAGAGCCATGGATCCCACTGTGGATGGACCCTGGTACAGATAGACAGCATAGCCATGGATGCAAAGTGGACACTGCTCCAGATGGATAATGATCTGGATGGACGCCAAAGCCATGGATCCCACTCTGGATGCACGCTGTTCTTGATGGACACAGGAGTCATGCATGGGTCTGTAGATGGAGCCTGGTATGAATGGACAGCACAGCCACGTATCCAGATGGATACTTGTCCAGATGGACAGCAGAGCCGTGGATCTCAAATGGACAGTGGTCTCGATGGAAACCAGAGCAATGGATCCCACTGTGGATGGACACTGGTATGGATAGACCTCAGAGCCTTGGATCCCAGCTTTACTCTGTTCTAAATAGACTCCAGAGCCATGAATCCGTCTCTGGATGGATGCTGGTCTGGATGGACACCAGAGCCATGGATCGAACTTAGAGCCTGGTCTGGATGGATACAAGGGCCATGGATTCCACTCTTGATCGACACTTGTGGAGATAGCAACCAGAGCCATGGATCCGACTCGAGATGGACACTGGTCCTGAAGGACAGTGGTCTAGATGGTGACCAGAGCCATTCCTCCCACCTTGTATTGACTCTTGCCAGACCCCGAGGTATGGATCCCACTCTGGATGGCCAGTGGTCTGGATGGGCACCAGACCATGGCTCCCCTATCAATGGACACTGGTCTAGATGGATGCCAGAGCCAATGACTCCAGCTGGACACTGGTGTGGATGGACACCAGAGCAATGGATGCCGCTGTGGATGGATACGGGTTTGGATGGACATAAGAGCCACGGATCCCAATCTAGATGGACGCTGCTGTGAATAGACACCAGTTCCATGGATCCCACTGTGGATGGACACTGGTATGGATAGACATCAGAGCCTTGGATCCCAGCTTGACTGTGTTCTGGATGGAGAGCAGAGTCTTGGATTGGACTCTGGATGGATACTGCTCCAGATGGACAGCAGAGTCTTGGATTGGACTCTGGATGGATACTGCTCCAGATGGAACGCAGAGCCATGGATCCCACTCTTGGTGGATACTGGTCTGGATGGACTCCAGAGCCATGGATCCGTCTCTGGATGGACACAATTCTGGATGGACACAAGAGCCATAGATCCAAATTGGAACCTGTTCTGGATGGATGCAAGGGCCATGGATTCCACTCTGGATGGATACTGCTCCAGTTAGCAACCAGAGTCATAGATCCGAATCCAGATGGAGACTGGTCCAGATGGACACTGGTCCGGATGGTGACCAGAGCCATTCCTCCCACCTTGTATTGATAGTGGTCTTGCCAGACCCCGAGGCATGGATCCCACTCTGGATGGCCAGTGGTCTGGATGGGCCCCAGACCATGGATCCCCTATGAATGGACACTGGTCTAGATGGACGCCAGAGCCATGGATTCCAGCTGGACACTGGTGTGGATGGACACCAGAGCCATGGATGCCACTGTGGATGGACACTGGTTTGGATGGACATAAGAGCCACGGATCCCAATCTGGATGGACGCTGCTGTGAAGAGACACCAGAGCCATGGATCCCACGGTGGATTGACAGTGGTCAGGATGGACACCAGAGCAATGGATGCCACTGTGGATGGACACAGGTAGGTAGAGATGCACACCAGAGTAATGGTGTCCGCTCTGGATGGACACTGGTCTGGATAGACAGCAGAACCCTGGCTTCCACTCTGGATGGACGCTTGCCTGAATAGACAAAAGAGCTATGGATCCCAGCTTGACACTGGTCTGGAAGGACACCAGAGCCATGAATCCCACTCTGAATGCACACTACTTGTGATGGACACAAGAGCCATGCATCCCTCTGTGGATGGAGCCTAGTTTGAATGGACAGCACAGCCACGCATCCAGATGGACACCAGAGCCGTGGATCCCAACTGGACAGTGGTCTCGATGGACACCAGTGCCATGGATCCCACTGTGGATGGACACTGGTATGGATAGACATCAGAGCCTTGGATCCCAGCTTGACTGTGTTCTGGATGGAGAGCAGAGTCTTGGATTGGACTCTGGATGGATACTGCTCCAGATGGACAGCAGAGTCTTGGATTGGACTCTGGATGGATACTGCTCCAGATGGAACGCAGAGCCATGGATCCCACTCTTGGTGGATACTGGTCTGGATGGACTCCAGAGCCATGGATCCGTCTCTGGATGGACACAATTCTGGATGGACACAAGAGCCATAGATCCAAATTGGAACCTGTTCTGGATGGATGCAAGGGCCATGGATTCCACTCTGGATGGATACTGCTCCAGTTAGCAACCAGAGTCATAGATCCGAATCCAGATGGAGACTGGTCCAGATGGACACTGGTCCGGATGGTGACCAGAGCCATTCCTCCCACCTTGTATTGATAGTGGTCTTGCCAGACCCCGAGGCATGGATCCCACTCTGGATGGCCAGTGGTCTGGATGGGCCCCAGACCATGGATCCCCTATGAATGGACACTGGTCTAGATGGACGCCAGAGCCATGGATTCCAGCTGGACACTGGTGTGGATGGACACCAGAGCCATGGATGCCACTGTGGATGGACACTGGTTTGGATGGACATAAGAGCCACGGATCCCAATCTGGATGGACGCTGCTGTGAAGAGACACCAGAGCCATGGATCCCACGGTGGATTGACAGTGGTCAGGATGGACACCAGAGCAATGGATGCCACTGTGGATGGACACAGGTAGGTAGAGATGCACACCAGAGTAATGGTGTCCGCTCTGGATGGACACTGGTCTGGATAGACAGCAGAACCCTGGCTTCCACTCTGGATGGACGCTTGCCTGAATAGACAAAAGAGCTATGGATCCCAGCTTGACACTGGTCTGGAAGGACACCAGAGCCATGAATCCCACTCTGAATGCACACTACTTGTGATGGACACAAGAGCCATGCATCCCTCTGTGGATGGAGCCTAGTTTGAATGGACAGCACAGCCACGCATCCAGATGGACACCAGAGCCGTGGATCCCAACTGGACAGTGGTCTCGATGGACACCAGGGCCATGGATCCCACTGTGGATGGACACTGGCATGGATAGACATCAGAGCCTTGGATCCCAGCTTGACTGTGTTCTGGATGGAGAGCAGAGTCTTGGATTGGACTCTGGATGGATACTGCTCCAGATGGACACCAGAGCCATGGATCCCACTTTGGATGGATCCCAGTCTGGATAGACTCCAGAGCCATGGATCCGTCTCTGGATGGATGCTGGTCTGGATGGACACCCGAGCCATGGATCCAAATTGGAGCCTGGTCTGGATGGATACAAGGGCCATGGATTCCACTCTTGATGGACACTTGTGGAGATAGCAACCTGAGGCATGGATTCGATTCGAGATGGACACTGGTGCTGAAGGACAGTGGTCTAGATGGTGACCAGAGCCATTCCTCCCACCTTGTATTGACTCTTGCCAGACCCCAAGGCATGGATCCCACTCTGGATGGCCAGTGGTCTGAATGGGCACCAGACCATGGATCCCCTATGAATGGACACTGGTCTTGACGGACGCCAGAGCCATGGATTCCAGCTGGACACTGGTGTGGATGGACACCAGAGCCATGGATACCACTGTGAATGGATACTGGTTTGGATGGACATAAGAGCCACGGATCCCAATCTAGATGGACGCTGCTGTGAATAGACACCAGAGCCATGGATCCCACAGTGGATTGACAGTGGTCAGGATGGACACCAGAGCAATGGATGCCACTGTGGATGGACGCAGGTAGAGATGCACACCAGAGTAATGGTGTCCGCTCTGGATGGACACTGGTCTGGATAGACACCAGAACCCTGGCTTCCACTCTGGATGGACGCTTGCCTGAATAGACAAAAGAGCTATGGATCCCAGCTTGACACTGGTCTGGATGGACACCAGAGCCATGGATCCCACTCTGAATGCACACTACTCGTGATGGACACAAGAGCCATGCATCCCTCTGTGGATGGAGCCTGGTTTGAATGGACAGCACAGCCACGCATCCAGATGGACACCAGAGCCGTGGATCCCAACTGCACAGTAGTCTGGATGGACACCAGAGCCATGGATCCCACTGTGGATGGACCCTGGTACAGATAGACAGCATAGCCATGGATGCAAAGTGGACACTGCTCCAGATGGATAATGATCTGGATGGACGCCAAAGCCATGGATCCCACTCTGGATGCACGCTGTTCTTGATGGACACAGGAGTCATGCATGGGTCTGTAGATGGAGCCTGGTATGAATGGACAGCACAGCCACGTATCCAGATGGATACTTGTCCAGATGGACAGCAGAGCCGTGGATCTCAAGTGGACAGTGGTCTGGATGGAAACCAGAGTGATGGATCCCACTGTGGATGGACACTGGTATGGATAGACCTCAGAGCCTTGGATCCCAGCTTTACTCTGTTCTAAATAGACTCCAGAGCCATGGATCCGTCTCTGGATGGATGCTGGTCTGGATGGACACCAGAGCCATGGATCCAAATTAGAGCCTGGTCTGGATGGATACAAGGGCCATGGATTCCACTCTTGATGGACACTTGTGGAGATAGCAACCAGAGGCATGGATCCGACTCGAGATGGACACTGGTCCTGAAGGACAGTGGTCTAGATGGTGACCAGAGCCATTCCTCCCACCTTGTATTGACTCTTGCCAGACCCCGAGGCATGGATCCCACTCTGGATGGCCAGTGGTCTGGATGGGCACCAGACCATGGCTCCCCTATCAATGGACACTGGTCTAGATGGATGCCAGAGCCAATGACTCCAGCTGGACACTGGTGTGGATGGACACCTGAGCCATGGATGCCACTGTGGATGGATACGGGTTTGGATGGACATAAGAGCCACGGATCCCAATCTAGATGGACGCTGCTATGAATAGACACCAGTGCCATGGATCCCACTGTGGATGGACACTGGTATGGATAGACATCAGAGCCTTGGATCCCAGCTTGACTGTGTTCTGGATGGAGAGCAGAGTCTTGGATTGGACTCTGGATGGATACTGCTCCAGATGGACAGCAGAGTCTTGGATTGGACTCTGGATGGATACTGCTCCAGATGGAACGCAGAGCCATGGATCCCACTGTTGGTGGATACTGGTCTGGATGGACTCCAGAGCCATGGATCCGTCTCTGGATGGACACAGTTCTGGATGGACACAAGAGCCATAGATCCAAATTGGAGCCTGTTCTGGATGGATGCAAGGGCCATGGATTCCACTCTGGATGGATACTGCTCCAGTTAGCAACCAGAGTCATGGATCCGAATCCAGATGGAGACTGGTCCAGATGGACACTGGTCCAGATGGTGACCAGAGCCATTCCTCCCACCTTGTATTGATAGTGGTCTTGCCAGACCCCGAGGCATGCATCCCACTCTGGATGGCCAGTGGTCTGGATGGGCCCCAGACCATGGATCCCCTATGAATGGACACTGGTCTAGATGGACGCCAGAGCCATGGATTCCAGCTGGTCACTGGTGTGGATGGACACCAGAGTGATGGTTGACACTGTGGTAGGACACTGGTTTGGATGGACATAAGAGCCACGGATCCCAATCTGGATGGACGCTGCTGTGAAGAGACACCAGAGCTATGGATCCCACAGTGGATTGACAGTGGTCAGGATGGACACCAGAGCAATGGATGCCACTGTGGATGGACACAGGTAGGTAGAGATGCACACCAGAGTAATGGTGTCCGCTCTGGATGGACACTGGTCTGGATAGACAGCAGAACCCTGGCTTCCACTCTGGATGGACGCTTGCCTGAATAGACAAAAGAGCTATGGATCCCAGCTTGACACTGGTCTGGATGGACACCAGAGCCATGGATCCCACTCTGAATGCACACTACTCGTGATGGACACAAGAGACATGCATCCCTCTGTGGATGGAGCCTGGTTTGAATGGACAGCACAGCCACGCATCCAGATGGACACCAGAGCCGTGGATCCCAACTGCACAGTAGTCTGGATGGACACCAGAGCCATGGATCCCACTGTGGATGGACCCTGGTACAGATAGACAGCATAGCCATGGATGCAAAGTGGACACTGCTCCAGATGGATAATGATCTGGATGGACGCCAAAGCCATGGATCCCACTCTGGATGCACGCTGTTCTTGATGGACACAGGAGTCATGCATGGGTCTGTAGATGGAGCCTGGTATGAATGGACAGCACAGCCACGTATCCAGATGGATACTTGTCCAGATGGACAGCAGAGCCGTGGATCTCAAATGGACAGTGGTCTCGATGGAAACCAGAGCAATGGATCCCACTGTGGATGGACACTGGTATGGATAGACCTCAGAGCCTTGGATCCCAGCTTTACTCTGTTCTAAATAGACTCCAGAGCCATGAATCCGTCTCTGGATGGATGCTGGTCTGGATGGACACCAGAGCCATGGATCGAACTTAGAGCCTGGTCTGGATGGATACAAGGGCCATGGATTCCACTCTTGATCGACACTTGTGGAGATAGCAACCAGAGCCATGGATCCGACTCGAGATGGACACTGGTCCTGAAGGACAGTGGTCTAGATGGTGACCAGAGCCATTCCTCCCACCTTGTATTGACTCTTGCCAGACCCCGAGGTATGGATCCCACTCTGGATGGCCAGTGGTCTGGATGGGCACCAGACCATGGCTCCCCTATCAATGGACACTGGTCTAGATGGATGCCAGAGCCAATGACTCCAGCTGGACACTGGTGTGGATGGACACCAGAGCAATGGATGCCGCTGTGGATGGATACGGGTTTGGATGGACATAAGAGCCACGGATCCCAATCTAGATGGACGCTGCTGTGAATAGACACCAGTTCCATGGATCCCACTGTGGATGGACACTGGTATGGATAGACATCAGAGCCTTGGATCCCAGCTTGACTGTGTTCTGGATGGAGAGCAGAGTCTTGGATTGGACTCTGGATGGATACTGCTCCAGATGGACAGCAGAGTCTTGGATTGGACTCTGGATGGATACTGCTCCAGATGGACAGCAGAGCCATGGATCCCACTGTTGGTGGATACTGGTCTGGATGGACTCCAGAGCCATGGATCCGTCCCTCGATGGACACAGTTCTGGATGGACACCAGAGCCATAGATCCAAATTGGAGCCTGTTCTGGATGGATACAAGGGCCATGGATTCCACTCTGGATGGATACTGCTCCAGTTAGCAACCAGAGTCATGGATCCGAATCCAGATGGAGACTGGTCCAGATGGACACTAGTCCAGGTGGTGACCAGAGCCATTCCTCCCACCTTGTATTGATAGTGGTCTTGCCAGACCCCGAGGCATGGATCCCACTCTGGATGGCCAGTGGTCTGGATGGGCCCCAGGCCATGGATCCCCTATGAATGGACACTGGTCTAGATGGACGCCAGAACCATGGATTCCAGCTGGACACTGGTGTGGATGGACACCAGAGCCATGGATACCACGGTGGATGGACACTGGTTTGGATGGACATAAGAGCCTTGGATCCCAGCTTGACTGTGTTCTGGATGGAGAGCAGAGTCTTGGATTGGACTCTAGATGGATACTGCTCCAGATGAACACCAGAGCCATGGATCCCACTTTGGATGGATCCCAGTCTGGATAGACTCCAGAGCCATGGATCCGTCTCTGGATGGATGCTGGTCTGGATGGACACCCGAGCCATGGATCCAAATTGGAGCCTGGTCTGGATGGATACAAGAGCCATGGATTCCACTCTTGTTGGACACTTGTGGAGATAGCAACCAGAGGAATGGATTCGACTCGAGATGGACACTGGTCCTGAAGGACAGTGGTCTAGATGGTGACCAGAGCCATTCCTCCCACCTTGTATTGACTCTTGCCAGACCCCGAGGCATGGATCCCACTCTTGATGGCCAGAGGTCTAGATGGGCACCAGAACATGGATCTCCTGTGAATGGACACTGGTCTTGATGGACGCCAGAGCCATGGATTCCAGCTGGACACTGGTGTGGATGGACACCAGAGCCATGGATGCCACTGTGGATGGACACTGGTTTGGATGGACATAAGAGCCACGGATCCCAATCTGGATGGACGCTGCTGTGAATAAACCCCAGAGCCATGGATCCCACAGTGGATTGACAGTGGTCAGGATGGACACCAGAGCCATGGATGCCACTGTGGATGGACACAGGTAGAGATGCACACCAGAGTAATGGTGTCCGCTCTGGATGGACACTGGTCTGGATAGACACCAGAACCCTGGCTTCCACTCTGGATGGACGCTTGCCTGAATAGACAAAAGAGCTATGGATCCCAGCTTGACACTGGTCTGGATGGACACCAGAGCCATGGATCCCACTCTGAATGCACACTACTCGTGATGGACACAAGAGCCATGCACCCCTCTGTGGATGGAGCCTGGTTTGAATGGACAGCACATCCATGCATCCAGATGGACACCAGAGCCGTGGATCCCAATTGGACAGTGGTCTGGATGGACACCAGAGCCATGGATCCCACTCTGGATGGACACTGGTATGGATAGACATCAGAGCCTTGGATCCCAGCTGGACCCTGTTCTGGATGGACAGCAGAGTCTTGGATTGGACTCTGGATGGATACTGCTCCAGATGGACACCAGAGCCATGGATAACACTTTGGATGGATCCTGGTCTGGATGGACTCCAGAGCCATGGATCCGTCTCTGGATGGACAGCAGAGCCATGGATCCCACTGTGGATGGACCCTGGTACAGATAGACAGCATAGCCATGGATGGAATCTGGACACTGCTCCACATGGACAATGGTCTGGATGGACGCCAGAGCCATAGATCCCACTCTGGATGCACGCTCTTCTCGATAGACACAAGAGTCATGCATGCATCTGTAGATGGAGCCTGGTATGCATGGACAGCACAGCCACATATCCAGAAGGGTACTTGCCCAGATGGACAGCAGAGCCGTGGCTCCCAAGTGGACACTGGTCTGGATGGACAACAGCGCCATGGATCCCACTCTGAATGCACACTACTCGTGATGGACACAAGAGCCATGCATCCCTCTGTGGATGGAGCCTGGTTTGAATTAACAGCACAGCCACACATCGAGATGGACACCAGAGCCGTGGATCCCACCTGGACAGTGGTCTGGATGGACACCAGTGCCATGGATCCCACTGTGGATGGACACTGGTATGGATAGACATCAGAGCCTTGGATCCCAGCTGGAACCTGTTCTGGATGGACAGCAGAGTCTTGGATTGGACTCTGGATGGATACTGCTCCACATGGACACCACAGCCATGGATCCCACTGTGGGTGGATACTGGTCTGGATAGACTCCAGAGCCATGGATCCGTCTCTGGATGGACACTGGTCTGGATGGACACCATTGCCATAGATCCAAATTGGAGCCTGTTCTGGATGGATACAAGGGCCATGGATTCCACTCTAGATGGATACTGCTCCAGTTAGCAGCCAGAGTCATGGATCCGAATCCAGATGGAGACTGGTCCAGATGGACACTGGTCAAGATAGTTACCATAGCCATTCCTCCCACCTTGTATTGACTCTTTCCAGACACCGAGGCATGGATCCCACTCTGGATGGCCAGTGGTCTGGACAGGCCCCAGACCATGGATCCCCTATGAATGAACACTGGTCTAGATGGACGCCAGAGCCATGGATTTCAGCTGGACACTGGTGTGGATGGACAGCAGAGCCATGGATGCCAGTGTGGATGGACACAGGTAGAGATGCACACCAGAGCAATGGTGTCCGCTCTGGATGGACACTGGTCTGGATAGACACCAGAACCCTGGCTTCCACTCTGGATGGACGCTTGCCTGAATAGACAAAAGAGCTATGGATCCCAGCTTGACACTGGTCTGGATGGACACCAGAGCCATGGATCCCACTCTGAATGCACACTACTCGTGATGGACACAAGAGCCATGCATCCCTCTGTGGATGGAGCCTGGTTTGAATGGACAGCACAGCCACGCATCCAGATGGACACCAGAGCCGTGGATCCAAACTGTACACTGGTCTGGATGGACATCAGTGCCATGGATCCCACTGTGGATGGACCCTGGTACAGATGGACAGCATAGCCATGGATGCAAAGTGGACACTGCTCCAGATGGATAATGATCTGGATGGATGCCAGAGCCATGGATCCCACTCTGGATGCACGCTGTGCTTAATGGACACAGGAGTCATGCATGGGTCTGTAGATGGAGCCTGGTATGAATGGACAGCACAGCCACGTATCCAGATGGATACTTGTCCAGATGGACAGCAGAGCCGTGGATCTCAAGTGGACACTGGTCTGGATGGACACCAGAGCCATGGATCCCACTGTGGATGGACACTGGCATGGATAGACCTCAGAACCCTGGATCCCAGCTTTACTCTCTTCTGGATAAACTCCCGAGCCATGGATCCGTCTCTGGATGGATGCTGGTCTGGATGGACACCAGAGCCATGGATCCAAATTGGAGCCTGGTCTGGATGGATACAAGGGCCATGGATTCCACTCTTGATGGACACTTGTGGAGATAGCAACCAGAGGCATGGATTCGACTCGAGATGGACACTGGTCCTGAAGGACAGTGGTCTAGATGGTGTAAGAGACGGTCTGAAGATCCCTCATCTGCCTCACGACCATCGTCAAGGACAGAGACTGAAACCCCTAAAAGGGACTTTAAAATCTCAGTACAGGAGTTCTGGCCTGGCTGAGGTGGGATGTTGGCCAAGTGCTGCCTGCAGGTGTGTTCGATGGAAAAACCCAGCACCCATATCGGAACATCAGAACCTGAGCAGAAACAATGGGCAAGTCACGGTGAAGTGACTGTGCCTGCTGACACTGTACTGGTTGACGCTGTACCTGCTGACGACCGACTTGTTCTGGGTTCTCTAAATGAACACACTGCAATGATTTCCCCCACCTGTTTGGCCACCTGCCTGTCGCTTCGGAGAGGACTATAAAAACCCTGGAGACCCCCGCTCACTTTTGTGATCACCCCACTGGAGAAACTCGCGTCTATAGGCATCTTCAAAAGCCTCGAGGACTCGACCCTCCATGTTGGTAGCTATAATCCCCTTCCCCTCTTTTCTGTTTTTCTAACCATTCTCTTTTTCTCTCCCTACTATCGCATTTGTTGGCACTAAATAAAGGTGCATTTGTGATTGAGTAAACTGAGTTTGTCCCCCGCTGTGTCTTTTGAGCTCTGAGATCCCTAAAACGAACCATCACGAACCCCGCTTGTGTGAGCGGATCGTGACATTAAATTGGCGTCACGGACAGGATCTTGATGGACAGAGGGGTTGCGGGTTTTATATAGTTTGTAACAGGGGAAGGACCCTCGTCTCAGCCGCACCTAGCACGCCACTTCGGTGAGCGCTGTTAGAAAGCAAGGGGGGTGAGGGAAAATTCCCGCAAACTGTATACACCCAGGCGTATAGCACTCCCTGTCATCAGGATTTCACAAAAGGATCTCGTTGTGCAAAAGATGGGACTGTAGTTAGGTTTTGGTTTTTTTTTTTTTTTTTGTGTTTTGGGCTGCTTGGTGTAGTTGAGGAGACAACCATTTGTAACTAAGGTGAACCTCCCAGGCAGTTTTGGTCTCCTCGCCCATTCCAGGGAAGCGAAGGGAAACACAGTTTTAGCTGTGCCTTTGGTGTAACTTGAAGCGTACCTCCCTGAGAGTGGTTTTGGTCCCTTCACAAAATGAGTGAAAAACATAAGAATGCATTTTATGCTTTGTTAGCAAAACATAGTGCTAGACCTTCTCCAGACGGAGAAAGGTGGGCACAGAATAATTGGTTTAACTTTAAAAACATTGTAGATAGAATATATTCTTTGCAACATGATGCTAGATACAAACTGGGCAGAAATAAAACCATTCTTTGCTCAGTTTTGGGGGCCTGTCTTTCGGCAGCCATAGAGACCCGTTTTGAGCGGGTAAGTGAAGAAAAAGCAGTCATAGAATCCCTGCAAAATTTGGTAGAAGCTTTGCAAAAACAATTAGAACAGGAAAGAAATCAGAATTATTTGCTGCAAATTTCTCTTGCAGAAGAGCGAAGCAAAAACTTAAAATCTGTAGATTCACCCACAGAAATAGAAGGAAAGGAGACATACAACATTAAACAAATATACCCTCAGAAAGAATTAGTACACATGCAAAATTGTGGGGAACACTGTTGCTCCAACTTGAGACCTCTCATCAAAACAGAATATAATTATATAAATGAAGAGGATCATGATCCCCACATAACCACCAAAGAAATACCATACACGGCCACTGAATTAGCTAAATTAAAGAAAGAATACTTCCGCCTCCCTAGTGAATCAGAGATGGAGTATGTTTTTAGAGTTTCCCTCACAGGGGGCGACCAAATTAAATTAAGTGAACAAGAAGCAAGTGGCTATTGGGGACATGGAGTTTTCTTAACAACAGGAAACACGCGTGCTCCATGGTCCCTGACACAGCGTGTAGCCTACTGGGCAGGGGGTTAAACCCCCTTGAGAGGGGCGACCCTCTGGCAATAGTCGGCACCTCAGACCAACTCCTAGAAAACATACACAAAGCTGCATGCTTGCAAATGATACAGGAAAGAAAATGAATCTCTGCCTGTGAGTCGCCAATGCAACAGCCTGTCAAACCTGAGATTATGACCCCCCTCATTCCAGGTTTGCCAGAGTCTCTTAAACCAACAGCAATTCTTCTTCAAAAAACAATAGCATCTATCTCTTCGGTAGATAGACTTGAAAGATTTCTTGGCCATACAAGAGATCAAACTGGTTCCACTGACTCCACTGACTCCTCACCTTTTACAACTCCTAGCACACAATCTAACAGCAGTCATAAACTTTGGACATGGAGTGAGGTAGCAGAGGAGTTAATAAGTTACAGTAGAAAATATGGACCAGTGAAGTACTCAGAGGACAAACCAGAAAAACCCAGAGGAGTCAGGCACATTGCTTCTCCTAATGAAAAACCAGAAAAGGGAAAACAAATTTCTAACCGGCAGCAGCTGTGGTTGCTAGGGCTGGAAAGGGGAGTTCCACGAGAAGTAATGGATAAATTGCCGTATGATAAATCGGCTAAAATAATTTCCAATTGGCCCTGTCCCAAACCTATTGTGTTGGAATCATCCAACCAACAACCCAGTGCACCTCCTCTTCCACAAGCCTTGGGCAACCAGCCACAACATTCCCCAACACAGGTTTTAAGCAATGAGACACAGCATGCTCTCTCCCCGCTTCAGGGAAGTGAAACACACCAACCTCCTTTAAACTAGAAACTCCATTTCTTGATAGTGAGCGAAGAAACGGAGACTGGATGTTTTTGAGGAAGCTCACAAAGGACCCGAGAACAGGGGACATATTGATTACAGCAATAGTTGGCCCCAAACAAATATTAATAACTTTTGTTGTGGACACAGGGGCCCAAATCAGTGCATTGAAAATCAGACACGCCCAAAAGTGTGGGCTTGTTCCCAGCAAAAAACGATGTTGTGTTTTAAATGCCCTAGGAACTACAGAGTCTATGAGTATGGCTCTAGTAAAACTCACACTGCCCGGAGAAGACAACCCAATAGCTGTCCAAATGGTCATTGGAAACATTCCTGACAGTTTGTTAGGGATGGATATATGTCTTGGTTTAGGAAGACAGGTATCTGCTAGGTAAAATTACAATCAGAGGCTCTTTGGCAAAGATTTGGGAAATAGGAATAGCAGTTCTTTACTAGTATGTAATACAAAGCAAACAAACACAAAAAAACTCCCCCCCCCACCAAACAACTACAGCATTAATGACAAACGACAACAGTACCAAGAACCTTGAGGGCTTTGTTTCACAAAACCCAGGGCAGTTTGGTTTCGGTGTCCCTGCAGGATCCTCAGAGCACCAAGCTGGAACAGTGGAAAAAGTCCCGGGCTGGTAGCTGGGATGGCAGGGTGTCCCGGCAGGCAGGGGCAGGATGTCCCGGCAGCGCAGGGAGTGCAGGGTCACGCTGCAGCAAGAGGAGCAGCGCCGAAGCAGCTCGAAGGCGAGGCAGAAAAGCGGCGCAGCTTCTGCTCGGCGGGCTTTGCGGCGGCTGAGATCCTCGAGGAGCGGCCGACACGCGTCTCCCGAACGCCGGAAGCAGAAAAGCACGCAGCTGCCTCAAGCTGTGTCTTTTACCTGCGTTATCTCCCCCTTCCACCTTTTGTCCATCTCTTTGTTTCAGCCAAGCACTCTCAAGTATCCAACACCCGGTCCCCTTGGCAACCCGTGGGGAAAAAATTCCCCAGAGAAAGAAGGAACAAACCCAACCCCCAACATTATCCACCCCGAATTTTTTTCCCATACAAACATATTACATTGAGTTTTAACTAGTAAAAATACATATATATATATATGCAAATATGGATGCAGCCACATTGTCATGGATAGTTCACCCCAAAACAAGGTCCCCTTGAGGTATGCATCGGGTCTCTCCATCCTTTTGCATCACCCACCAGGTGCAACCTGGTCCCTGAGCGAAGACAACCCCACGGATGGGATTGTCTTTGCTGGAGGCAGGATTAATCCAAACAGTTTTTCCCAGCATACCTCTCATGTGTACCACTGGAATCTTATCTCCGTCTGTCTTTTGCAAGGGCTCAGATTGGGCAGGACCTGCTCGGTTGGTGGAACCTCGAGTGTTCACCAACCAGGTGGCCTTTGCTAAATTAGTATCCCAATTCTTGAAGGTTCCCCCACCCAGTGCTTTCAAGGTAGTTTTAAGCAGGCCATTGCACCGTTCAACTTTCCCGGCCGCTGGTGCATGATAAGGAATATGGTACACCCACTCAATGCCATGTTCTCTAGCCCAGGTGCTTATAAGACTATTCCTGAAATGAGTCCCATTGTCCGACTCGATTCTCTCAGGGGTGCCATGTCTCCACAGGACTTGTTTTTCCAGGCCCAGGATGGTGTTCCGGGCAGTAGCATGAGGCACAGGGTAGGTCTCCAACCATCCAGTGGTGGCTTCCACTATGGTTAGCACATAACGCTTGCCCTGGCGGGTTTGGGGAAGGGTGATGTAGTCAATCTGCCAGGCTTCCCCATATTTATATTTGGACCACCGCCCACCATACCATAAGGGCTTCACCCGCTTGGCTTGCTTGATTGCAGCACATGTCTCACAGTCATGGATAACCTGAGAAATACTGTCCATGGTTAAATCCACCCCTCGGTCTCGGGCCCACTTATAGGTGGCATCTCTGCCCTGATGACCCGAGGCATCATGGGCCCATCGGGCTAGGAACAACTCTCCCTTGTGTTGCCAATCTAAATCTATCTTTGACACTTCTATCTTGGCAGCCTGATCTACCTGCTTGTTGTTTTGGTGTTCCTCATTAGCCCGACTCTTGGGAACATGGGCATCTACATGGCGGACTTTCACAGGCAGCTTCTCTACACGAGTGGCAACGTCCTTCCATTCATCAGCAGCCCAGATTGGTTTTCCTCTACGCTGCCAGTTGGCCTTTTTCCACCTTTCCAGCCAGCCCCACAGAGCATTGGCTACCATCCACGAATCAGTGTAGAGGTAGAGCTTTGGCCACTTCTCTCTTTCAGCAATGTCAAGGGCTAATTGAACAGCTTTGAGTTCAGCAAGCTGACTTGATCCCCCGTCTCCTTCAGTGGCTTCTGCAACCTGTAGTGTGGGGCTCCATACGGCTGCTTTCCACTTACGGTTCATTCCCACGATGCGACAGGAACCATCAGTGAAAAGGGCGTAGTGTGTTTCTTCTGCTGGCAGTTGGTTGTATAGAGGAGCTTCTTCAGCTCGTGTCACTTGCTCCTCTTCGTCCGTGAAACCGAAGTTTTCTCCTTCCGGCCAGTTTGTAATTATCTCCAAAATCCCAGGGCGATTTGGGTTTCCAATACGGGCACGCTGTGTGATGAGGGCAGTCCATTTGCTCCATGTGGCATCGGTGGCATGGTGCGTGGAGGGAGCCTTTCCTTTAAACATCCACCCCAGCACTGGTAGTCGGGGTGCCAAGAGGAGTTGTGCTTCTGTGCCAATCACTTCTGAGGCGGCTTGAACTCCTTCATAGGCGGCCAAGATCTCCTTCTCTGTGGGAGTGTAGTTGGCTTCAGATCCTCTGTAACTTCGACTCCAGAATCCCAGTGGTCGGCCTCGGCTCTCCCCTGGCACCTTCTGCCAAAGGCTCCAGGACAAACCGTTGTTCCCGGCTGCAGAATAAAGCACATTCTTCACATCTGGTCCCGTCCTGACTGGGCCAAGGGCTACTGCATGAGCAATCTCCTGCTTGATCTGGGCAAAGGCTTGTTGCTGTTCAGGGCCCCAGTGGAAATTGTTCTTCTTGCGGGTAACCAGGTAGAGAGGGCTCACGATCTGACTGTACTCAGGAATGTGCATCCTCCAAAAACCTATGGCTCCTAGGAAAGCTTGTGTTTCCTTTTTGCTGGTCGGTGGAGACATTGCTGTGATCTTATCAATGACCTCAGTGGGGATCTGCCGCCGTCCATCTTGCCACTTTACTCCCAGGAACTGGATCTCTCTGGCAGGTCCCTTGACTTTGCTCTTCTTGATGGCAAACCCGGCTTTCAGCAAAATCTGGATGATCCTCTCTCCTTTCTCGAATACTTCAGCTGCAGTCTTTCCCCACACAATGATGTCATCGATGTACTGTAGATGTTCTGGAGCCTCACCCTTCTCCAGTGCAGCCTGGATCAGCCCATGGCAGATGGTGGGGCTGTGTTTCCACCCCTGGGGCAGCCGGTTCCAGGTGTACTGCACGCCCCTCCAGGTGAAAGCAAACTGAGGCCTGCATTCTGCAGCCAGAGGAATGGAGAAAAATGCATTGGCAATGTCAATAGTGGCATACCACCTCGCTGCCTTGGACTCCAGCTCGTACTGAAGTTCCAGCATGTCCGGCACAGCAGCGCTCAGCGGTGGAGTCACTTCATTCAATGCACGATAGTCCACAGTCAGTCTCCATTCTCCATCAGACTTGCGCACAGGCCAGATGGGGCTGTTGAAGGGTGAGTGGGTTTTGCTGACCACCCCTTGGCTCTCCAGCTCACGGATCATCTTGTGGATGGGGATCACGGCGTCCCGATTTGTCCGATACTGCCGACGGTGCACTGTCGAGGTGGCAACAGGTACTTGTTGTTCTTCTACCTTCAGGAGTCCCACTGCAGATGGGTTCTCTGATAGTCCCAGCAAGGTGTTCAACTGCTTAATGTTCTCTGTCTCCACAGCAGCTATTCCAAAAGCCCATCTGAGTCCTTTAGGGTCTTTATAATATCCATTCCTGAGGAAGTCTATGCCCAGAATACATGGAGCCTCTGGGCCGGTCACAATCGGAAGTTTCTGCCACTCCTTCCCGGTCAGGCTCACTTCGGCTTCAACCAGAGTCAGTTCCTGTGATCCCCCCGTCACCCCGGCAATGGAAATCGGTTCTGCCCCCACATGTCCTGATGGCATTAGAGTACACTGCGACCCAGTATCTACTAAAGCTTCATATTTTTGTGGCTCTGATGTGCCAGGCCATCGAATCCACACAGTCCAAAAAACCCGATTTTCCCGTGCCTCTTCCTGGCTAGAGGCAGGGCCCCTCTAGCACTGGTTATTATTCCCTTCTTGGACATACATGGTAGAGGTTCCTTCGAGGGAATCTGACACAGCATTCCCACCTCCGTAATACCTGGCAGCTTGCTCATGGGAGGCTGAGGCTACCTTCATTCTAGTGGAACTCCCTCTGTTAGCGTTTCTCTCCTTGAGCTCACGTACCCGTGCTGCCAGGACAGAAGTAGGTTTCCCATGCCACGCTCCCATGTCCTCCCCATGGTCCCGCAGATAAAACCACAGGTCAGCTCGAGGGGTGTACCCTCTCTCTCTCGCTGGGGGATGTTGGGCTCTGATTCTGGGGCCTGTGACTCGCACCGGTGCTACATGGGAACTGTTCCTTCTCATCTCCTCTCTCACCTCCTTTATCTCCTCTTTGAGTTCCTTCACCACCGCAGAGACATGAGCCTGCATTGGGCCACTGGTCATACTTTCATAATTTCTGAGCTTGTTGGCAACAGAACCCACTGTCTCTCGGTTATCCTCGGCATTAATTGTTGCGATGAATGTGGCGTATTGGGATGGTCCATGAGTTGCCAGATTCCACAACATGTGCCCTGTGCATTTAACCTTGTCGGGGTCATTATCATGCTGTCCGGTCCTCCCAAAAAGTACTTCCAATACTGCCACTTCTCTCAACTGTTGGATTCCTTCCTCAAGGGTCTTCCATCGCATTCTATTGTTGTGCTCTTGCATTCTGTCTCTGTGGACAAATCTCTCTCTCACACTCATTAGAAGTCGTTCCCAAAGGGGAAGGGGCCTTTGCTCTCTTACAAATACCTGATTTATACCTGAGTCCTGGGTCAAGGGTCCCAAATTCCTTGCTTCAGCACTATCCAGTTGCACACCTGTACCCATAAGGTCCCAGACTCGAAGTAGCCAGGCTGTATAAGCCTCACGTCCTCGTCGTGCAATATCTTTTTGCAGATTACGTAGACTTTCATATGTCAGGGACTCAGTGATGATCTCAACCTGTGGCTCTTCTGTGGACTGTGAGGACCCTCCTTTCTTATCCTTAATACCAGGATCTGACGATTTCACTTTACACTTCCTTGTTTCCACAGGGGCGACTGCTGCTGGCTGTGGCTGCCCTTGTGGTTCAGCTGGAACCTGGACAGTTGTAACATCTGTGGGTTCCACTGCTGCACCATCAGTCTCTGCCTTCTCGGGGCAGGGGGAGGGTATTTCATGAGCTGGGGAAATGTACTCTTTCAGCATTTGGCCTATCTCTTTTACCAGAACCTCAACCCAATCCGGGTGGGTCCTTTCTGAGGCAGGCTGTGGGGCAGAGTCAGGCTCTGGGGTATCATCCCTATTCTGTGGGGTAGGTATCAGGGTGGTTATCCAGGTCAATCTTCCCTTATCTCTGAATGCTAAACAGAATACGCATATTAGCAGCACCAGCCATTGTATGATATCATTAGCATTCAGAGAGGATTTAAACCCTTCAAAAACTGGTGGGGCAGACCCAAAGAGATGGGTAAAGGGTTGGGAAAAAGAAACTTCCCCCGGTGTCATTTCCTCACAGTAGGTACCATTGTTAAAGTAACTCCAAAAACACACAGTTAGTGTACGATAGCCCTGAATCCATGTGCCTGCCTTCCAGAGGAAATTAAAAATCCATGAGTTCTTCACCTTATTAAGCCATAAAATAAACTGGATGACAGTCACAGTAGCCTTAGTTATAGGGCCCATGTTTAGATAAGGGCCTGCAAATGGAAGGAATACAGCCACAACCACATGCCACCCAAACCAGGCTAAGTTAGACCACATGATGCAGCCTAATGAGGTTTTTATATCCAACGCACACAAAAGAAAGTACTAGGTTAGTTAAGAACTGCTATTTCTCTTCCCTTTTCTTTTCTCAGTGCCCTCAAGCCCCACACTTGGGCGCCAAAATCTGTCTTGGTTTAGGAAGACAGGTATCTGCTAGGTAAAATTACAATCAGAGGCTCTTTGGCAAAGATTTGGGAAATAGGAATAGCAGTTCTTTACTAGTATGTAATACAAAGCAAACAAACACAAAAAAACTCCCCCCCCACCAAACAACTACAGCATTAATGACAAACGACAACAGTACCAAGAACCTTGAGGGCTTTGTTTCACAAAACCCAGAGCAGTTTGGTTTCGGTGTCCCTGCAGGATCCTCAGAGCACCAAGCTGGAACAGTGGAAAAAGTCCCGGGCTGGTAGCTGGGATGGCAGGGTGTCCCGGCAGGCAGGGGCAGGATGTCCCGGCAGCGCAGGGAGTGCAGGGTCACGCTGCAGCAAGAGGAGCAGCGCCGAAGCAGCTCGAAGGCGAGGCAGAAAAGCGGCGCAGCTTCTGCTCGGCGGGCTTTGCGGCGGCTGAGATCCTCGAGGAGCGGCCGACACGCGTCTCCCGAACGCCGGAAGCAGAAAAGCACGCAGCTGCCTCAAGCTGTGTCTTTTACCTGCGTTATCTCCCCCTTCCACCTTTTGTCCATCTCTTTGTTTCAGCCAAGCACTCTCAAGTATCCAACACCCGGTCCCCTTGGCAACCCGTGGGGAAAAAATTCCCCAGAGAAAGAAGGAACAAACCCAACCCCCAACAATATACTTGCTGGGAGACAATGGGAAGACTCAGAGGGCTTTCTCTGGTCTTTCGGAGCTCCCAGCCTTAACATCAGGCTGCTACAAACAGCTCCTTCCCTACCATTCAGCAAAATCACTTCTGTGAAACAATATCCTTTACCCTCTGGTGCTAAAGATGGCATCAAGCCAGTCATTCAGGAATTGAAAGATCAAGGAGTAATTGTTAACACTCACAGCCCTTTTAACTCACCAATCTGGCCAGTTAAAAAACCCAATGGAAAGTGGAGACTGACAGTTGATTACAGACGGCTTAATGCCAACACAGACCCTCTTACAGCAGCGGTCCCAAATACAGCTGAATTAATAATATCAATTCAGGAAAAAGCTCACTCTATTATGGCAACAATAGATGTTAAAGACATGTTTTTGATCATACCCATACAACAAGAAGATATGGACCGTTTTGCCTTTACATGGGAGGGACAGCAATATACCTTCACACGTCTACCCCAAGGGTAGCGACACTCCCCCACTTTAGCCCACCATGCTTTAGCCCAAGAATTAGAAGAACTATCTAAACCTGACACTGTAGCTGTTTACCAATCCATAGATGATATTTTAGTGGGAGGGGAAGAAAGAGAAGTAGTGGAGGATGTTCAACAGAAAATAATTTCCCACTTAGAAAGCCTTGGTTTGCAGATCCCCTCAGAAAAAATACAAAAACCTTCTCAAGAAGTGAAATTTTGAGGCATCTGGTGGAAAGGAGGTGTGACATGCATCCCACCAGACACCCTAACTTCTTCAGATCAAATCAAGATGCCCGAATCTCGAAAAGAACTCCAACAAGCTCTAGGACTATTGGTATTTTGGAGAAAACACATTCCAGATTTTTCAATTATTGCCAGACCTCTTGATGATTTGTTGAGAAAGGGAGTAAAATGGGACTGGAGCCCTTCTCAGGAAGAAGCATTACAATTGTTGATTTTTGAAGCCACAGCTCATCAGGCCCTAGGCCCTATCCACCCAGCAGATCCTTTTCAGGTAGAATGGGGATTTGCTACCTCAGGATTGTCAGTACATATATGGCAAAGGGGTCCTGAAGGCCCAATCAGACCCATTAGCTTCTACTCCTGTGGCTTGAAAGATGCTGAAAAAAGATATACAACTTGGGAGAAAGGCTTATTTGTTGTTACCCAGGCTCTTATAGAAGTAGAAAAAATCACAAGAAAACAACCAATTGTGTTGAGAGGTCCCTTTAAAGTCATTAAAATAGTGATCACAGGGACTCCACCTCCCGAAGGGGTAGCACAACGAGCCTCAGTAAGGAAATGGTATGCACAAATAGAGCATTATAATAACATCTTTTCAATTACTGAAGGCGCTGTGAAAAATTTACCAATACAAGACACAGAGAATCTGAACAGCAGCCAAGACAAACCTGCCTCAGTTCTTAAAATAGCCCCTCCCTTCTCCCCTGAGCAAACAGCACATTCATGGTTTACTGAGGCCTCAGCTAAGCGTGAAGGAAAAGTGTGGAAATACAGAGCTGCAGCTTTGCACACTTCTTCTGGAGAGCGGATCATTACAGAAGGGGAAGGCAGTGCCCGAATTGGGGAACTTAGAGCTGTTTGGAGTGTTTTCCAGAGGGAGGCACAAAACACCTCTCTTGTCTGTATTTACACTGACTCCTATGCTGTATATAAGGGCTGCACTGAATGGCTGCCTTTCTGGCAACAGAATGATTGGGAAGTTAACAGAATTTCAGTGTGGCAGAAAGAAAAGTGGCAAGAAATTTTACAAATTGCAAGTCAAGGGAATTTTGCTGTAGGGTGGGTAGCCTCTCACCAGACAGATGATAATCCAGCAGGAGAATGGAATAACAGAGCTGATGAATTAGCAAAATTAAGTCCTCTGAAAAAGGATGAAATCACTGAAGATTGGGAGCACTTATTAGAATGGCTGCATGTAAAACGACAACACACAGGTACAAAAGATTTATACAAGGAAGCTCATGCCCGGGCTTGGCCCGTTACCAGAGAAATGTGTAACACCTGCATTTCAGCCTGTGAGCAGCGTCGCAAACGGCTAGAAAGACATCCTTTAGAGGATGACCCACTACACTTGAGGACAGGTAAAGGCTTATGGGATGCATGGCAGGTAGATTACATAGGTCCCTTTAAGCAATCAGGAGGTAAACATTTTGTGTTAGTGGGGGTTGAGATTACATCTGGATCAGTTCAAGCCGAGGCATTTAAAAGGGCTACAGGGGAAAACACTGTTAAAGCATTGCAGATATGGTTCGGGACTTTCCCAAAACCACAGGAAATTCAATCTGATAATGGGTCACACTTTACTGCTAAAGTAGTACAGGAATGGGCAAAAGGTGAAGGGATAAAATGGACTTTTCACACTCCCTATTACCCTCAAGCTAACGGAATTGTAGAAAGGACTAACGGTCTTTTAAAACGACTTCTGAAACCACAAGAGGGAGGCTGGGATGGCCGGTTGCATAAAGCGGTGCAAAGTGAAAATGAAAGATGGGGGGTAAATGGGTGCCCCAAAATTACTGCTTTTTGCCCAAATCCTCTGAGCTTAATCTCCTCACAAAGAGGACCAAATGATCCCGAAAATCCAGTTCATGACCCGGGACACCCTGTTTTGGTAGACCTCCCTACGGTGGGATAAGTACCACTTGTGTTGAAAACTTCTCTGAATAAAGTTGCGTGGATAGTATCTGATGCCTTAGGAAAAGAACATCGGATAAATACCCGCTGGATAATTCCATCGTTTTAATGTTCTGCCCTTAGGTGGCAGCTTTTTCTGTGTTTTGCTATTGCAGGAGAACTCCGAGGGGACACTTCAAGTGACATGAAAACAAAATAACCATGTTAACATTATTAATACTTCTCTGTATCCTGCCACACTCCCATGGCCAGGAGCCAGCTGAGTGGCCGTGGTCTGAAGCCACTGTTAGATATACCAGTACTCAAGAATCACATCCCAGAAGTCGTCACCTGAACCTGGCAACCTCAGGGTATCATGGTGGTCCACGTGAGTGGGGATGGGATAAGAATGAACGGGTTACAACTCTAAATGGAACAGTTGGTTTGGGGATATTTTTGTGGGCAGATGTTGGGATCGGGATTGTGTGGGGCTGGGTGGGTGGGATGTGGTTTGATAGTAAATCAAACTTGGAGAGTTCTTGATCACATGGACTGGGATCACATGGACTGGGATTTCACAGGCTGGACCATCTGGATCAGAACCATAGAGACTGGGATCATCTGGACCGGGGTGGCCGCCTCGGAACGATGCGAACCGAGGCGGTCCCGCCCGGCCCAGGGCAACCTCCCCGTCCCTCCCAGTCCCGCCCGGGGGCGCGGCCAAAACTCCCCAGAACGAACGCGGCGGTCCCGGAGCGATCCTGGAGCCGATCCCGGAGCGATTCCGGGTCCGATCCCGGTCCCTGTTTCGGCCTCGGTCTCAGTCTCGGTCCCGGAGCGCTCCCGGTGCTGATTCCGGTCGCGGTGCGGATCTCGATCCCGGAGCGGTGCCAGTCTCGGTGCCAGTGCCGGTTCCAGTTTCAGTCCTGGTCTCAGTCTCGGTGTCGGAGCGGTGCCGGTGCCGTTTTTGGTCCCGGAGTGCTCCCAGTGCCAATTCCAGTCTTGGTCCCGGAGCGGTGCCAGTCTCGGTGCTGGTTCCGGTGCCGGTCTCGGTCTCGATCCCGGAGGGCTCCCGGTCTGGGTTCTGGCCGCAGTCCTGGAGCAGTCCTGGTGCCGGTGCCGGTTCCGAAGCGCTCCCGGCGCCGGTCCCAGTGTCGGTGTCGGTCTCAGTCTTGGTTCCGGTACCAGTTCTGGTGCCGGTTTCGGTGTCGGTCCCACAGTGCCGGTCTCGGTTCCGGATTCGGTCTCGGTCTTGGTGCTGGTGCCGTTTCTGGTGCTGGTCTCGGTCTCGGTGCCGGAGATTTTAGGGTCTTTTCGGTGATTTTAAGCCAAACCGGGCCCTTTTAGGACCGCGCGTTCCCTTGACCCCGCCCATTCCCCCCCTCAGAATTCCCGCCATTTTCTGGACCCCGCCCCTTTCCCCTCCCAGTTCCCGCCCCTTCTCTGACCCCGCCTCGTTCCATTCGTTCCCCGCCCTTTCATTGACCACGCCCCTTTTCCCTTGGGCCCCGCCTATCTGTTGGCGCGTTCCTTCAGCGCATGCGCAGACGACCCAGAAGTGGCTCTCCCGAGCGTTGCCATCTTTGTTCCCGGTCTCCCGAGCCGGCTCCGGCGTGTCCGAGACCTGCGGTGGGGGAATGGGGGATCTATAAGGGATCTATAGGGATCTGAGAGGACCTGGAAGTCTCCTTAGAGGATTTGGTGGGGGATCTGCAGGAGATTTGGGGCGGTCTGTAGGGGCTTTGGGGCGGTCTGGGGATCCCTAAAGGGGGCTGGGCGGGTCTCGGGGCTCTATCGGGGTCTGGGGCTCTGTAGAGGGTCCAGCGGGGTCCGTAAAGGGGGTCCGGGCGTCCCTAATGGGGTCTGGGTGTCTGTGGGGGATTTGGGGGGTCTCTGTGGCGTTTTGGTGGGTTGGGGGGTCTGTAGGGGATCTCTAGGGGTCAGCGGGAGCCTGTAGCGGGTCCGGAGAGGTCTGGGGGTGTCTGTGGGTCCCTGTGGGGGATTTGGGGGGTCTGGGGGGGTCTGGAGGTCCCCAGGGGGGTCTGAGGGGATATGTAGGGGCTCGATAGAGGGTCCGGGGGCGCCTGGGGGACCCTATAGGGGATCTGGGGTTCTCTGCATGGGATGTAAGGGGGTCTGGGGGAGTCTTGGCATCTCCATAGTGGAGTTTTGGGGCCCATAAAGGAAATTTTTGTGAATTTTTGGCTCTGAGCAGCTAATTCTTGGAAATTTGGGGTCCAAATTGGGCAATTTTGGGCGCTCTGTTGGGATTTTTTTTTTTTTATTTTAATTTTGGGGCCTCTGTTAGGAATTTTGGGGAATTTTGGAGGAATTTTGGGTCCAAACGTAGGAACTTGTGGAATTTTCTGTCCAAGCGTGGGAATTTTGGGTAATTTTGGGTCCTAACTTGGGAATTTGGGGAATTCTTTTTCCTAGATATCCTCTTCAAGTTGTCGGTGAGTGGCAGCACGGCACGGGCAAGTCCTGCCTGCTGCACAACTTCATTGAGAGCAAGTGTAGGAATTTCTGTGAATTTTCAAGGATTTTGGCAGTTCTAGGGGGTCGTGGGATTTTTGGGAATTTTGGAGGGATTTTTTTTCATTTTGGGGGACGTCTTGTGTATTTTGAGGGGATTTTTGAGGTATTTTTAGGACTTTGGGGTGGTGTTTTTGCATTTTTAGAGTGTTTTCTGTTGCTGTTTGCGGGCTTTGGGGAATATGTTGGGAATTTTGAGAAATCTGAGGAGTTGGGGGATTTTTAGATAATTTTGGAGATTTTTTGGGGAGTTTGGGGGATTTTTTAAATATTTCTGGACATTTTTAGGGTTTGGGGTTTTTTTATTTATTTTATTTTCTGGGTGATTTTTATTGGTGTTTAGGGAAATTTTTGGACATTTTTTGGAATTTGGGAAATTCTGGGTAGTCTGGGAAATTTTGGGAATATTACTGGAATTTTTGGAGGCATTTTCTGGGTTTTTTTCTTTTTTGAGCTATTTTGAGGCTTTTTTCAGTTTGTTTTTTTTCTATAGTTTTCCTTTTGTATGCAATTTTGGGGGGATTTTTTTTTTAATTTTTTGGGAATTCTGTGTCTCCGGGCGCTCCCCCATCCTGCGGCATTTTGGGCAATTTTCTGTCACTCTTGGGTCATTTTTGGTCACGCTTTGGGTCATTTTCAGCCGTATTTTGTAATTTCAGTGGCATTTCTAGTCAGTTTTGGGTCATTTGGGGGCCATTTTGTGGCCATGTTCTGTCACTTTTCGGGCATTTTTGGTCTCTTTAGGGGCGTTTTTGGTGCGGTTCGAGCCCTTTTTTGCCGGTCTCAGTCCCGGTCTCCGGGCGGTGCCGGTCCCGGTGCCGGTCCCGGTGCCGCTCTTGGTCCCGGAGCGCTCCCGGCGCCAATCTCGTTCTCAGTCCCCGTCCCTGGGCGGTGCCAGTCTCGGGGCTGGTTCCGCTGCCGCTCTCGGTCCCGGTCTCGGTCCCAGGCCCGGAGATTTTAGGCGGGTTTGGCTAATTTTAGGCCAAACTGGGCAGGTTTAGGGTGGATTTTCGGCCCCTTTGGATGATTTTAGGCCAAATCTGGTGGGTTTTCGGGTGGGCTTTAGGTACATTTCATTGATTTTAAGCCAAACCAGGTCTTTTCAGGGTTGATTTTACGCCCTTTTTAGGAGTTTTAAGGGGATTTTTTGCCATTTTGTGTGGATTTAAACCAGTCGGGGCAATTTTAGACGATATTGGTTGGTTTTAGACCCCTTTAGATGATTTTATCCCCAACGGGCTGATTTTAGACCGAACCCTGTGGCTATAGGGTGGCTTTTAGTGCCCTTTGGGTGATTTTAGGCCACTTTGTGGGGATTGCAGGCCTCTTAGGGTGATTTGAGGCCAAACCTGATCCGTGTTAGGGTGGATTTTAGGCTCTTTTGGAGAAATTTAGGCGCATTTTGGTGATTTTAAGCGAACCCGGGCGGTTTTAGGACCGCGGGTCGCCTTCGCCCCGACTCTTTCCCCTCACGATTCCCGCCCTGTCCTTGACCCCGCCCCTTTCCCGTCCCAGTTCCCGCCCTTTCCTTGGCCCCGCCCTCCCAGTCCGGAGTCAGGCACGGGGGAGGAGGAGGAGGAGGGAGGGAGGAAGAGGCGCAGCGGCGGCAGGAGCGGGAGGAGAAGACGAGGGGAGGGAGCGGCGGCTCCAGCGCTCCCTGAACTGGCGGCACCGCCGGGATCATCGCCCCCATCCCGCAGGTGCCCGGGGAGGGGGAGCTCGCCCCAAATATCCCGGGGGGTCCCTGGGTTTGGGGTTTGTTGGGGGGATGTTTGGAGCTCGCGGGGATCCAAAGCCGAGCAGCAGATGCCCCTCGGGGGGACATCGGGCGCTCCCCGGGAGGTGTTTTTGGGGTGTCCCGGTGTCGGCAGAGCCCCGGCGGTGGCGGGGGGACACGGGTTTGGGGAGCCCGGGAGAGCCGCCGCTTCCCTGAGCGGGAGCCCAGAGAGAGGAGAGCCCAGAACCGCAAAGCGGGGACCCCGAGAGGGGGGGGACCCCTGGGATTGCCGGGACCCCGTTAGGGGCTGGAGGGGCGGGATGGCCGGGAAGGGGGTTCGGGAGTCGCGGTGCTGGAAGTGGCTGCTCCCGGTGTAAGCCCAGTCACTCCCAGTATCCGTAGGTGGGGAGACAGAAGAGGGGGGAGCTTTAAGGGTTCCTGGGACTCCCAGCAGCCCGGGGAGGGTGGGGACTGAATAGATGAGGGACCCCAATAAAAGTGTGACCCCCCAACAGCGTGGACAGGGGGGAACCAGTTTGGGCCTTGGAGCTGCAGGTGGACACAGGCAGCTGCTTCTGCTCCCTCTGTGTGTCCCCGTGTTCAGCAGTGCTGCTCCATCAGTCTGTGCCCAGCAACGGGGAAAAGCCTCAGCCCTGCAGGGCCAGCGGGAAGGGAGCTGCTCCATACAGGAACAGGGAACAAAGGAAACACATTCTTTAGGATGTGTTTTCTGTTAAAAAAAAAAAAAAAGGATGAAAAAAAAAGAGAAAAGAGAAAACCGGAAAAAATACAAAAGATAAAAACTGCCCCAAAACCGTGTAGTTAAAAGTCTTCCATAAGTGTGGATTAAAAAGATGTAAGTGATGTTTTGAAATGAGAACTCAGTTGCTTTGTAAATGTGCTCATGGCAAGGATTCATCAGCTGCATTCTTTTGCAGATGTTGGAATTATTTCCTAATATGAAGTAAATTTAAACTTAAAGCAATAGGAAATTGAAAGATGGATTGTGCACAACTGCATCTTGAGTGTAAAAATTTGGCAGTTTGAAACTTGGAGCAAAAGTGTTGCAAATGAAAGTTTTAAATCCCAATGGATTGTGTGACAGCAGTTTTTCCTATACTATGTGTTGCAGCCCAAGGATTTCATCAGTGGGGTGGTGGGTGCTTTTAGCTTTGTCCTGTGCCACTCTGGGATGTCATGAAACAGGACTTCACCTGCCACCAGCCCGCGTTTCCCTCTGCCACCCCAGCTCCGTGGACCTTGTGTCCCCCAAAGCAGACACAAAGTTTTCCTGCTGCTCTCCCTTTGCACAAATCCACAGAGAGCTGGGATTGTTCCAAGTCTTGTGTCTCCATTGTGCCACATTCCTAAAGAACCAGCAGCCCATCCCGATGAATACAGCGAGTTACACTGATGGTTGTCAGCTCCATTTCCTGCCTAGAAATCCTGAAACTGCTTCTAAATGCTGCTCTCCTCAGCTCTTAGACACCTACTCACACAAAGCTGGGAAAAAATCCCCTGGCTTCCGGCTTACAAGTGAGCCAAAGTTAGAGCTCTGTGGAAAATCTCTATCCATCCCTATCCTTTTAATACATCTGTATGTGAGGTGTGCATGGATGTGTCTTGTATAGAAAGGAAGGAGTGCACAAGCACCGTGCCTGACACTTTCCCTCTCTGTGTTCATTCCATACCCGTGGGTACAAAGACATTATGGAAACCCTGGCGCAGACAGAGCCTTCTGTGCATGGATACAGAGACATCCAAGAGCCCCTTGGTCATCCTGCTGGAAGGACGACAAAAAGGGAGTGGGAACTCAGCAGTGAGGAGAGCTGAGGGCTGGAGAGCAGCTCTGAATGACACTAAAATGTCTCTGGGCCACTGAGACATTGCTACTCTTCAGCCAGTGCCAGTCCCTAAGCCTGGGACTCAGTCTTCCTCATGCTGAGGGGCACCAAGAAAGGCAACAGTGTGATGGAGACTGGCATGGGCTGGGAACTCACTGGGGAAAAATAGAGAGCATTGTGAAGGAAAAGGCAGGTGGAGGACAGAACTGTTCAGAGAAGAGCTGAGCTACAGCTTGAGCAAGCTTAAAAATGTCATTTGGGGCCATCCCAGATTGATTTCATTTCAGAAGGTATTGAAGAAGTTTATTTTTTGGGCGGTATCATGTTTTCTCTTGGAGATGTACACTGCAAACTTGAGCCGCATTGCCAAAATGCTCAAGGCAAGTCTCTGCTGCAGGGCACACCGTTTCTTCTTTGGCTGATTCCGGCCCGGTGCTGAGCCCAGCAGAGCCCTGGCAGAGCCCAGAGCAGCCTCAGCACCCGCAGAGCCCGGCTGCAAGGACAGAAACCAGAAACCGCCCGTCAGCTGAAGGCTCCTGTGCCCTTGTCCCAGCCGCCCGCGGTGCCCAGGCCACGCTGGCCGTGCTCAGGGCTGAGCCCAAAGCTGCCCATCATTGCTGGCAGGACGTGTGCCCAGCCTGCAGCCAGCCACGGCGCATCCAGCCCTCAGCAGCTGCCCAGAGCAAGATGCTCCTGTGCTGGCTGCCATCTCCCAAAAGCTCTTACCCCACCTGTGCCAAGAAGACGGGGACCCACCTCACGCCATCCGCCGCTGGAAGAAAAGCTGCTCCCAAACCACGTCCTCAGCCTTCTCCAAGGGCGCGGCCCATCCACGCCACAGCTGGTCCCAAGCACTTCCCAATCCAGACTGGACACCACCTAGAACACTTCCTTTAGAAAAACAAACAACCAATTAACAGACAATAAGGGGAAACAAGGGAAAAGGTAAAAGATGTGATCTCTGTCAGGGGCTTGAGGAAGGGCCAATTCTGACATACTTGGGAAAAACCCACCCACCAGTGAGGGAAGCCCATGCTTTCACTCTTCCCCCCTGCACTGCCCCCCAAAATAATGGTGATCCCAAAGCAAACAAGGGCAGTGGAGCAGCCCAAGCCCTTCCTTGCCTGCAAAGCAAAGCAGCCCATGGACAGGCTCTGGAGTCCCACCTCTGCTCCCACCTGGGGGGTTTGTTTGTGTCGGGCTGGCTGCCCCAGCCCCAGCCCAGGGCACGGTGGGTGGTGGGGGCTGTTGGCAGGGCCAGGAGCCAACTCCCATTTCGTAACCACCCCAGCCTGTGCCCCCAGCCCTGCCAAAAAGCAGCTTGGCAGCCCACTGAACAATCAGTTGGACCTGCCCCAGCAAAGAGAGGAACCTGTGGTTCCTGGACAGGCCGTGCAATGCCCAAATCTGGGAGCATCCCCCTGTGCGTGGACTCATCTGCAAATTGGCTGTGGAGCCTGGCTTTGAAGAAGGTGCCAGAATCGAAGTCAATCATCTTCACCTTTGTGGTGGCCAGGTCCCAGAAGAGGTTTTCATCCTTGATGTTGTCCTCGCTGTCTCCAGCAGCAGCAGCCCCACCTTTTCCAGCTTCTCCAGGGGCTCCTTCTCGTTCCCTGGGGGTGAGACCAGGCTCTCAGGGCTCTGCCCAGGGCCCCAGCTGTCAGTGAACCAGGACAAGCAAAACCAGCCTGGATGGCAGCCACCAGTGCTGGGCAGAGCAGCTCGGCTCCAGCACGAGGGCTGCCTGTGCCCATCCCATGAGCCCTGCGCAGTGACACAGGCAGGACAAAAAGTCTGGGTTGCTCTGCTTCTGATCGCCGAGGCATGTGTGCAGCTGCAACTTACCAGGGCCCTGCATCAAAGTGTGCCTGTGGCTCGCTCCCTTCTTCTATGGCAGGTGAGTATCCTGCATCCAAGGATCACAGAACAGGTCTTCTAATGAGGGCCTGTCCAAGGAGTGCACTGATAAACACCACCTGATCAGATCTTGGCAATCTGGGGAGAGAAACCAGAAGCCGCCAGTCAGTTGGAGAAAGCTCCTGTCCCACTATTCCCATGCCCAGGCCATGCTGCATGTGCTCAGAGCTGGGCCTAAACTTTCCCACCAATTCCCTGTTTTGGAGGAGATCAGGAGAGCAGGACATGTGCCACCTCCTCAGCAGCTGCCAAAGCAGGATGCTCACAAGCCAACTGCTGTTTCCCAGCACCGGTATTCCCCCCGTGCCCAGAGATGAGCATCCACCTTGAGAGAGCCGTTGTGGCAGGGAGAGCTGATGGCCCCAGCTGATCTTCTGACCCCTCCTGAAAGGGTGTCTTCCACAGACCATCTGGTGCAGCAGGATGCCCAGGGACCAGATGGTAGCTGGCTCGCCATAGTACCAGCCACAGTGGGTCCATTCCGGGGGGCTGTAGGATGGTGTTCCTATGGAATACAGATGGAGTTCATCAGGGGGATGCTGCTGCTCCCAGAGCCTGGCCCCAGCATCCCTGGGCATGCGGGGGCTGCACCAGTGGCACGTGGGGTGACCTGCTGCTCTCTCACCAGCACCAGTGACTTGTTTACAAACTCAGGGTTGGAAAAAAAGCTACTAGTGTCGGAAGGGGGCAGCGGAAGCCGTGGCAAGGCCTGGCCATGACATCCAAAGGAAAAACCCACCCAGCGCCGGGGAAAAACCATGCCCTCATCCTCCCTGCCTGCATTGCCCCAAAAAACATTATGAAGCCAGGGCAAATAAGGCAGGCAGAGCAGCCCAAGCCCATTCTTGCCTGCACATCAAACGGGCTGCTGCACTGCTTCTAGCCCCCGCTTCTCTGCTACTCTCACCCACAGGTGTTTTTGTTGAGCTGCCTGCCCCAACCCCAGCGCCAGTCCTGGGCAGAGTGGCTGGCAAAGGCTGCCAGCAGGGCTGGAAGCTGGCCCCCCACACACCCCTGCTCAAAAGCCACTTGGCTGAAGACTCAGTGCTGTGTCTGGCAGCAAAAGGGAGAGTCCCTGCTGCCACACCCAGGCTGGGCCATGAGATGCTGGGACCGGGAGCACACCCCTGCGTGGGCTCACCTGCAAACTGAGTGTATGCTGTCTTTTGCAGGTAGGTGCCACAGCCAAAGTCAATCAATTTGGCCTGCCCGGTAGCCAGGTCAACCAAGATGTTCTGGGGTTTGATGTCCCTGTGCAGGACCCCGCAGCTGGTGCAGTGCCGCACGGCTTCCAGGACCTGGCGGAACAGCTCCCGCGCCACCTCCTCGGACAGGAACCTCCGTGCCCGAATGAAATGCTGGAGGTCCTGACACCGCTCCGGGCGCTCCAGCACCATCACGATGTCGTTGGAGAGCTCCACCCACTCCAGCAGCTGGACCACACCAGGGAAGCCAGTGGAGACCCTGTCCAGCAGCACGATCTCCAGCGGTGCGCTGGTGCCGTTGGGCTGTGGGAGGACCACGATGCCGTCAGTGGGGCTGAGGCCCTGCCAGGGGTGGGGAAGCGCTCACCCTGCCCGGGATGTTCTGCACCCTCCAGTGGCCGCACGCCCGCTCTCCCTTGAGGCGTCCTGGCGGATTCCACCCTGCCGGGCCTCGGCTCGTCCCCGCCCGGCACGCCCCGGCTTCTCCCGCTGGCCCCCGCTCACTCACCAGCTCTCCCCAGTGCCGGACGCGGTTCCGTGGCACCCTTTTGATGGCCACCTGCAAGGCAAGGGGAGCAGCGGGCTGAGCTCACCGCCCGCCCTGCCCAGCCCCATCCTCTTCCTCCTCCTCCGCCCTTCTCCTCCTCCTCCTGCACCCCCTCCTCCTGCGCCCGCCGCTCACCGGGGCGCCATCCGAAAGCCGCGTCGCCGCGAAGACAGTTCCGAAGTCGCCGCGCCCCAGCAGCGAACCCAGCCGGTACAGCTCCTGGAGGCCCCGCTGCGCCTTCCCTGCCGGTGAGACGCGGCTGTCAGCGCTCGGCCTGGGGCCAGGAACGGCCCCTGAGCGCCCCTCAACCACCCCAGGCCGGGCATCCCCAGGCGTTCGCTCCTGGGAAGGCGACACTGGCGGCTCGGGGCCGGCGGCCGCGCTGGCCAGCGGCGGAGCTCGGGCCGGGGAAGGCGCAGCGCAGGCGGCGGGAGCGGCCGCGCCGCGTGTGTCCGCGGGGCCCGGGAGGGGCCGGGGCCGGGCTCGGAACAGGCGGAGGCAAAGCGCGGCGATACTGTCCCTGGCCCAGGCACCGATCCCCGCCCAGCACCGCCATCGCCAGGACAGCCGGAGGCGGGCGGAGGCGAGAGCGCGGTGGGAGGCCCGGGGGCGGGGACGGGGCAGCCCCGCCCGGGGCCGGGGGCGGGCCGGGGGCATGGCCCGGCCCTGCAGGGGAGAGGGACACTGGGAGAGGAGGGGGACACCGGGACAGGGAGACTGGGAGCGGGTGTGGGACTGCAGGAGAGGGAGAGGAGAAGCAGGAGGGAGTCGCAAGAGGAGCTTTTTTTTTTTTGCTGCTGCTGCTGCTGCTGCTGCCACTGCTGCCGCTGCTGCCGCTGCTGCCGCTGCTGCCGCTGCTGCCGCTGCTGCCGCTGCTGCCGCTGCAACTGAAGCCCCGGGGCCGTTTTTCCCCGGGGCCGTTTGTCCGTTGCCCGCTCAGCGCCACGCCGAGCCCCGTGCGCCCCGGGGGCAGCCCCTGAGCCTTCCAAACACGGGAACTTTGCCCCGTTGAGCCAAGACCCAGAGCCTTGACTCCTGCACTGTGGCAGAGCAATCCCCTTGGCCGCTGCTGTGCATTGTCCCTGCTGAGGGTCACACACTGTCAGAGAACATTCCTTGAATGCAGAATTCGTACCTGGCCCAAGCACTGCACTTGCGTCTCCAGCATTGCTTTCCAAGAAAAACGGGGGTAGGCAAATTGTGTGTAGCTCATGGTATTTTACAGCGTCCAAAACTTGCCAAGTCATGGATCTTAGAGGTGAGATCCATTTGTAGTTAATGAGATGGAGAAGTAGTGCAAAATGGAAAAGGGGAGCATAGAAATAAATAGAGAAAACCATCTTGGATTGGTTCTTTCCATTTTTGTTTCATTTTTTAAAAGCTGTTTCAGCTTTCCCAGAATCTTCTCCACAGTCCTGTCTGCTCTTTCCAAGAACCCTTCCTGGAGAACGAGCTGCAGCTTCTGTCACTAAATGTCCTACCAACGGCAGCAAGTTTGTGAAGGAAAATAAAAAATGGTTTTACAAATATATTACGGCAAAAGGAAGGCTAAAAACCGACCTTTGTTCTCTGCTGGATGTGGGAGGGAACTTAGGAACTGCAGATGAGGAGATGGCAGAAGTGCTTAATGCCTTCTTTGCCTCAGTCTTTAGTGGGAATATGGCTTGTGCTCAGGACAGCTGCCCTCCTGGGCTGGTAGATGGTGTCAGGGAATAGAATGGTGCCCCTGTTATCCAGGAGGAGGCAGCCAGAGAACTGCTGAGCCAAATGGATGTTCACAGATCTGTGGGCCCAAGTGGGATCCACCACAGGGTGATGAGGGAGCTGGCAGATGAGCTTGTGAAGCCGCTCTCCATCATTTACCAACAGTCCTGGCTCACTGGTGAGGTTCCGGAGGACCGGAAACTGGCCAATGTGACAGCCATTCACACAAAGGGTGGGAAGGAGGAACTGGTAATTAGAGGCCAGTTAGCCTGACCTCAGTACCCGGTAAGGTCACGGAGCAGTTTATATTGAGTGTCATCATGCAGCACCTACAGGACGGCCCGGGGATCAGAGCCAGCCAGCACGGGTTTAGGAGGGGCAGGTGTTGTTTGACCAACCTGCCTCTTCTATGAACAGGCGACCTGCGTGGTGGATGTGGGAGAGGCTTTGGATGTTGTCTGTTTGGACTTCAGCAAGGCCTTTGACACTGTCTCCCACAGCACACTCCTGGGAAAGCCGGCGGCCCACGGCTTGGACAGGAGCACTCTTTGCTGGGGAGGCAAAGGCAGAGGGTGGTGGGGAATGGCGCCGCATCCAGCTGGCAGCCGGTCACCAGTGGTGTTCCTCAGGGGTCTGTTCCTCGGGGCTCCTGGACTCAGCCCCAAATCCACCTGATAAAAAACCACCGAAATCCCTGCGGAGCTCTTGGTCTTCCTTCAGTTGTCTTCAAGTCTCCACGGCTTGTGCAGCTGCTTGGAATCAGTTCGGAATTCCCTTAAGGAGGAAGATATCAAGGCGCACCTCGTGATTTTTGGTTTTTTAATTGCAGGAGTATTTTTTTTATTTTTCATTTCATTGAAGAGTTGACTGAAGCGTTCTTTAGGTGATCTTGGTGCTGAATGTCTCCTTAGGAGTTCTGAGCACAGCGAAGAATGAGCCCCTTGCAGGCTGACCCTGTTTGGACAACCTGCTTCTCACCCAACCTCACCACGTGTGACATCACCCACCTTGGACTGCGCTCCCAAAACATCAAAGAAAATTCAGCATTTTTTTATAAAAACAAACTTATGTAAATAATAAAATTAGAAATTTAATTTTTTTATAATAACATTTTTCTATATTTTATTAGCCAATTTTTATATTGACATTAAAAAATCAATACATTTTTAGCAACGAAGAAAGTTATTGGTCATTGGTTCTAAGTAACACACTTCCCTTCATGAATTGATTGACCACTACTGGCTATTGATTTCTTCTTCTTCATGCTGATTTGCTCTATTTTTAGTCCTTTTGTCATCTTCTTTAGCATTTTCTCCGACAGGGTAAAAGGGGCAACTTTGGGGTTCATGGAGACATTTCTGGGGCACATTTGGGGCAGGGAATTTGGAGAGAACTTGAGGGTCTGGAGGACACATTTGGGAAGCGGGTGGACACTTGGAGGGGCACTTAGGGATTCTGTCGGACAATTCAAGGTCCAGGGGGGCACTTGGAGGTCAGGGAGGGGAATCCGGGGCCCTTCGGGGTCCGGGCGGGCACCTGGGGGGCTCTGAGGGGACTCTCTGGGGCGCGGGGGATGATGGGAGTTGTAGGCGCGGGTAGAACAGGGTTGAACGGCGCCGCGGAGCATCACGGGAGGTCGAGGCGCAGCTCCAATGGCTGTCGGCGGGGCGCGGGGCATGATGGGAGATGGAGTCACGGCTGGAGTAGCGCTCCGAGTGCGCCGCGGAGCATGCTGGGAGCTGTAGTCCCGGAAGTGGCTCGAACGGGGCGTCTGGGGCTCCGGGAAGGCGCTTTGGGGACACTTTTGTGTCCGAGCCGCGATTTGAGGTCCTCGGGGGGAACGTGTACGGCTCGGGAGCACTTGCGGGGAGCTTGGGGAGCTGTAACCGAGCTCTCTAGGGCCCCGGGCGGGGCAGGAGTTTTTAGGCGCAGAACCGTGTTCCGAGGGGCTCCGAGGCCAGGGGGGATGATTGGAGATGAATCCCTGAAGTCGCTCTAAGGGAAATCTGTGGGGTCGCAGCGTTCAAGGGATCCGGGGACGCTTTGGGGGCGGGGAATGGGCGCTGAGGGAACAGTTGGGGATCCTGGAGGGGCTGGGGGACACTTGTTTAGTTCAACGTGGTTTTCTGCTCATGAAACGTACGTATTGTATTTAAAACTTAATATTCCATAGGTATGGGTTCTACAGGCGTAGATATCAGTTAGCCTAAGTGCAAAACCTAATATTCCATGTAAGAATGATGTTCTCTACTGTTAAAAGCAAAATTAACCATAACAAACAAAAAGGAGAGGGTTAACAATTAATGAGAAAGGAACAGAAAAGGTTGTTATGCCACTGTAAACTTTCACTCTGAGTCTACATTTCAAATAATACAGGTGACCCATCTGAAGGAGGATTTCTCCTCAGGAGAAATGTCTTTCTAAAAGTTTCCTTTGTTGCAAGGAGCTGCCTCTGTGCCAGGAGCCCGGCCCAGCTCAGCAGCACAGAAACAGCACAAGGACTTGAATGACCCTCCCGTGGATTTGGTGTTTCCATTCAACTCTGTCCCTGAAAGAGTGTTCCAAAAACTTCTCAAGAGCTCAAAGGTAAATTAAAACACTGAAGTTTTTTGCAGTTTTAATGAGAAACACAGAGAGACCCAATGGAGAAAGTGTCCCCAGGTTCCATCACTGCAGGCACTGGTGACAGGTGGGGACAGACAAGGCAAAGGTGTCTCTGGTGCTGAGCAAACCTGGATGTGTTCCATGAATCCAAAAGGCCAAGGCCTGAGCCCCGGCCCCTGGCAAGGCAGGGATCTGTGGGGCAGGGATCTGTGGGGTAGGGATCTGTGGGGCAGGGATCTGTGGGTCACAGATCTATGGGTCAGGGCTCTCTGGGTCAGGGCTCTGTGGGTCCGGGATCTGTGGATCAGGGCTCTGTGGGTCAGGGCTCAGCCATGGGTCACAGTACTATGGGTCAGGGCTCTGTGGGTCAGGGCTCTGTGGGGCAGGGCTCTGTGGGGCAGGGCTCTGTGGGTCACAGATCTATGGGTCAGGGCTCTGTGGGGCAGGGCTCTGTGGGTCAGGGCTCTCTGGGTCAGGGCTCTGTGGGTCAGGGCTCTGTGGGTCAGGGCTCTGTGGTCACAGTACTATGGGGCAGGGCTCTGTGGGGCAGGGCTCTGTGGGGCAGGGCTCTGTGGTCACAGTACTATGGGTCAGGGCTCTGTGGGGCAGGGCTCTGTGGGTCAGGGCTCTCTGGGTCAGGGCTCTGTGGGTCAGGGCTCTGTGGGTCAGGGCTCTGTGGTCACAGTACTATGGGTCAGGGCTCTGTGGGTCAGGGCTCAGCCGTGGGTCACAGTACTATGGGTCAGGGCTCTGTGGGTCAGGGCTCAGCCGTGGGTCACAGTACTATGGGTCAGGGCTCTGTGGGTCCGGGCTCTGTGGGTCTGTGGGTCAGGGCTCAGCCGTGGGTCACAGATCCGTGGGTCAGGGCTCTGTGGGTCAGGGCTCTGTGGGTCAGGGCTCAGCCGTGGGTCACAGATCTATGGGTCAGGGCTCTGTGGGTCAGGGCTCAGCCGTGGGTCGCAGATCCGTGGGTCAGGGCTCTGTGGGTCAGGGCTCTGTGGGTCAGGGCTCTGTGGGTCAGGGCTCAGCCGTGGGTCACAGATCCGTGGGTCAGGGCTCTGTGGGTCAGGGCTCTGTGGGTCAGGGCTCAGCCGTGGGTCACAGATCCGTGGGTCAGGGCTCTGTGGGGCAGGGCTCAGCCGTGGGTCACAGATCCGTGGGTCAGGGCTCAGCCGTGGGGCTCACCGTGGCAGGGGTTGCTCAGGAGGTCACTCGGGGGGCGCCGGATCCTATGGGGCGGCTCCAGCGGCTCCTGTGGGGCAGAGACGGGGGCGGGACAATCTGTGGGGCAGGAGTCATCTGAGGGGCGGGGATGGGATCTGTGGGGCGGGGTTTGGGATTCGGGATCTATGGGGCAGAGGGGGGATCCCTCAAAATTCCCACAAAAATCCCCAAACTTCCCAAAAACTCCAAATTTCCCCCCCCCAAAATTCCAATTTTTTTCCCCGAAAAAATTCCCAAAATTTTTCCCCCCATTTTCCCAATTTTTTCCCAATTTTTCCCCATTTTTCCCAATTTTTTTCCCAATTTTTCCCAATTTTTTTAATATTCCAAAAGTTTCCCACAGAATCCTCAAAAAATTCCCCCAAAATTTTCCACAAAATTTTCCACAAAAATTCCCAAATTTTTCAAATCCCCCCAAATGTTCCCAATTTTTTTCCCAATTTTCCCAAATTTTGGGGTTTTCCCCCCAAATTTTCCCCAAAAATCCCCCTAAAAACGACCCCAAACCATCAAAAAACCCAAAATTTTCCCGATTTTCCCCCAAAATCCCCTAAAAATTCCCCCCAAAATCCCCAAATTCCCAATTTTCACCCAAATCTCCCAAAATTTCCCCAAAATTCTCCCAGATTTCCCAAATCCTCCATTTTCCCCCCAAAATTCCCCTAAAAATGACTCCAAAAATCCCAAATTTCCCCCAAATTCTCAAATTTTTACCCCAAATTTCCCCAAATTTGGGGGTTTTTCCCCCAAAACTTTCCGACCTTGAGGGCCACCAGTGGGCGCTCTGCGGGGAGAGAATTTGGCGGATTTTGGGAAAATTTGGGGGAATTTTGGGGAGTTTTGAAGGAATTTTGGGAGACTTTTGAGGATTTGGGGTCATTTTGGGGCAAATTTGGGGGGATTTTTTGGGAAATTTGAGAGAATTTGGGGGAAATTTCGGGTAATTTGGAAAAAATTGGGGGAATTTTGGGGATTTTGGGAAAATTCAGGGGATTTGGGGGGAAATTTTGGGGGATTTTGGGAGGAATTTGGGAAAAAAATTTGGTCTTTTGGGGGGAAATTTGGGGGTTTTTTTCCGGAAATTTGGGGGTTATTTGGGGGAATTTGGGTAAAATTTGGGGAATTTTTGAGGAAATTTTGGGAATTTTTGTGGGCTGTTTATGGGGGGAAATTCGGGAGAATTTTGGTCGATTTTGGGCGGATTTGGGGACAATTTTGCGGGAGATATTTGGGGAATTTTGAAGAATATTGGGGATTTTTGAAGACATTTTGGGAATTTTGGGGGGGATTTTGGTAAAATTTGGGGATTTTTTGCGACTTTTGAGGAAATTTTGGGAATTTTTTTAGATTTTGGGGAAGTTTGAGGGGAATTTTTGGGGAAATTTGGGGCGGATTTTTTTGGGGGGAAATTTGGGACAATTTTGGGGTCATTTGGGGCCTCGGTGTATCCCGTCGGGCCCCGCGGCGCCGATCTGCGCCTCGGTGTATCCCATCGTGCCCCGCGCTGCTTAGCGCCTCGCTGTATCCCGTCATGCCCTGCGGCACTGCTTTGCACCTCGGTGTATCCCGTCATTCCCCACGGCGCCGCTTTGTGCCTCGCTGTATCCCGTCATGCCCCGCGCCGCTTTGCGCCTTGGTGTATCCCGTCATGCCCTGCGGCGCTCTGTGCCTCAGTTTATCCCATCATTCCCCCAGCGCCGCTTTCCTCCTCGGCGTACAAATGACGTCACCCGCGTTTATTTTGCCTCTCATTTGCATAAATTTACATAAGGCTGGTGCATCAGTGAGGGGGGAGGGGTCAGAGCCACGCCCAGGCCCCTCCCAGTACAAACCAGTAACTCCCAGTCCCCGTGGTCAGTGACGTCATTCACGTTTATTGGTGCTCTCATTTACATAAATTTGCATATCGGCGCGGTGGGCGGGGTCAGAGCTGCGTTGGCCCCTCGCACTCCCTCCCAGTAGAACCCATTAACCCCCAGGCCCCGCCCAGCTTGTCCCGCCCTTGTTGTCGATCTATATAAGGGAAGGGGGCGTGGCCTGATGAGGGGCGTGGTCGGTTCACCTGTGGGGGGAGGGGCAAAGGTTACACCACGCCCAGAAACCCCGAAACCAGTTTAAACCAGTATAAACCAGTAACCCCCAAACCCACTCCCAGTCCATCCCAGTATAAACTAGTGACTCCCAAACCCTCTCCCAGTCCATCCCAGTACAAACCAGTGACCCCAAACCCACTCCCAGTTCATCCCAGTATAAACCAGTGACCCCCAAACCCACTCCCAGTTCATCCCAGTATAAACCAGTGCCTCCCAGTCCCCGTCCCAGTGCCCTCACCTGTCCATACTGGTTTGAACTGGGATCTCTCGACGCTCAGCAGCCTCCAGGGAGCGGCTCAGGGCCAGGGCCCGGCGCTGGGGGATACCGGGAGTTACTGGTTTATACTGGTTTGTACTGGTTTGGGGGTTTTCCTTACTGGTTTGTACTGGGAGGGGGTTTAGGGGTCACTGGGATGAAGTGGGATGAACTGGGAAGGGATTTGGGGTGACTGGTTTGTACTGGTTTATACTGGTTTGGGGTTTTTCTTTACTGGTTTGTACAGGTTTGTACTGGGAGGGGGTTTGGGGGTTTTATGGGACTTTTGGGGAGAATTTTGGGGATTTTGGGGCATCAAAAATCCCAATTTTCAGTGGGAATTTTGGGTGAATTTGGGGGATTTGGGGGCTTTAAAAATCCAAATTTTTAGTGGGAATTTTGGGGTGAATTTTGGGGGTTTTGGGACTTCAAAAATTCCAATTTTTGGGTGAATTTTGGGGATTTTGGGGCTCCTAAAAATTTTAATTTTTAGTGGGAATTTTGGGGTCATTTTTGGGGATTTGGGGCCTCCAAAAATCTCAATTTTAGTGAGAATTTTGGGGGATTTTTGCTGGGAATTTTGGGGTGAATTTGGGTAATTTTGGGGCTTCAAAAATCCCATTTTTCAGTCAGAATTTTGGGGTCATTTTTTGAGATTTTGGAGCTCTGAAATCCCGATTTTTAATGGGAATTTTTGGGGTCATTTTTGGGGCATTTTGGGTGAATTTTGGGGGATTTTGGGGCTCTAAAAGTTCCAATTTTTAGTGGGAATTTTGGGGTGAATTTAGGGGATTTTGGGTGGAAATTTTGGGGTGAATTTAGGGGATTTTGGGGCTTTAAAAATTCCAATTTTTGGGTGAATTTTTGGGATTTTTGGGGCTCTAAAAATCCCAGTTTTTAGTGAGAATTTTGGGGGTTTTTGAGGGATTTTAGGTGGGAATTTTGGGGGGAATTTTGGGGCTTTAAAAATTCCCACTTTCAGCAGGAAATTTTGGGGTGAATTTTGGGGTTTTTTGGGCTCTAAAAAATCTCAATTTTAGTGGGAATTTTGGGTGGGAATTTTGGGGTGAATTTGAGGGATTTTGGGGCTTAAAAAAATCTCAGTTTTCAGTCGGGATTTTGGGGACATTTTTTCCGATTTTGGGGCTCTGAAATCTCGATTTTTAGTGGGAATTTTTGGGGTCATTTTTGGGGCATTTTGGGTGAATTTTTGGGGATTTTGGGGCTCTGAAAATCCCAATTTTTAGTGGGAATTTTGGGTTTTAATGGAGGGATTTTTAGTGGGAATTTTGGGGTGAACTTGGGGGATTTTGGGGCTTCTAAAAATCCCATTTTTCAGTCGGAATTTTGGGGTCATTTTCTGGGATTTGGGGGCTCTGAAATCCTGATTTTTAATGGGAATTTTTGGGGGCATTTTGGGGGCATTTTGGGTGAATTTTGGGGGATTTTGGGGCTCTAAAAGTTTCAATTTTTAGTGGGGATTTTGGGGTTTTTTGGGGGGATTTTGGGCCTCTGAAAATCCCAATTTTTAGTTGGAATTTTGGGGTGAATTTTGGGGATTTGGGTGCTTTAAAAATCCCAATTTTCAGTGGGAATTTTTGGAGTAAATTTTTGGGATTTTGGGTGGAAATTTTGGGGTGAATTTTGGGGATTTTAGGGCTTCAAAAATTCGAGTTTTTGGGTGAATTTTTGGGATTCTTGGGGCTCTAAAAATCCCAATTTTTGGGGGGAATTTTGGGGTAAATTTGAGGGATTTTGAGGCTTAAAAAATTTCAGTTTTCAGTGGAAATTTTAGGGTCATTTTTAGGGATTTTGGGTGGAAATTTTGGGGTGAATTTAGGGGATTTTTGGGCTTTAAAAATCTCAATTTTGGGGGGGAATTTTGGAGTAAATTTTTGGGATTTGGGGTGGAAATTTTGGGGTGAATTTAGGGGATTTTGGGGCTTTAAAAATTCCAATTTTTAGTGGGAATTTTGCGGTTTTTTGAGGGATTTTAGGTGGGAATTTTGGGGTGAATTTGGGGGATTTTGGGGCTTTAAAAATCTCAATTTTTGGGGGGAATTTTTGGGATTTGGGGGCTCTAAAAATTCCCACTTTAAGCAGGAAATTTTGGAGTGAATTCTGGGGATCTTTGGGCTCTAAAAATTTCAATTTTAATGGGAATTTTGGGGGAATTTTGGGTGGGAAGTTTGGGGTGAATTTGGGAGCTTTTGGGGCTTAAAAAAATCTCAGTTTTCAGTCGGGATTTTGGGGTCATGTTCTGGGATTTTGGGGCTCTGAAATCCCGATTTTTAGTGGGAATCTTTGGGGTCATTTTTGGGGCATTTTGGGTGAATTTTGGGGGATTTTGGGGCTCTAAAAGTTCCAATTTTTAGTGGGAATTTTGGGGTGATTTTTGGCATTTTGGGGGGAAATTTTGGGGTGAATTTTTGGGATTTTGGGTGGAAATTTTGGGGTGAATTTAGGGGATTTTGGGGCTTTAAAAATTTGTCCTGGGTTGAAGTATATTCTATCACCATCTTCATGAACTGCTGAAACCAGGTGAGGCAGTGCTCCCTGCCTCCTCCACTCTGGCTTATCTTCTGTTAATGGGCCCATCAGCACCTTTGCTGCACAGCTCACAGATAACCCCCTCCTGGACTACCTCCTGTTAATGGGCCCATCAGGCCTTATCACATGACTCACCATCCCATTGTGAGATGCTCCGCCCAGAGGGAGGAACCCAGCATTCCAGCCTGGATATAAGCTGAGACTCTGAACACCAGAGGGGTGCTTACCCACTGGATTCCCAGAGGACCCGAGCTACCAGACCTTTCTACAGGATCACTGCTTCAGGAAGACCACCTCATCTGGACTGCTTTCATCACTGCGCTCAGGTTGTATTCTGACTCTGTCAGTGGTCTTTTGTATTATTGCATCTATTTTAGTTTACTTTCTTTCCTTTTTTTTTTTTTTCCTATTAAATTGTATCTCTGACTTGGAGCCTCTCATTTGTTTTGCTTCCAAACCACTACACATGGAAAAGAAAAAGCCCATTTTAGTTATTAATACAGTTGTTCACGTTCCATCACAATCAGAAGACAGCATAATTAACTATTAGCATATTATTTGAGAATCAAAGCTTCCAGCCAGAAAAACTGCCTGTCAAGAGATGTCAGTAAGAAGAGGCAGCCATAGTACGGAGACCACACAGTTCCTCGTGCCCACACGTTCCCAGTGCACGATGCAAGTAATCATCAAAAGCACAGCTGAGACAGAATACAGTAATAGAAAGTTAACGACTTACACCATTTGCACCATAAGAATGCAGTAAGAGGAGGGAGCTCAGGCAAATACAGTTACAAAGTAGGTTGAAAAGCAAGCTCGTCTTACTAATCAGAACAGCATTGAGCAGTACAATGTGCAGAATTCAGAGACAACGTAACAAAAATATTATCTAGCAAATAATATATGCCTGTGGTTAAAGATCGAAATTATGACACCCATTCCTGGTTTTGCCAGCTCTCCTGTGGAATTGTGAGGAGGCTCCACTTCTCCATCATTAAAATGGGGATCACAGGAAATTCTTGTTACTTGGAATGCTAAAGTTTACTTAAACTTTCAAATTCTGCGTATAGGATACTGCAGAAGGAGTGTTTTCAGTTTTATTTAAGTCTTGAATTTTAAGCACAGTGGAAATGAATGAAAACACAGTTAAGTTAAACTCTGGTGCTTATTTGTCCCTGGACCTTTTGGATAAAAGTCCCTCTGGACTAAAAATCTGAGGAAAACTAGTAACAGCAGGGAAAGTCAATTGCATTCATAAGTAGAAATGAAAGCTATGTAAGGTGAAGAAACTCGTGTGGCATGCGTCAATGGAACCAGTCCTAGTTATTAGTTACTAGTCGCGGCGAGCAGGCGCTTTCTCGCTTCCCAGGCTAGGAGACGCACTTTCCGTGCTGCAGAAGCTTCTCTGCTTGTGGAGAGAACCAGTCCACCAGGCCATTGCTATTCCAATTTAAACATTCAGTTCCACTCTCTGCCGTGCTCCAGATACCCCTATATGTTACTCCAGTGTCTTTGTAGCATTTAACTTCAGTATCTGAAAACAAGGTAAGATCTGAAAATCTAAGGACAGCATACCAATTCTTTTCCCTGACAGTTTCCCCAGTCTCTATTCTGTTTAAACTTGGCTCTCAAATGTCTTGTCTAGTAAGTCAGTGAAAATGCCCTGTCAGGCAGTCTGTAAGTGTATATGAAGGTCTTCAGTTACAAAATTTAGAGTTTTATTAAGAGACACCTAGAACAACCAAGATGTGCTTAAAAGTTCTTTGTAGTATTAGCTTTAGAATAAAAAAAGACAACTTACTAGAGAGCCTAGCCTACAGCAGGAGCTTCTGAGTATCTCATCCTTGTGTACTGCACAGCTAACCCCAATAGCATTGTTCACAGCAGTTGCTGCGGTATACTCACCTATTTCACACCGCTTCCCTGAGAAACCTTGGTGGCACTGGCAGATGAAGAGCTGTGGGGAATAATATGCCTGTGAACACTGGCCACCATTGTAGCCTTTATTTCTGGTGCAGGCTGTGGAATAAGCAAAAGCCAGGAAATACTGTTAGATTTCACAGAAGCAAGAAGCTGGAAATGTAGACACACCTTTCATTTTCCTGTCAGTCTCTTTTAGCCTGTTCTGTTTTTCCCTACCCACCTGTTATTGCCATGTGCTTACAGCCTTTTTGTGTAGCGCTTCAATTTTTTCTCTGTTTCATTCTCTCCACATATTCTATCAGACTTTCTCAGCTCCATGCCCACTCCCACTTAGTCCCGCCCATGACAGTGTATACTGGTATTTTCTTTTCTATCCTCTTCTATTCCCAGACAAATTTTCTGTGCAGTAACTCTGGCCCTGACAGTGGATGATTAGATGGACAAGCTCTCACCATTTCCTTTTTCTTTGTCATAGTTACCTCTGACAGGCACAGTGTGGCAGTGACTCCAACCACTGCCACACCTACAGTATTCGATTCTGCTCCCTGAAAGCCTCAGCCAGGTCCCCCGTATTGGTAAATTTCTGCAGATGAATTATCTGTGCAAATGGCTGTAATCAGAGAAAGGAAATCCTCTTTTAGTTCAGGGAAAAGACCTGGCTGAGCAAAAGGACTCCCTTCTATTTCCAGGAGAAAAGCATCTGTGATGGGAGCATCTGTCTAATGGGTTGCCCTTTTTCCTTCTCCGACCACAATTGTCCCATCTCTCTTGCTGCTGTGCTGCCAAATGTACTGTACCACTATTGACTCGTCTCTCTTTCTTTCAAGAAGAGCAGAGGGAGGGGAAAACTTTGTTGTGGATGGTATTAACGCTCTGGTATTTTGCCTTCTGAATCTCTTATCCACATAACCATGACAAAAAGCTCTCAGGCTCTGTTTCCTCAGCATGATTTGCATTCCCCTCCCATGTTCATAATGCTCCAGCTAACATGGTTTTAGTTAGCCTGGCTTACCTCTAGATCTGGCTCCTCGTTTGAAATGCATGTGTAAGCCCTGCAAGCAAAGAAGGTTAATTCTGTGAGTAACTGCTCTCTTAAAAAAGATGAGAGAACAAGTGCCTTCAAAGAGTCAGTCCTTTTCTTAAGGGCATATAAATCAGGAAGCTCTGAGGAATTGTCTGCCCTCTTGTCAGACAGTACAGTGAAAAGTGCCTCTAGTACCTCAGTATGGGTTCCTAAGAATTGTAAATCATTTTGTTCCACAGATTACCAGGTGATTGCTTGTCATCTGAGTGAGGTGAATTTGGGATATGCCGTACTCACATTGTGTGTGAAGTCCTTATGTGTTCTTGGGGCGTTGCAAATGCTAACTAAAGCTTGCCAGCTTTCTGCTATTTGAAGGAGGTTCAAGCAAATAATTTCCAAGGTAGGTACAGTCAACAAGCAGTTACTTTTGCTCACTGACATGCAGTTTCCCCGTGAGACTTTGTAGCTTGATTATCTTTAAGAGACATGTCTCTTGCAGCCAGTTAAATGAAATATTTTGGATAAAGTTTAATGGAGGAAACCAATTTAGAAAGCTTCTTTGATTAGGCCACAAGAGAAAGAAGATAAGAAGGAGGAAAGGTGGGATAGCAATTTTTTGAGAAAGGGAGTAAACGTTCTGGAATTGTGTAGCATTTACTCAAGCTGTGTGTGGTGTGAGGCTTAAAGTGAGGGGACAAGGGAACCACTGACGTGCAGTTTTAAGTGAGAATAGTGATGAAGATGATGACCATAGAAGACGGAAGGCTGGTTACAATGGAGTTCTTATTAACAGTGAAAGGTGACAGTGAACAGATACACCAAGAATACCCGGAGAAGACTTGTTTACTTGCAAGTCTTGAAATGAAAACGAGCCAGGATAACACATAACACATCCACAATGATAGACCACTTTGTAACATTTTTCTTCCTCTGGTTTGTAGTGAGCTAAGCAGATTCTCATTCTGTCTGATGCAGACAGCTGCAGCCAATGGCAAAGAAATGCTGCTGAAAATACAGGAAGATGGCAAGAGAATTATTTGATGCCTTAGCCTCTTACCTGGCACTGGGCAGTCATGATTGCTCCTACCAGCACAAGGAGACATGGGAGCTTGCCTTCCATTCGGAGTGTTTTTCACATCAGCTCTAAAGATCAAATTATCTGTAGAGACAAAAGATAGGATGTTGAACAAAGGAAGTTTACAGTGTGAATGGAGTTCAAGGTGTAACTTTAAATGAAAGTTTTAAATGATGAGAATTCTTTTTATACATTTTTTCAACCCATCACTTCTCAGCTGTCTGGTCTAACTGTCCTGGTCTTCCTAGGGAAACTGCCAGGCTGGATGCAGATGTGCTTTTACTTGATAAACTTAGAAACTCGATAAGCTAAAGCACACTCATTTACATCTGGAGGAAACTGAGAGAGTGCTTCCTGGGGAATAATACAGAAGTAAATTCCAAGTACTTTTTCCCTAAATTGTAGGATGCCAACAGTAGTACCATGTGCACTATTAGAGAGATGGGCTTATCTGATGATGCAGTGTAATGGTGATTTAAATGCGTTAATTGAGATTCTGATTACTGACACCTACTTAAGAGATCTCTTGCAGAGGGTCTGCTGAAGGGTCAGTTTGTGTTAACTGTGGTTTAAGAGGATCTGCATTTCTTGTAGACTGCTACTTTGGGTGAGAGTGAAGATTCTCTCTTGTGTAGAGAATGTGTAGGCAAAATGACTTTGCTTGATGATAGGTGAGGACTTATTTTCAATATTTCTACCGATTCTTCCCAACTAAGCCTTTAGTTTTTACTAGTATCATACGCTTTTGCTAAAAAGGCAGAGTTATGGCAATGGTCTGGCAGGCTAGCTTTTTTTCTGATAGTCTCATTTATTTGTTGCAGCATCTTTCTGTATGTCCCTTCTATGCAGTCACAACTATACATTATTCCCTCTAATCTCTTCAGCAGCTTTACACTTCAAAGCCCTCTTCAATCCACCAAGAAGAGTTTCTGCTTTCTCCAAATCGATTTACATAGTCTGACTCGTCTATCAGTACTCTTGGGAGAGAACCTTCATTGATCCCTAGTGGAAGATTGTAAGGTGTCATGTAGATGTGGTACCATTGTGGGGTAGGTGCATCTGTAGGCTGTACCCTTCCTGAAAGTGATGAACTCTTGTCTGTCATAGGAAGAGATAACACATGGTAGTTCTAATCCTAAGGCTTTTCTGACCTTTGCTATAATCTGCCCATAGCTAAAACACAGACCTTAGGCCTCAGATGGGAGTTGATACTGTCAGGCAAAGAGGGATGGAACAAATAGGAGGATGAAAACGGGATGACAGTGACTTCTTTCATCTTCTTTCCCATGCAATTAAACCAAGGCACAAAGCTGTAATTGCTGCTACCGCAAGTCACAGTCCATAGAGTTTTGTGCTTCTGGAGAATTTAATTGCTGTTGCTGAAACTTCTTGCATCCCTGAGAATTTGTGGAACTCTGGAGTTCCCTCGGGATAGAGAAGGGAAAGACTACATTCTGTGTTCCTTACTTGCAGTACCTGGACCAGCTGGAGAATTGCTGTGGCTTGCGGGAAGAAGCTATTCTTATCTTGTTATCTGACATTGGTAAGTGGTGGCAGTACCTTCAGTTGTGTGAACTATGGAAACCCTTTTAGTCCTGAGTCCACTCTCCAGATATACAGTAGTGACCTTAGTGACTCCATTTCAGACTGACCTTTTATGATCTTGATCATTTCCCAAAAGTGTTGGGAGTCTGGGGAGGTAAACTGTATCAGGCCCCAGAGCTGCTGGAACAGCAGAAGTATAGGGTGACAGTGGATTCCTGGAGCTTTGGCACGCTTCCTTTGAGTGCATTACAGGCTTCCGACCATTCCTACCCAACTGGCAGCCAGTGCAATGGTGAGTGAACCGTGGCTGGGTGGTAAGTGGGCATGATGTGACTTTCCTGTTTACAGGAAGCAGAAGTGTGGTCCCTTGATTCTGAGGATAATATCCCCATGTTTCTTGCCCTTTTGGAAAGTGACCCCTTTCACGGGGGCTTGACTCACCTGAGCAAGTTCAGCATTCCTGATCCTTGCTCTATGGGATAAGGGCTGACTCCCGCAGGGCAGGTAACAGAAACCAAAGTGGCATCTGTATTATATGTCAAGAGTAGCTTTCAAGAGCCTACTAGCATGCAGGCTGGGAAAGGCGGGCAATTTTTTCACCATTGTACTCGCTTACATTAGGCATACAAAAGTGCATCAGAAGAGTGAGCTGGATATTGTTGTTTCAGAAGACTTATCCGGAGAAGTCAAGTTTTCTAGCAGTTTGCCCTGCCCCAACAATCTAAACAGGTGAGTACTAAAAATTGCTGTGCTGAGATAAACTGATTCTTCTGCAAAAGGACCAAGTTTGTGTTATATGCCTTACTGTGTTAATCTGTGAATACATTGAGTGCGTGACACAGGCAGTACTACTGTCACTTGTCAGACTTGTGTAGTCTTGGTTTCTGCCTTCTAAACACTGCGTTTGTGATGGGGAGAGGTGGAGTGCTGGAGGGAGAAGGAGGGGGGCAGTTTTGTCAGTCCTCCCACACAGAACAGGCCGTATCGTTACTGCCAATGAACTTTTACCTTTTCTGATCTGGTTTTTGTTGCTCAGTGTTTTGTCTGGGAGGCTGGAGAAATGGCCGCAACTCATGTTAATGTGGCACCCACGTCAGAGAGGTACAGATCCTACCTATGGACCCAATGGGTGTTTCAAAGCATTGGATGACATTTTGAACTTGAAGGTAAGCAATATGTCTGTATTACCCTAAAAAGTTTTCCAGAGAGCAGTTTCCTGAGCCTCTGAATCCTGGACTTAGGAGGAAGAGTGAGGCAGAAACTCATAGAACTGTCTCCTGATCGTTAGTGACAGGTGCTTTCCTCTTGCTTCTTTGAGGACAAATACTCCCTGAGCTTGTTGGGAGTAGCGAATAGCTTCTGTGCATGCTTGGTTCCATATTCTGATAGAGGATTCTACAGGTATTTAACTGCCATGTGGCCTCTCTTCCACTTGATGGAGGACAAGAACTTTGCCATAATGTTAGGAAGTAGCTGTAAAGTGACTTCTTGATTCTGCCAAGTGCTTTGAAGAGTTTCTTGGTGGTCATTTTTTCGGTCCCTCAATCTCTGCTCTAAGATGACCAATGTATCTTCAGCCTTTCTCATGCCATGCTACTCTTCTGGTAGGTGCTTCACGCTTTGAACATGGTTACGGGAACTGTGCACACCTACCCTGTGACAGAGGAAGAGACTCTGCAGAGTGTGAAGGCCAGGATTCAGTCAGATACAGGAATTCCAGAACAGGACCAGGAACTAGTGCAGGAAGCAGGACTTGAATTGTTTTCTCAGAAGTTGGTCACTAAACATACAGCTGATGGCAAGGTGAGTCTCGGTATTCCCTTTCTTAAGTTTGAGTGAATCAGAAGTCACTGCACTCGCTTTGGGATCACAGCACTCCCTGCTGTTGTGGCATGCTTTTGTCATGGTAACCTCACAGACCTAACAGCCACTGTAGCGTAGGCAGCCTGTTGCCTTTGGTGCTCTGTGTTTGGTTGAGGAGGACTCTTCTGTTTGTGGTGTTGCCAAGGCTTGCTCTTCCCAAGAAAACCTGGTTGGGTCTTTTGTCTTGTGCAGGGGAATGATACTGCAGCAGCAGACACAGACCTTCTCTTCCTCTTTGATAACAAGAAAGTTTCCTGAGGCTCAGGTGGCCTTGCGTCCTCATCCAGAAAGTGTTGGCTGCATCCGTAAGGACTCCTCTGGCATGAATATGAAGGGCGGGCCGGGGTCAGTGTTGAGAGGGGCGTCTGTGTTTTGTGGTCTGTATCATGCACAAAGAGTAGAGGGAGCTTTTGCGTATTGGGACTGAAGAAGCAGTAAAATGGACTGTCATTCATTCAGTTTATCAGAATAACTAAAAAAGGGAGGTGTTTGATTTTGACATGCTAGGGGAGCTGCACAGGGGTTATCCAGCTCTAGGCTTTGCAGGCAGTAACATGCCCCTCAAAGGAGCAATGTTTTGGTCTGGTTTGTGATAACACAGTATTCCTGCTTCACGCTGATATGTCCATTTCCCTTTCTCCCACCTCCTCTGTTTTCAGTTCAGGATCCAAAGAAGAATCTCCACCTTTTCCAGTTGCGGAAAGTGTGGGGTCAGATCTGGCAGACGATGCGGATGCTGAAAGAGGACTGTAATCGGCTTCAGCAGGGGCAGCGAGCAGCCATGTACGGTGGCCGTTTCTCCACAATACTTATCTCTGTCTTTGTGCGCTGGTGGAAGGGAAGACAGAAATGGGACCCTGTTGGAATGGGGAAGCCCGTGATTGGAGCTGTATGCAATTCATGAAAAGTGGAGAGTTAGCCCTTTGGCACAACTGCATTTGTCCTCAGCGCTATCTCAAGTATCTGTTTTGGATGTAAATGAAAGCCTGGTGGATTTCTACTTTCAGAGGCTAATAGGACCTTCTTGTCCTTGCAGGATGAATCTGTTGCGTTACAATAGTGCCCTCTGGAAGATGAAGAATTCTATGGCCTCCCTTTCTCAGCAGCTGGAAGCAAAGCTGGACTTCTTTAAAACAAGCATCCAAATTGACCTGGAAAAGTATAAAGAGCAGATTGAGTTTGGAGTTAGTGAGTATAGCATCTGGCAAACGGGTCTTTTCATGACTCTTCTCCTCACAAAAACACCTGCCTCCTTCTCTGTGAACCTGAGAAAGCCAGTCACCCTTCTTTGATTCCTGTAGCTTCTGAGAAGCTGCTGTTTGCCTGGAAAGAGATGGAGCAAGCTGTGGAACTTTGTGGGTGGGTATGTTTCTAAATCTAACTGCTAGTCATAAAGAGGTTTGTTTTTGTTATCTCTCCCCTCCTCCCCCTTTAGCTTCATTGTCCCTGCCTTAAATAGAAGCCCCTTGTATCTGCCCTGATGTCAGATTTCACATTGCCTTGGTTTGTGTGGCACAATTTTTGTCCATTATTAGTACTACATGAAGCTCATTCTGTTGTAAGGCTTAGGGGGAAATGGGAGATCTTGGCGAAGCCCCAGAAACGTCTTGGAATTTCCTTGAATTGAAACGACTCGTTTGTCTTTGGCCAAGGCTGCTGTTTGCATCTTGTTGGTTTGTTTAGAAATAAGAATGAGAAAGGAAGAACCAATGTGAGTGTGAGTGGTAGTGTCTCTAGGTATGAGACTGTTGTGTTGCTTATGTTCTACCCTGCTTTTAGGAAGATGATGTGGAGCAGGTAGTGAAGAGGATGATGGCCCTGCAGACAGACATCGTGGACCTGCAGAGAAGCCCGCTAGGTCGTAAACAAGGAGGAACACTGGAGGATTTGTGAGTTGAACTACCTTGAGCTTCAGATGCAGGAGTGTTTCTGGCTAAGCTTACTCACTAGAGGACAGTGAAAGGGCTGTTTCTTCCACCCAAATTGTGGGGGACTGGGAGCACTTTAACACTAAAGATGTTTTTTGACTCATCTGTCATTGTTCTGAAATGGCAGACAGGTATAGAAAAGATTTGAGTTCTCAAACTATTTGTTCCATGTTTTGGTTCTTTGGAAATCCTTTTCTTTCCTGCTTTTTTCTTCTAGAGAAGAACAAGCCAGAGAGCTGTACCGAAGACTCAGAGAGAAGCCAAGAGGTAAAAGACGCTTTAGCTCAAGGTCAGCTTGCTTTGTGTGTAACTTTGGAGGTGTAGTAACGATCACTGAGAAAACTATCTGACTTCTAGGCCTGCCCAGACACTAGCAGCACATGGGCTCTCCTGGATTGCCTTTTCTCGAGAGGGAAGTCAGGGAGTCAGTTTCACACTAGGCCAGCCTTCCTTTCTTGGTGCTTTGTGAGCTGCTCTCGAAACTCCTCTGGAGCTCTTCTCAGAGCAGGCTGTTGCCATAAGCAACAAACAACCTTTCTGGGTAGAAAGGATGAAAGACACGACTGTTCCTTTGATACAGTCCCAACTCTCCTTTTCAAGTTCTTTAAATTTTGAAGAAGGTGGCTAAAATTCAGTGTAATTCATCCCACTCAAACTCGCATATCCTGAACTTTGGCTGTTTCAGGATTAAAGCAGTAGTGGAAATGAGCCGCTAAGAATCTTCTCACTCTGTCCTATAAACCGACCTTTCTGTGTAATATTGGCTCTCATTCCGGATCAGAGGACAGGCGGTGACAGCCAGGAAATAGTACGACTGCTTCTACAGGCAATCCAGACCTCTGAAAAAAAAGTTTGAGTCATTTATGCTCAGCTCAGGTGAGCTTTGTACATTTTATTCAGAGTTGAGAGAAGGTATTTTCTCTTCCAGCAAGAGAAGGTTTAAAACTCATTGCATATGACTCTTGAGATCTTGCAGTGTTAACAGAAAATAATTAACTTCAGAACTGTTCTCCTACTGCAGTGGCCCATGTGTGATCTGATTAGTTTTTATTTTTTTAATAGTAAAACTGTAGTTTGAAAACAGAAGGCATTGGAATTGTTCCCCAGAGTGGAGAAAGTGATGAATCTGATGAGTGAAGATGAGGAAACAGCTGTTAGGCTTCAGGAGAAACGACAGAAGGAACTGTGGAACTTGCTGAAAATTGCTTGTGTAAGTAAAATAAGAACTCCCCTTTAACCTGAGAATATGGTTTGTAGCACAGGCTACTGAAACAATAGTAAATTGAGTGTATCCTATGGTTCTTTTCTTTCTTTTGAATCAGTATGAAAGCCAAGTTCCAGGTTGTCTCATATTCCCGGCTGCTGAAAACTAGTGGGAACAATAACACTCTGAATATTCTGTGTTTTCTTCAGAGTAAAGTGCGTGGTCCTGTTACTGGCAGTCCAGAGAGCGTGAACACATCCCGTCTTGGTAGCTCAGGTCAACTGCTGCTGCAAGTCCCTTCTGGAACATTCAATTTATCAGAATCTGTAAGAAAAAGGTGAGGCAAAGTCTGGAGTTCTTCGGCTGCTAATGCCACCACTACAAAGCTAGGCTTCCTGCTTTCTGCAATAATGGCACACAGGGTTTCTCATATTTTACGCTTTGTGTTCAGCTTGCATTGTCAGCAGCCTTAGTTTACTTGGTAGTTAAGACTTGCTGGGGCTTTCAGATCTTCCGTATGAAAATTGGGTATCATGCATGGCTTCACTTCCCCCAGCCTCAGTAACAAAAGTGGTTTTTTGGTTTTCTTCCTTTAATCTGAGATGGTTGGGCTCACTTGGAAGTACACTGCCAGCAAGAACTGTTGAAGTATTGTCATGTAAGGTCACAGTAGCTGAGCTGTGTCATTGAGACTGCTGCATGCGTAGTTCCGGCTTGCTTAATTGAACTGGGTTACCACTTGGAATGAAAGACCTTGGTTTGTTTTTTTGCCTGTTGCCCCATCCTTAAGTTTATAGGCTTCTCAGCTTTTCCTCTAGCAGCAGTGTTTCCACCTAATAAGAACCCAATTCCATCTTGGAATACATTTCCTTTCCCCCGTTTGGTAAATCAGGGGCTGCCACCAACTTTTCAAGTTGCAGTATGAATTACAAGCCTATGTCCTGACTAACTTCAGTGTTCTGCAGCGTATCTGCCAGAAGTATTTCTTAATGATAGAGGCAGCATCTCTTTAAACTGCCACAGAAATTAATAGTGTAATAATTGCCCCTTTCAGTGAGGAGCTGCTGCTGGAATCTCGGGAACTTTGTAGCCAACTAGAAAATGTGATGCATGACACAATGAAGGATCAAGAGCAGAGTTTCTTGGTAATGTATTCACTCTTCTGTAAATGGACTAAGGAAGTGCCTGGCTTCGAAGTTCTGAATGTGCAACTTCGCCACCACTAACACAGCTAAATGAAATCTGCATTTTACTCATGGCCAGGGGGGAGAGTAGGAGATGCACAGAGATAGGAAGCACCGGTTCCCTCATAATCTGCGCCTGACATATTCTGCTTGCCAAAACTGGGAGCCACATGCTGGGAACTTGCTGCGCTAAACAGTAAAGGATGGGGCAAAGCACTTGGCTGTTGTACAAAACTACTGCAAAACTGCACACAAATTTGGGATGAGCGGGTGTCAGGGATCCTTAATTTAACAATGCAGAATATTGAAGAGAGAGTAAAATACTGGAGAGTGCAAGTAGGTTGTTTCCTTGACAGCAGTCACGTGGCTCATCATGAAATTGACCAATTTGTTCCCAGTAAATTTTTTATACCTCTTAACACACTTTACCTTTATTTTAGAAAAAGCTCAACTGTAGCCTGGTGTTGAATTTCATTTATTCTTTTGCCTCTAGACTGGAGCTGGCTGCAGCTTCAGGTAGAAGAAACAAACAATCCAGAACAAACCCAGATGTAGAATCACTCTGGTTGCCTCTGAAGCCATGCTGCTTTGGGAAGCCAACTGTGAAAAGCTGCTTCCTCTGAGAAGGGAATATCAGCTGCCTTCTACTGTCACCAACTGCTTATGTGATACATATGGCTTAGCTTTTAGTATCCACTTCTCAGACACTTTCACAAAGATACATTAGGGAATGCCTGTTCTAACTGCTTGGAGAATGTTCTTAATTGTGCCTTAAGACAGCAGATCTCTGTCCTGATACGTCTTCCCTTGGGCATCGCCTGTGGCTGTTTTGCTGCATTTTAGGCTTTCTAATGAACAATGGACAAGGTACACCCAGTCACTGGTAGATGTCACCTTCCTAATGAACTGTGAACTTAATTGCTTAACTTTGCTGATTTGCACTTTTTTTCTTTAAGTGTAATGGTTGTACTTACCTAATACTTGTTTCCTGTATGGGAACGAAATTATCTAAAACATGTAAACTTTTGGTTTGCTCTTTTTGATGCGCTCAATAACACTATAATGGAAAAAACTGCTTTCACTGTGCAGGTCTCTAAAACGTGAGAGGTGTAAGAATGTTAGCCTGGAAACCAAAGAAGGAAATCTTCAGTGTACAGGTATCGTGTAACAAAGCATTTGCAGATTATCTATTAACCATGCTTAAAGTTGCATGAAAAGATGAAAAAAAGACCAAAAAACCCAGCTGGATGGAACCTTGGTGAGAGTCAACACACACCAACCTTGTGTTCTGACTGTGACCAATTTATTTCATTCTGTTCTAACCCCAAATTTCCACTACAACACAGAGACCTCCTTTTATAAAAGGCTGTGAAGTATAGGACATGCAAAATGCAATACAATAATAGGGAGAGGTTGGATTTTCTTTTGGTTTTTTTGGAACAGATTTAAAATACAGGAAACTGAAATGTGGCACAAACATCACAACTTCCATGCATGCCTTCAAGTGTCTTCCTTTGTTGTGCTGGCACACTCTGGACTTCAGCATTGGGTTAAAGTCATTCTTGGGCAGAGTAGAAAGTTCACACTTCTTCAAATTTCCGAGTAATATTAAGGCTGAAATGCACCGGGTACACTTTTCCTTCATCTTCCAGAGCACCACCAGTTGTTTTACTTAAAGCTGTGTTAGGCTTCCAGCTCAAATCCCAGCCCAATTTTGTGACCTCCAGCACTGAAATTCTTGCCATCAATCAAGCCTGAGAGGGTCAGCTTTACACCTACAAAAGCAAGTCACGAGAACCATCATGCACTGACATCCCAGTACAGTGCTCTTCCTCAGGTCCTTGACCTCACTAATGTGGCTTAGTTGCCACAGGAACTTGCATACACAGACATCCTTTAGTTCTCTGAGTCTGCGTAGACTTCTAGCTCCTTTGTTCATCTAGTCTGTTCTTAAGATGACAGTGAATTATACCATAGTGTAGTACTTAACACCATTTGCTGCTACCAGTGAGAACTGCGTACCAGGTCGAAGGGCATGAGTGTAACCAATTCCAATGAGGCTGGCATTGTTCACTTTAGCCTATAAAAAAAAAATCACAGTATTTATAAACTGTGTATGTATTCATACAGAAGAATCTCAGTCCCCTGAGAAGGTGGCCTATGCATTAACACTCTTGAGCTACTTGGAGACCAACCTCTCTTAGAAGCATGTTCCAATCTTTTCCTTTTCTCAGGAGTTTTCAGCTTAAGCAAATGGTGCGAATTCTGCCTTCACAGAATGCCATGCTGTTTTTCACTGCCTCGTCTATTATGTCTTTATATCTTTTAAAGAGCTACTTACTGCAGTCCCTCAGAGCCTGTCTTGTTCACATCACTCAGGAGTGATTTTCTTTTTTCTTCTAATGAGCAAGAAATACATGAATATGCAATCCCCTTTTTGCATTACTAAGTTTTGAGCTCTTAACAACAGTATTTCTCATTTTCAATTTTGGTTCAGTGGTCCTGGAACTAATTGTTGTTTTGAAACATAAATGCTTGCTACTTCAGTTCTTGGTCTTAAAACACACACGTCAGCTAACTTTCAATGGTTAACTTACTGTTAGGAGAAGGCTGTAAGCTCAGGTAAACTTCCACCATTGTAATTATAATATGGTTTTACATTATGGATTTAAGAATTAAAAGGACACTTTCATTGTCTTTTAAAAGACATTTTTCAGCACAGTAGCATGCTATTCCAAGCACACTAGTCAGACTATTTCACTATGGACAAAATTATATTTAAGATTTCTTTTCCTCCATAAGTTCACAAGTACGATGTGTGAGGTCCCAGTTTAAATTTGTACCACAACAGAAGCCACAGTTCGCAATCTACCATACTTCCTCAGTAACTAGTTCAAGCAACTGCTTCATTACAAATTTTCAGTATTTAGGGGAGCTTGAAATACTCATTTCTGTAACAAAATTCTTACCACAACGGAAGTCTTCTCATCCATTTGGTACTTTCCAGCAATACCAAAACGTGTGTTGTTACTGCCAGCAGTCCATGCAAGATTGACTGATGTCTCAACCTTATTAGTAACCTTCTGATAAACAGACCCACCAAACTCAGTGCTGTCATTCCTGTTTGTAATAGATGCAAGTGTGTCAGGCCTTGCTTTGTTTAGTAACTCTTAAGATTAACCCTTCCCCACAATGATTTGACATTATCTCCTAAAATGAACCAAGAGATCCAATACTTCCCTGAACCCAGGCTCACTACTTCCTAGCTGGAGCTGGCAGACTCCTGCTCCTATTTTTTTTTGCACAAAGCATGTTTTGCTTGCAGAACGGAACAAGACTTGCCAGAGACCTACAGTTTAAGGTTCTGACAAAAAAAACCAAACCAAACAAGCCAAAAACAAAACCAACCCACCCAGATAACCTGGTTGCTTGTCTCAAGTAAGCCAGTGTGCAGTAACACATAAAGGAGACTTCAGTTATGAGAATAAGACTGAAAACAATGCTGTTGCATTATAATCGTTTAAATACACCATCTTCAGAGCGTCTCAGGCCACCTGAATGCCAAGATTAGGGCTACGCAGCGATGACAGCTGGAAACAAACACAATGCCATGCATGCCTTTCTCCTTCATCGTGGGCATTTCTGAGGGAGAAAGTTTCTGTCTGGAGAGTGTGATTGATAACTGGCTAGCTGCAAAAGGTCACGTAGACATGAGGGAGCTTTGCTGAGCACACAGGCACTCTCATGAGAACCAGCAAGGCAGCAAGCTTCGCATGTCCTTGAGCACAGCTGGGATACGATAACAAGACCTTGTAGCTGAAAGATATGAGGGAGAAGCACGGTAAAACAAAAACTTACTCAAACTATGTAACCACAAAGAAATGTAGAAAGAGGCGTAGCTGACTTTTAGTCTGAGCACCAATCCTGAGCTTAACTTTTGAAATATGCATGAGCTTATTAGTGTTATTATAAAAGCATTGTATGAATTATCAATAAACGAGATTTGCCGATCACTCATATTGAGTGCCACATTTCTCCCGCCGCGGATTTCCCACAAGAACAGACCTTCCAGTTCTTAAAATCTTCTTAGTAGGAGGTGTGATGGTGCACTTTGACTAAATTGTGGTCAATTCTGTCTCCTAATAGCTGGCATCTTCAGATTCTACTGGAGGTGTTGTGAATGTCTTTTCAAGAGTTGAGAAGGAAAGTGTCTTTAAGGATTCTGATCTTCCAGTGTGATGCGTAGATACCAGTCAACATGTAGACTGATGACAGGCACAGACAGTATTCTTGGCAATTGCTTAGAAAATAAACAAAACATCAGGCAGTAGAATAATCCTGTCAACAAGGAGGATAACAGTAACTTTTCCAAGGCACAAATGTCAATGTCACTTTCAGTTACATTGCAGGAAAAAATGGTAAAAGAAATGGGTGTGACCCAGAGTTCCCACAGCCAAGAGGATATGTGAGTACCAGTTTGGCTGAAATGACTGTTGCTTGTCATTCCCCAGTGACAGTTTGGAGAAGTCATCACAGGCTCTTTTAATTTGTGAATACTGATGTGTATAAGTCAGGTGTCGGTATATGTATTTTCACATCCTTTTTTTTGCTTTTTCCATTGTGCTGCAGGTAATCTCAGAACAGCAGTGGCTGTGCTGAAGCAATATAAATAATAATCTCTGATTTTTTCCAATGATGTTTGATTGCCAAGTGATATCCTCAGCAAAGTTGGTCAGACCCTCTCAGTCCTACTCCTTGTAGCTACTGAGTACTGAGATTGTAGAAGGCCTTACTGAAGCTGACAGAAGTAATTTTCATTGCCTTCAGTGACTTTTCAATTGGGCTGAAAGTGCTGGTTGGTCTCAAAAATACTTTGTGAGCTTTGATCTAATGAGTGGAGACCAGTGGTAAATCAAAATGGAAGGAAGAGCTTTGTGGGCAAAATGCAGTACAGGTTAATTTGCTTTTTCAAATTCTAACTTATTTAAATTTTACATCAGAAGTTGTGGAGGTCTAAATCCCTACTACCACCTTAAGGCATCTCTGCCTCATCATTGCTTAAGACACTGACTGAATGCACATAGTTTAATTTAAAGTTGATTGCATTTAACAACAGAGTTTTTTAAAGCCTTTAGTCATGTAATAATGGTAGATAGCGCTTCATTTAGTCAAGAATGACCCGATACAGTTATCTATCATTTACATTAGCAATGTTGAACCGACAGTAAATTCAATTAATTCTTCAATTTTATGCTCTTAACATTTAAAAACCTAAATCCACTTTAAAATCAATTTGCATTATTTTGAGGATGGGATTCTTAATGTTAAGCTCCTATTAAATCCGCATTTTCTCTACTCTAAGGTTGCTTTGAATTTTTTTGTCATGTTTTTGTGGAATGTTGGTCTTAAGCAGTTTTTGTGGGTTTGTCTGTGACTTAAGGAGCTCTCTATTGGATACTGATCTATGCAGTTGAAATAGAACACTGGAAAAACATGATTTATAACAAGTGTTCTCATAGCAGACCAGGAGGTTGGGTTGATATTTCTTCTTCTTCCATCAAGGAACACCCATGGCTGTGGGCTATAATTTATAACAACAGTGTTGCTTTGACCGGTTTTGGTTACTGTGGGCTTGTTTTCAGGAATGATGAGTATGTAGTTATCCCATCTTGAAAGAAATACATAGCACATGTGCTTATTTGGATTAATTAGTATGGTTTTATATCACAGTTGATAGAAAGCTGGAAGAAAAGCCCAAGAGTAAAGGAATAAAGGAGGCAAACCAAACAACTGAGGGTTGTGACTGTGGTTAAAGTCCCTTATGAATTCTGAGTGCTCCAGCACCGGTTTTCTGTGAGTCACTCTTTGAAGCTGCCTTATCATTTTGTTATATATATTCCAATATATGTCAGTCCTGTCAGACCCTAGAGAGAACACTTGCAGTGAGTAATTTCAGGTCTGAGTGCCACAACCAGGCTGCTGAGAAAGCTGGCCCAGCCTTTTTTTTTCTTGGTGTTTCTGATGGTTTGAGCTGCAAGTTCACTCAGCTGAGCTGCTTTGTGCTCCAGCTCTGTTTCTTTAGTGATGATGCAATACTTGCTGCACGGCAACTCAATTGGAAAACAAAGAAATTAATGATACAGACAGAAGATCTGTTCCCAAAGCAGGGTGAAATTCTGGTGGAAGGGCTTCTGCTGCTTGAATTTTAAACACTGTGCTGTGAAACCTCTCACGTCATCTGTGGGTTAGTGGTTGTATCACCTGGGATAGTCCATCCAGGCCCTGTTGATGCAAACGTGCTTTTCACTGGTGCTGCTCCCTATTTTGGAGAATATCTGAAAATAAGGTGTGAGCAAGTACTGAAAATTTCAATTTTTTGCTCCTATTTACCCACTTGCCTGCTGTTTTAATTTTGAAGTAGGGTGTCAGATAGAATCTGTCTAATGGCAGCGGTGTAAATAGCATGCCTTCAGTTCCAAACTGAAACCCCTTGCAATCAGCAGATGTCCCAGCTCAAGGAAAATGGGTTGCAAGCCCAAAACATTCACTTTCCCTGCCTCATTTCTTATGGTCTTACCAAGGAAATAGCCAGACTTGGATTGTGCTTACTCTTTGCAATGAAGAAGTTGTTAATGCTGCGTTTTCATGCTCCCATCGTCGCTGTACTCCAAATGTCTGTTCTGTGGAATGGGCAGGATTAGGCTGTTTAAGACAAAGCCACTCCACATTTACAGTGCCTGTAAGGTCCATAGTAAGAGCCCTAAATAGAAGTATCATTTCCAAGATGCCTTCTATTTTACAAGCAGCCAAACAGAAAATGAAACCCTGGGTTGAATTGTAGTCTTCCTGAAGGAAGTGTCAAAGCCTAACAAGGGAGCTTGACCCAGCTTTGTACTTGTTGTTCAGTGAAATAAACTTTAATTGTTAATGAATCCAAACACTGTTAATGAATCCAGTACTACTACTTTACTGAAAAAAGCTGCAATTACTGGACAATCCCCTGATTTTCAGCTGCTGTAAATCACTCTATCTTCACAGAATGGAGAGGGGCACTTCATTTAACAACACTGAAGAATTAAGACAGGGAAATGGCATAAAAATCAGAAAGGATCTTAGGATTATAATCAGGGGAAACAGAGTAAAGAAAAACATGTAAAGTTGGGCGTTGCTTCTGTGAAAAGAGAAGTTGTACATCCATGTGCATGTAGCTGCATTAAGGAAAAGCATTAGTATTCAAGCCAAATGATGTCATGGAAAAACCGGTTTGTTTTTTTTAAGCATGCAAAACTTCTGTCAGTTGAAAGGGGATAAGAACAGCATATTAATCAATTTGCCTCCTTACCTGTTGTTTTGTGAAGTAGTTAGGATTGCTGGCATTTTCCATCTGGAATTTTATGCCAGTGGCAGATCCCTGACTGTGATGGTAGAAGGGTAAGGACCTCATCCAAATGCATCAACAGGAATAGTGTTTCACTGTGAAACTGCCAAGTATTTCAGACCGGTGCCTAATGATGCAAAAACTTGTTGTAATTATGTGTGAAGTGTAATTTATCTAATGTAATTATGAGATGTTTAGAGCCAGTCATTTGAAATAGACTCCACTTCTCTGTTAGCTTTTGACATTGGAAAGACTGTAATCATGTTGCAGACCATCAGCCCTTGGATTAAAATTTCAACCTACAGTGAGCTTCAAACTGCTTTGCATTTACCCTTAGAAGAAAAGGGAGGTTGAATAAATTTTGTTACGTTGATTTATCTTAGGAAAATGGGTGTCAAGGTTCTGAATTACAGTAATTATTGTAAGCATGTAAAATATTATCAACTACAAGATACATCTGATGTGGTGTGGATGGATTAGTGCACATGCTAAGACCAATTTGAGGACATTTCAAGTTTTGCTACGTTTGCTAGGGCTAGTTACATCCACTTAAAATACAGATTGACTCTAAAATGGCAGTGGTTTGCAGGTCCTAAGTGTTGGGACTTTGGTTAAAGCAAAAGGAACAAAATAATTCTTTTTCTTTTAGCTTGTCATGCAGTTTGTGCTAAGGCTTTCAGTAGTACTTTATTGTGACAGCTCATTTCCCTTTTCATTTGATGCCCTCATATACACCTTGTCACTCTATTAAACCAGAAAGATTTAGTTTCTTAAAGAGCCTTCAATGAAGCTGTTATAAAGCCTTTTCTCAAAACAACAAATTTGGAGCCTGAACACATGAGATTACATTGTTTTAGTTTATGTTGCTTTCTTGAGGAAATAAAAACAGGAGAGAGCAAGAGTTAATTGCTTAATAAGTATCAGCTATTATCATCAAAAGGGTTCATAATTTTGAGTTTCATTTTTATTTTGACCAGAACACTTTTAGATAATAAATGTTGCAATTGAATCTTGGTTGTTTTAGGAAGTTGTTAAAACAAGCTAAATGTTTTCCATTTATGGATAACAAACTGATGCTCTAAGTTTAGGAATTACTGTGCCAAAATTTGAGTATTTCTTTCATTTCCTTGTAACCCGTAAAACTGACTGTTTCTGGTTATTCTGGGACCTTTGAACTAGGGGTCTTACCTCAGGTGGGATGTCAAAAGAATATATAGATTGTGATGCTGTTTTCTCTCCATTACTAGGAACAGTTTTTTATCTGGGCAAGTTGTGATTCAGACAATGCCACTAGATTTCTACCTGAGAATCTGCCTTTTGTGGCCTGTTTTATGGGTATTTTCACTTTTTTCATTGCAAGTTTTTAGGATTTTCTAAGTGTGTGTTTCTAAAAAAGCAGCACCCAAATTAATTGCATCTTATCAGTACGTAAGAACTACTTTATGGCATTTTAACCTGCAAACACTATGATAGCGTGTGTGGAAATGGAATTTAACTCACTTGGCGGACTTGAAATATATCCCTAAGCAGTAATTGCAACATCTTATCAAATTCTCGAGCAGGAAACCAACCTTTTTCTAAATGGAATTTTTATGAACTATTTTAAGGACTGTTTACTGGAAAGCTGCCTAATCACTGCATTCCCTGGGTAATGGCTGAAATAAGTGTGCTGAATTAGTAGCAGGAAGATGCTCAACTACTCTGGCAGGGAAGAGTTGATACTGCTTTTGCTAATGCATGTAAATCACAGAGAAAATTCTGAATATGGAGAAAATTTTTATCAATAGCCCCATTTAATTGTATCCTTCATTTGAACGGTGCCTTGCTTCAGCGATTTTTAAGGAAATTATTGAGACTATTTTTTTAAGTGGTAGAAGTAATAATTAAAACCCATCCATGAAAAGATTTGGGAATACATTTAATTGATAGAAAGATTAGGTATATCAGGGGAAAAATCCACTTTGCTGGCATTCTTCTGGTTTTGGGTCTTGGTGAAGGAACTAAAATGGGTTAAGAGGAAATTGCTTGTTCCACAGTGTGCTGTGTGTGGCTTCCTGGGGATTTTACCTTTACGGTGAGTGTTCCTCTGAACACAATGAAGCTGCAAGCGTGTGCTAAATCCAGTTAAGGAGATTTCCAGTCTAGTCTTTTGGCTCTGGAAGTTAGATGTTTCCATATTCTTCTAAAAAAGAATCATTGCTTTCTGTTCAGTGCCTGCATTCACAGCTGTCTGGTTTTTACCTTTTCTTCAGCTGCCTCTTCTCCACACAAGTGCCCTTGTCTACGTAACTCTTTCTTTTATGGCAGCTGTTCAATAGCTGGAGTTAAGCTTCTTGCCCTACTCTGAATTTCCAATTTCCCGTTTGAGGATGAGGCAATCACCGCTGACTTCCCAGAGGGCACTCCTTCGCTTAGTTATCCAGCTCTTAGCAGCTTTGAAAGGGACAGAGAAATGGAAGGGAATAGCTTTGGTTCATAAATATTTTTGCATTAATAATAGTTAAAGTTAAGGTCAATGATTGTAGTACAGATGACTACCAATAGTGCTTTATAGCCCCTTTGGAAACTGAAATTATGTGAAATAATTCCAAATAGCCTCCCTCGAATGGTTATTCTGTGAGCAGCAGTAGCTCTGTTTTAAGGCTGGCGTGGTGTCAGGAGGTCTCTGGGCATGCCAGGAGTTTCAGGTTGCTCACTTTTCTGTTATTTTTGCCCATCTCCAAGTGTTTCCATTCTACATTCGGTCTTCCTGAAAATATTTGTGTGTCTTCCTTCATTTGGACATTGCAAAGCATGACTCCTTTTGTGGAGGACTTTTCACCCTTTCCCAGTCTTGTGCCTTTTGTTTCTTTTGGATGTAAATCCAAGCAAGCTGCAAATCTTTTATTTCTTATTGGGATTTAGCAGTGGTGTCAGCAAGTACAAAAAAAAGTTCAACACGTTTTATTGTTATCAAAAGCATTTCCAGGAGTGGGAATGAGGGATAGGAATCCAGGGCACAGGGATGGTGGATCCCTGCTTATCTCTGTAGTATTTTAGAGTGTGTTTCAGTGTATCCCTGAACCTCTTTTGCAAATATTGTTAAAAAGGCAGTGCTTCCTAAAGCAAGAAATGAACCCAGGAAAAAAAAATCTCACAGTCTGTCTTGGTTTGGGAAAACAGGTATTTGCTAGGTAATAAAAAAAAACAACAACTGTAGTTTCCTTTGGGATCGAGAGTGTAAACCCCCCCTTCACCCCTTTTTTTTCTTTTTCAATTATAAATTTAAAATCAGAGGCTCTTAGGCAAAGATTTGGGTAATAGAAATAGCAGTTCTTTACTAGTATGTATTACAAAGCAAGCAAACACAAAAAAAACCCCACCAAACAACTACAGCATTAATAACAAACAAAAACAGTACTAAGCTGTTCTCTGAGCCCCAGAGGGGATTCCGGGGGGCCAAGGGACTGAGAGAGGGACTGTGCAGGAGCCGGGAACAGTGAGAGAGCCCAGGCTCTGCATTTGTGTTTATTTTAGAACTTCCTGTGTGTCTAAAACATTCCTTGCACGGTTCTGCCTTGGGAAAGGGGAACTTCCTTGGTGGCACCTTGGGCTTGGCACACACCTGAGGATGTTATAAATGATCAGAGCCAATTTCCAAAATCAAAGATTTATTTAACAAATTTGAAAAGCAATTTCGGGAAACGCCACGATAAATCAGGACAACATCGGTCGAATGTTGGGTGGACAATCCGGGAGCAGCAAAGGGTGCTTCTCCGGAGTACTGCCCACAAATTCGGGGTCTCAGGGGAGGTGTTTTATACCATTTTTCTACCCTGAGGCGAAAACAAGACGGTAACAAAGAACCCGAAGAACATGACATCATGTACATAACATAATCATTGAAATGTCTGGTGTCCGCAAGGGATATCTGAAAGAGTTTCCTGAGAAATTGAGAAGACGTCTGAATGAAAAGTCTCCGAATCTTCTGTCAGAAGGTTTCTGCCCAGATTGGTATCGGATCTCCTGATGAGCTGTGAAGATGTGGCCAGCCCATGCTTAATGGGCCGTTTCCCGGTTACCTCTCTGGCAGATGTCGAGGTAACACCTTTGGACTGTGAAAAGACTGTGGTATGCGAAGAGATGCCCTGGAACTCTTTCCAGGAATTCAGGAGTTTTTTACATTCCACTGCAAAGTTTTAATACACACAATTTTAATCCACGAATTTAATACTATGTATCCATTACAAGGAGATTGTCTGTTTTCCATGGGGAAGCTCAGGGGTTTTAGATTGCTAAAATAAAAGAAAGGAACCCCCTCGTTGCCTGAGTGCACCCAGTTCTCCGAGCAAAGCAGGTCCCACGTGAGCGAGGAGAGGCAGGATGGAGTTGGGGAATGTGGAGCAAGGTTGTCCACTGGGTCAGAGCTCAAGGCACAGCTTCTCTGAGCAGGCCAGACCTGCCTGTTTAGGAGAGTCCCTGGGTCAATATGAGTCACTGAATGCTGCAATCACCTCTGCTCTCAAGAGAAAAATACACCCTTGAAAATAGGAATGTGCGTTTATTAGAAGCCCTTTGAAATATTTCTCCGTAACTCTAGGAAAAAAGATCTCCCAATGAATTGCAACAGACCACGGGGAAATCAAGGGAGAGCTGAGAGATGAATTTCAAAGGAGGTAAGGATTTGAGAAAAGTTCATGTTTTAGCTAAAGATAAGCTTTGCCAGAATTAGTTCAAGTAGGTAGATAGATAAGCTGTGCTGGAAAGAATTAGAAGTTAATGGTTAGATGAAAGGATTGCGATCAAGGATAACGATCCTGGATCTAAATAACTAATTGCTTGTCATTTTTGTGTTTGTTTAGCTGTGTTTATAATGAGAAACAGAAGAAACTGATAAATAGATTTAGGAACACAGACAATTGTAAATCCTCGAGCATCCTAAAACCCATTCAACAGTCACGGAGAAAGGAAACAGGAGTTTGACCAGTTATCATTTATCTTGATATCCATTGAAAAGGTTGAAAGTTTCCAATGAGGAAGACTCCACTTACTTCCTTTTTTTACGCCCCCTCCCCATATAAAGGACCACTGACCCAATTCAAAGAACAAACTACACACGCTTAATAGCTTTTTAGCTAATTATAATATGAAGCAGAGAATGGGAGGTTTTAGTGCTATAAATATGTATTAGTATTTTGGATATTCAACGCTTTTGAAAAGAAAGAGATTTTGTAACTTGGCAGTGCATTTTAGGGAGTGATCGCACACAACTGCCTGGCGTTGCATTAAACATATACTTTCTAACTCTAAACTGTTAGAGAGTCTTCTGTCTGTCACAGTTGGGTATCGATAGTAGATCAATATCCATATTTTAATAAGTCAGCAGTGGCACAGGAAACTCCCAGCTGATGGGAACAAACTTTCTGGCTGACTTGAGAGGCCACGACAGAACTGAGTGGTTTCCCTCCTGTCCCCCAGGCCTTCCTGGCCCCAGGGGCTGATGGCATTTGTGCTCCCTCAGGTTCATCTCCCCACACCAACACCATGGGGGTGCTCAGGCCTGCTCTGGGCACTGCAAACAGGGGCTCCTGAGCCAGAGCTGCCGTGTCTGTGCCTGCAAGGATGCGGCCCCCGTGTGAGCTGGGAGAGAGGCCAGGGCTGCAGAGGGGGGATGTTGTTGGCAGGTGCATGAGGACGCTCTGGGACGCTGCCCGGGGGTGTCCAGCACAGTGGGGATGGATCAGCCCCTGCTCTGCTGCTCCTTCCCGTCTCCCCCAGGGACCCTGCAGAGCCCCAGCCGGGCTGTTTGCCCCCAGCCTGCCCACGGCCACCCTGGGGCTGCTCACGGGGCTTTTCCGTGCACAGCATTGGGCCTGGGCGTGTTCTGGAGAGAGCCTGGGCAAGGAGCCTGGAGCAGCGAGGCCCTGCCCTGAGGCGTCAGCGCTGCCCCAGCGGAGCCCATGGCCTGTCCCTGCTGCAGCCCCGGCACTGCCAGCCCCAGCCCTGTGCCCGGCGCCGAGAGCACTCCGGCCCTACAGCAACACCAGGGCCAGGAGGGCAGCGGGGCAGGGCCACGGGAGCAGCGCTGCCAACACCAAGGGCTGCTGCTCCTGGGCACAGCTGCTGTGCCAGCACTGATCTGCCCCCAGCTCTCATCCAGAGAAGAGAACCAAAGGGGGATCTCTGCAGAAAACTTGCCTGCCAGATCCTTGGGTTCCTTTAAAGCCACCAGGAGTGCAGCCCCTCATTGACACAGTCTGTGGCCACAGGGAAGGTGGAGACAAACAAAATGAGAAATGGCACAAACAGTGACACTGCTTTGTGGACAGTATTATAAAAGTAAAACAAAGGAAAAGAACCTCCAAAGTAAAGCAACAAGAGGTATCAAAGATGACTTTTATGACAAGTGATTTTGAGAAACTGGCCAGCAGTTTAATGTTTGTGAAACCATCCAGCCATCAGTCTTCCACACTGCAGCCTCGAGCTCCTGCTTCCTCAGGCTGCAGATGAGGGGGTTCACGGCTGGAGGCACCAGCGAGAACAGAACTGACAGGGCCAGATCCGGGGATGGGGAGGAGATTGGGGGGGCTTCAGATAGGCAAACATGGCAGTGCTGAGGAACAGGGAGACCACGGCCAGGTGAGGGAGGCAGGTGGAGAAGGCTTTGTGCCGTCCCTGCTCAGAGGGGATCCTCAGCACAGCCCTGATGATCTGCACATAGGAGAAAACAATGAACACAAAACAACGTAATCCTAAAGAGATGGAAAAACCAATGAACCCAAACTCCCTGAAGCAGTAGTTGGACTAGGAGAGCTTGAGGATCTGGTGAACCTCGTGGAAGAACTGGCCCAGCGCATTGCCATGGCACAGGGGCAGGGAAAATGTATTGGCCGTGTGCATGAGAGCATTGAGAAAGGCACTGGCCCCGGCAGCTGCTGCCATGTGGGCACAAGCTCTGCTGCCCAGGAGGGTCCCGTAGTGCAGGGGTCTGCAGATGGACACATAGCGGTCATAGCACATGATGGTCAGGAGCAAATACTCTGCTGACATGAAGAACAGAAAGAAAAAGAGCCGTGCAGCACCTCCCGTGTAGGAGATGGTCCTGGTGTCCCAGAAGGAATTGTGCATGGCTTTGGGGACAGTGGTGCAGGCCGCTGAGGGCCAGGTTGAGCAGGAAGAAGAACATGGGGCTGTGCAGGTGGTGGCCGCAAGCTATGGCACTGATGATGAGGCCGTGGCCCAGGAGGGCAGCCAGGGAGATGCCCAGGAAGAGGCAGAAGTGCAGGAGCTGCAGCTGCCGCGTGTCTGCCAATGCCAGCAGGAGGGA